>NW_005842438.1:561136-602481 GCF_000455745.1 Alligator sinensis | reverse complement strand
CCCTGGCCCCCGCGGCGGTAGCGATGCAGCCTGGTCCTGACCCCCGCAGCAGCGGCAGTGCAGCCCAACCTGCCCAGGCCCAGCGGGGAAAAAAAGTCCGTCGATAGCCCGCACCCCCATATACACCGCACCCATCCTTTTTTTTTTTTTTTTTTTTTGTAAATTCACATCTACTCCACAGGATATATGCATGAAAATACAGTATATATACATACATATACACACACACACACACACACACACATATACATGCATGTATGTATGTATATGTATTAAAAAAGAAAAAAATGTGGGTTTTGCTACACTATGACTCAGAAACTAAAGGATTTATGTACCCAATCATTGGGGGAAATTGTGGAACTGGTGGCACTGGAGCAATTTTCTCCAGGCAGAGCTGCACAAATGGGTGCACTGCCTCAATGTGGCTACTCTAGAAGAAGCTATTAGGAGGGTAGAGAACTTTCTGGGGGCGGAACTTGAATGTCAGGAAGTCAGATGCTAAGCAATAGAGGAAAACCCAATGGGTGCAGGGTGTCTGCGGGGACAATGTGGAGGAGTCCAGATCAAGCGGCAGCACCTTCACCTCCCAAGCCCCAACTCAGAAAGGGCTCAGCAGCTGACCTTGCTAAGGCCCTGGCACTCCTGAGGTCACCACATAGTCCGGGCTGAAGGCCAGACACCCAGGTATCCTGCTTGAAGTATAGGGAGAAGGGGCACTGGACCCAAGACTATCCCCAGGTGGACTGCAGGTACTCCTTTGCCTATCTCATTGGAAATGGGAGGGAAAACTCTAACTTGCAGAGCTATGTGGTCCCCATAAAGATTGGAGAGGTCTGGGTCAATGGGCTCATGGACTCTGGCTGAGGCCAGATGTTTGTTCAGGTCCAATGCATGAAAGCTGAAGACATCCCCATAGAGGAATGAACTCATGTGACCTATATCCACAGGGACACCCAGCCCTAATCTGTAACTTATTTGAAACCAAAAATTAGTGAGTGTGAGGGCTGCTGTGGCCTCCCAACTAGTCTATCCCAGGGTAGTGGGGAGGGACTGAGGCTCCATGAGTTACCTGCTACAGAAGGCCCACTGAATGCAGAAGCCTCTGTTGGGCCCCAAACCATCAAAGCCCATGCTTGACCAAATCTTTTCCTTTTTGGATGCAGAGCTGTTCAGGCCATAACCCCAGTGACTCCAAAAGCAGAGGCAGGCTCAGCGAGAAGCCCTCCTTGGGCAAAGAAGTGCTCAGGGAAGGGCGTTGTGGTCCAATGTAATTAAAACTTCTTGGAGATGGATGGTAATGTGCCAGGACCCATGAACAACGCGTGACTCCAGCAGCTGGGGGGGCACAGTGGTGCTGGCAGCAGCAGGAACACAGCAGTGGTTCCACAGCAGTGGAAAGCGAGGAGCTTTCATAGAGGCTGCTGGGACTGTCAGTGGTGCAGGGGGAGTGGTGAGCCCCGACCAGGAGTTGGTGACCATCTGCAGATGCTGCTGGCAGAATTGGCATGAGCCAACAGTGATTGCTGATTGCCCACATATGCCAGCAGTGGGGGGTGGGGGGTGGGGTTGGCGAGTCGGCAGTGCCTTTTCATAGGCAGTACAGCACCATGCTTAGGGGGTGCACATGCACCCATGTGCACCCCCTATGCAAAAATTGCCAATACCAGGGCCTATAGAGCTTGCCCTTGAGCCAGAATTGGGTCAGTTGGGAATGGGATAGGATTTTTTGCAGAACCAGCAAGAGGACCCCATGCATGCAAGGCTATATGGACAGTTGGGCCGAGCCAATGGAGCCATCCCCAACCCCTGCCTGACCATCCAGGACCCACATTTCAAACTATAGGAGGACCTCCTTGTCCAAATGACCAAAGATGTGTTCTCAGGAACCTGACGGTTTCAACTGTTGGTGTCCTGGCCTTACTGCAAGCAGGTCCTAAGATTGGTCCATGATGTACTCTGGGGAGGTCACATGGGTGAAGAGAAAGCCCAGAGCTGGGTGCTGTTGAGATTCTTCTGCCCTGGAGTATATGATGAGATTAAGAAGTACTGTGCCTTATGCCCTGAGTGTCAGTTGGTAGCACCCTGGCTTAGTTCTAAGGCCCCCTTGGTGCCAGTTCTCTTGGTTGATACCCCATTTCAGTAGGTTGGGGTGGATTAAGTTGGCCCACTGGAACCCAGCTCCCAAGGTGCTCAATTCATATTAGTGCTCATGGACTATGCCATCCAGTACCAGAAGGCTGTGGTGATTTGTTCAGCATCTGCTTAAACCATGGCCATAGAGTTAATACAAATCTTTTCCTGGGTGGGTATTTTGAAGGAGGTCTTAACCAACAAAGATATAGCTTTTTTTGTCGCAACTGTTGGAAAAGGTTTGGGGGTTGCTCAAAGTTCATTCAATCACGACCTCAGCGTTCTATCACCAAAACGGTGGTCTTTCTGAGTGCTTTAACTGGACATTAAAAGGAATGTCATGCAAGTTTGTAGCAGATGATCTCCAGAACTGGGACCAGCTAGTCTCCTACCTGTTGTTTGTTGTTGGCCATTTGTGAGGTGTCCCAGACCTCTACAGGCTTGTTGCCATTCGAGTTCTTATATGGGAAACAGCCCTTAGGGGTGCTGGAATTACTTCAATAATCATGGCAGTCTCAGGTCTCCACTGCACAGAATGTTGTACAATATTTTCCAAAGTTATGAGAACAGCTGGATCTGGTGAGGGAACTTGTGAAAGAAAACCTGGAAGCTGCCAGCACAGACAAGAACAACATTATAATAAAAGAGCCTGGCTGCAGATATATCAGCTGGGAGACTGAGTGCTACTCTTGCTGCCATCAGAGAGCAAACTGGTGGCAGAATGGCAAAACATGTTTGAACTGCTATGGAGTGTTGAGAAAGTCACTCATGATATAGGCCTCATAGGGAAGCGTCATGAGTCACAGGTGTACCATGTTGAGCTCTTAAAACCGTGGGTTGGCTGAGAAGCCTGCCTGATGCCCCTGACCTGGGAGACAACCACTTCAGAGGCACAGAATCCTCCCACTGATCCTTCAGTGGGGCCCCATTTGGGGGAGGGACTAACTGTGGCTTAGCGGGGAGATATAAACACCATACTGATGGAGTTTATGGAGATGTTCATAGAGAAACCCAGTAAGACCACATTGGTGGAGCACTAGATCACACTCAACACAGGCACTACCATCCAAAGACTACTCTCATGAATTCCAGCACAGTTAAGGGACATGGTCCAGAAAGTGGACCTGGGGGCTAATAAAGGAGTCAGCGAGTGAATGGAGCAGCCCTATTGTACTGGTCCTGAAGCCTGAGTGCACTGTGAGGTTTTGTATTGACTTTTGCAGGGTCAATAAGGTTTCAAAATGCAATACATACCCCTTGCCTAGGATAGATTAATTGGTAGAAGGAATTGGCCGTGCTAAGTATATATGGCTTGGACCTAGCAAAAGGATATTGACAGATTCCCCTGGACTCCACATCCTGGGAAATTACAGCCTTAACACACATCCCCCAGGGGGAGGGGGGAGGGCATATCACTTTCAGACTCTCCCGTTTGGACACCACTGTGCCCCACAGTGGTTCCAGTGATTGATAGACAGGATACTCTGGCTGCACCAGGCATATACAGCTGCCTACTTAGATGATGTTCTAATATTCACCAATACATAGACAGACCACATTCAAGGAGTAAGGGAAATCTTACAGTCAATCCACATGGTGGGACTTATGCTCAACCCAGCCAAATGTCACCTAGGCAAGACTGAATCCAAGTATCTTGAGCGTATTTTGGGCAATGGTAAGATGACCCAGTCTCTAATAAATAAGGTGCAGGCTCTGGTACAATTCCCTGTACCTGCAACAGAAAGACAGGTAAAATCCTTCCCGCTAGTGGCTAGCTATTATCTGAAGTTTATTCTCCCATTCACGGGCCTCATGGCCCCCTAGCATATCTTCTGTGAAAGAGGACCTCACAAAAGGTGCAATGGTCATCAGAGTGTGAAAGTGCATTTGGAAATAAAGAGCTTGCCCTGAAGTTCCCAGGCATGAAGAAAGAATGTTTTAGTACAAATGGATGTTTCAGAACAAGGTCTTGGAGTGGTACTTGTGTAGCAAATCCCTAGTATTTTCTCGTTGTTGTTGTTGTATTTATTTTAAAATGCATTCCCTCCCCTTTCCCAACCATTTCTGACCTTTTCTATCCCTCTGTTTTCCCTATAGATAAGTATAAGTAAGCTAAGGTGTAGGATAAGCTTTAAACATTTTTATTTTGGTAGCAAGTTTTTTGGTTTTGGATATCCACTCTTTTATATTGTATAATTATTAGGTTTGTATTGATTTTTACTGTTGTACATTATATTATTATCATTTTTGTATTAATTTTTATTGTTTCATATGGATATTGTATGGTTTAGGACTGTTTGTAAGTGAACCAAAGTCATGTCAAGTTTCCATTTTATATGTTAAGCCTCCATCTTCTGTCCTCTGCTTGGGCATCCCATGGTGCAATTGTATGAGTCACGTACCCCTCCCATGTAAATTGGTTCCCTGATGAATGAGTGTGATTGGGAATGATTGAAATACAATGGTAGCAGGCCTCTACTAAATGTCCTGTAATGACTGGACCATCACCTCACATTGATTCACCCAGGAACCATGGACCTCACCCAGGAACAGAGACAAGACCAGCATTTGAAAGACAAAAGACCCTGGAAAACCAGCAACTTTCACCATTACAGACACCCAAAACTGCACATCCTTGCCTGGGCATGCCTCCTGTCACTAGGGTCACACTAGGTCTGCCTCTATAAAAAGGGGCAGTGAAGACAGACCCAGTGGGAATGCCATTTCCATCTGGACCATATTATACACACACACACACACGGCACTGTGTGCATGATATACGAATTAGTGATCTGTGTCTAACTTTTGGGGTGTATAATGTATGTGCTTGAATTGGTGATAGGTATGCATGTGCCTACGCTGGTTTGGATGTGTATGTTCCTGAGCTGGTAGTGTGTGTCTGTGTATGCACCTAATTGATTTGTGTGTGTTTTGTATATGTGCAATTGTGTCACATCCTCCTGTCTAACAGCGTAATGTTGAGATCCTAAGAGTTGGCCTGACCCCCTCAGGGCAACACTTGGACAGGAATTTGAAGATAGAGAACATCCTATCATGTATCTGAGCTGCAAGCTCCTCTCCTGGGAACAAAAATAGGCAATGATTGAGAAGGAGTGACTAGCAATTAAATGGGCCATGAACCCTCTGGTATTCTCTCTTGGGGACCCACTTCCAACTAGTCACCAATCATGCTCCATGAAAATGGCTACATGCCATGAGGGAGACAATTCTTGACTAATGCAATCGTACCTAGCTATGCAGCCATTCAACTTTGAAATATACCACCATCCAGGAATTGTCCATAAAAATGAAGACGTCTTCTCTGGGCGTGAGGGGAGAGGTAGAAGAAATGGAAGAGTGTACCTTGGGCTCCACTCTCAGAGCAGAGGGTATGTAACAGGTTATAGGCTTGCAGCCTAGAGCAATTAGCCAACCAGTTAGCAGGTTGTACACCTAAGAGGCCACAGCTGGCCCAGTTAGTTAGTAAATGAGGGGACGTTAACTGGCTGACCTGGACATAAAAGGGGTCAGGAAAAGGAAGCGAGTTGGAGGACCTGGAGGCAGACTTGTTTGCAGGGAGAGGCAGGTCTCCCCAAGAAATAAAAGAGAGTAAAAGGTGTGAACTAACCCTTGCTTGTGGGGGTTTATTGTGAACTATTTATTATCTGTTGTGCTCTTTGGAGTGGATTAACCCAGAGCTTGAAGCTGAGTTTGAATTGTTTTGGTCTTGGGTGAGCCTTGGGAAGCAGAAGACCCAGGACATTACAGCTGGTGTTTCTGAGCCAGAGGAAAAAAAAAAAAACCTGTTGCTGGAACTAGATTAAAGGGCTCAAGGACTGATTTGAGCCAGGCAGAGCCAGACTAGCGAACAACCTGATACAATGAATTAATGAAAACAATGGGTTAAGCATAGATTTTTTTCAGGAATCCTACAAGCTCTTATGGGAATATACAAAATGATTGCTTACATTATACATACTACTTTTATATACAGAAAATTTGAATAAGTTCTCCTTTTATTTTTGTTCATAATTTCTAGTAAAATGATCAGCCTTCCTAAATGGAGTGAGAGCTTTTTTATTCATATCCAGTTTACTAGATGTTTTGCCTTTTTACAAGTTTTTGCCTGATCATACATATCTAAACCTACACCAGAAACATTGCTTTATCCAGAATAATATTAATGGCTTAAGATCTAGACTTGGTCTTGGGTCAGTCCACAGTGAATTAATTATTGCATAATTAAATCTAAACAGATAAAAATAAGGCTTGTGTTTGGAATAAGAAACAAAAATCCTTCCTTCCTTCCTTCCTCCAAATGCAAAGTGATAAAAGGAAAAAAATGAATTGTTATTAATTTGAATATTATTATAAAACTTGAAAAATTCTTAAAATAAATTTAGGTGTATGAGTAAAGCACAACCTTTGCCTTTTCATTATGCACAATATATCATGGGATCCTAGGAAAGTAGGGCTGTAAGAGACCTCATGAGACAGGATCAAGGCAGGATCATCCCTGACAAAATTACCAGCCAAATGTCTCTCTAACCTGCTCTTCAATTCAATGTTTCTCTAGGTAGCCTGTTTCAGTATTTGATCATCCTCATAAGCAGAAACTTCCTCCTTACCTCCATCCCAAATTTCCCCTGATAAAGCTCGAGTCCATTACTTCTAGTCTTGTCCTCTAAGACTACTCTGAGTGCTACACAAGATGCTACTCCACAGTTATTACCTCACATTTATTTAGTATTTGTATCATCAAGTACTAAATAAATGTGCAGTAACCGAAGTCACTGAGCAGTAGTGTCAGTGGACATCTTTTAGGTGATACTACTGCTCAGTAGCCTAATAATACTGTACAGTACCATATTAGTACCATTCCACATTTTCAGTTTTTATTTTCAAAAAGAAATCCAGGATTTTTTCCGGGTTTATTTTCCAAACATTAAAAGCCAGGTTGAAATTGGGAAAAAAAGGAAGAAAAGAAAAAAAAATTGGTTTAAATCTGGGAAAATAATATGTTCACATGGCGGTGAGCGAAGGAGGGAGTAAGGCTGAGACTAGGGAAGGGGTGGGGGGAGGGGCATGGCATAGCCAGTCAGCTGCTTCCAGGGCTGCAGCAGGGAGCAAAGGGGAAGGAACTGTTGGTGGGTGTGGGGCAGGAGGTCATGAATCTTGCTGCTACATGCCTCCCAGGAGGGCTGTGGGCTGGGGGACTGCACCGGGCTATTCGCAGGGGGCGCATGCCCTTGGATCTGCATGCAGGATGAGAGAAGGCTGCTGCTGCAGGCTGGGGTTGGCAGTGGCACTGGGCTCTTCCCGGTGCTCAGGGCAGGCAGCAACCTGCTCTCGCCCAGCACGCAGATACGAGGGCACGCACTGCCCGGGAAGAGCCCAGTGCAGCTCCCAGCCCTCAGCCCTCCTGGGATGCATATAGCAGCAAGAGCCATGACCCTGTGCCCTGCACCCACTGACTTATAGTTCCCTCCACAGCTGGCGTCGGCCATTCCCAGTGCCACTGCAACAGGGGCTCGGGTGAGTGGGAACAAGCGGAGTCCTGGGGGTTGCGGGGCATGGCACAGCTTGTCCCTACTCACCCCAGTCCCTGCTGCAGTGGGCCAGGTATGGCCGATGCCAGCTGCCTGCAGCTGCTGGACTGTGCCATGCCCTGAACACCCTCCCCCAAGGCTCTGCTTGTCCCTACTCACCCCAGCCCTTGGGCCATGGTGCAGGCAGCCGGTGGTGCCATGGTGCGGGCTGCTGGCATTGGCTGCTCCTAGGACCACTGCAGCAGGGGCTGGGGTGAGTGGGAAACAAGCAGAGCCCTGGGGGTCATGGGGTGTGGCACAGCTTGTCCCTGCTCACCTCAGCCCCTGCCGGACCAGCCCCGGGAGTGGCTAATGCCAGCTGCCTGCAGCTGCTGGGCAGTGCTGCACCCCAAAACCTCCAGGGCTCCATTTCTTTTCACTTAGCCTGACCCCTGCTGCAGTTGCTCCGGGAGCAGCCGTCACCACCTGCCTGCACCATGGCACGGTGCAGCCCAGGGGCTGTGGGGAGTGGCATGCGACTGGACATGGAGGAGAGAGGGTCCTGATCCTAACCCCATCATCAGCCCGGGCACCTCCTGCCTTGCTGTGGGTCAGAGCCAGGAGCTCTGCAGTGGCTCCAGCCTTGTGAACCCCTGCAGAGCTGCTGGGCACAGAGCCCACTGCAGGGACTGAGGATGGGCTCTCTCACCTGCCTCCTCAGCAGGGCTCGCAGCTCCCAGCACCCAGGGCAGGGCCAGCTGGAGTGCCGCTGGGACCTGCCTGCCCCATGAACGATTCCCATGGCCCCTCCTGCCCTGCCCAGGGTCAGAGCTGGGAACTCCACGTCCCCAGGCAGCAGCTCCAGCCACCCTACCCTGGTCCCCATGCAGCCCCTGCCCCACTCTTGATGTGCAGCTGCTGCCACCACCCACCCTCACGTCCAGCCAGAAACCTGTGCCTCACGCAGTGTGTGTAACTGGCACATTTCAGTTACTGGCACCCTCAGCAATTCCCCACTCATGTCAGTTAACAGAGATTTTACTGTACCAGGTAAAATTGAGTGAACTGAAAAACAGGTGTAAATCAGTAAAAAACAAATAACTTCAATAAAAATTAAAAATGAAACAAAACAGGGAATTTATTGGTGTAAATTGGTAAAAACTGAAAATGCAGAACACTACACATTAGCATTGCCCATGCTGTGACATGCTGCTGCACAGTCAGTGTCTCATGTAGACATGCCATCTGTGGCTGATCTCCATCCTGTTTAAAAGTGTCCTTCAGGTATTTGAAGACTGTTATTAAATCCCCCCTCAGTCTTCTCTGCTTCAGGTGAAATTACTTTAGTTCTTTCAGCCTTTCCTATTAAGTCATTCTTCCCAGGTCTCTATTCATTTTTCTTGCTCATCATTATTTCAAATCTCTTATGGTCTATCATGAAAATATGGACATGCCAGCATCTGAGTCAAGCAACATTTGTCATATAATCACACAGCTATACAATATGTCAGCCAATCTGCTGCTGCTGTTGCTGCTGATACATACTTTGCCACATACACTTTATACCCAACAGTACACTGTTCCTGTTCAATAAGGCCTAAGTTATCCCTCATCTTTGTGCTCCACTGCTATCTATATACAGCCAACAGCTCAAAAGAATTAGCTGTTAGGTAGGTATTTATCAAGCACACCCTTAGGATATCTTCAGTACCTTTAGAGAGTCCTTGTCATACGTGATACAGTACTCTGTTCCCTGACAAAATGGATGAAATTTAAGGGAGGATACTTAATAATAAATAGCTAAACAGTGAATTATAAATTATTTGCTTCTGGAATGGATTTTCATGCTTTTAAGGTTCATTCAGTCTCTGAGCTCTATATATTTATGCATACTTGGAAACAATGCACAACATGATCCAAGAAAGGACTGAAAAATCCCACCAAAAAGACACATGCACATGTATATATAGCATGCATTATTATGGAGGATAGTTGAATACATGTTTTCACAATGAATAGGCTCATCAAGGCACAATGACTTCATTACAGTAAGCTAAAACTAATGTTGGACATTGCAGATATTTTTTTCCAACTTATTACCGCCCACAACAGGGTACAGAATCAATGTATCAAGAATTCTTCTAGAAAAAAAAAAATCGATACAACTCAACCTTACTTGCTTTAACAAGCAGTTGCCTTTGTGGTCTTTAATAAGCAGAATTCCCCACTTCCAACTCACAAGTACTCTCAGACAACATGTAAAATAAGGAAAGCAATGTTGCAGTAAGGAGGAAGAGGGAAGAAAATTTCAGCAATAATATAATATTCAACCTAATATTAAAGCATTCCGTTAATTTGAAGTTATCCATTCCACCCCCTCTCTAAAATCTCTGGAAATGCACAATTAACCAGTCTTCTGGCCTTCTCTCTCTACTTATCACAGATCATACTCCAGGTCAGTGAATAGTGGTAATCAAAGTGTCTGAGAGTGATGCCTCTGCAGATCTGATTCTGGCCCTGGACCATTACAGCTTTTTTATTAGCTCTTCCTTAAGGCACCACCACCTGACCTAATTTATGATTTAGGTCCATTTATGTGCCAGATAGGAGAAATCTCATTGACCTCATTTCAACCTCACTATCACCACGATTGGTCAACTGTAAAAAACTCTCTCTGTATTACAGAATCCATAGCAAAGTAGAAGGTGAGAGAATCTAGCATAGTCCTTGAGACATCATACTTACAATTTAACAGAAAACCTCACCACAAGGAGAAAACCCAGTGAGAGCTCAACTTCACTTCTGGGACAGAGTGGTGATTTTCAAAAATACTGGTGGAAATACTGATATGTAAACAGATCTACCCCTACTTACAGGTAGCAGAGGAATGCTTCCACTTAGAACTTTCTAACAGTTTACACTCTTTTCTCTCTGATAGTAGTCCGATAACATTCATCACTCAGAAGACCACATATAATAAGTATAAATCAGCTTCTCTGGACTCACTGGTTTGTTGACATGCTTCTTTGTACATGAAACTATTATTTAAGCTATATATATAACAATGGAACTGAAAAATAAATAAATAGTCTAAAAACTTCCCCCTCTCCTCCAAAAAAACCCAACAAAAAACATTAAAAAAAACCTGAAGCAAGCCAAATAAACCTCAGCTGTGAATAACTAAAAATACATAGTCTTAGGAAAAAAGACAGACTTCACCAGTTCCTCTGGTTCAGGATGACAACATTTATGTGTTCCATTTCTCAAGTTCATAGTAATACAGTAAGGGACATGTTAATATAAATACATACAATAAAATACCTTTAGAAATGATGGACAAGATATTACTCAATTCTCATTAATTGAGAAGCCATCTAATCCTATCATTGGAACCTACATCCTTCCTTGCCCTTCCATCTTCCTAGTTTCTATCTTCCATTTGTTAAATCTCTCATTCCTTTAGCAAAGGCATATCAGAATAATGGACCACTAGCAAGAGGAATTCCATATGCCCCAGGAAGGAGAAATATGTCTAGAGGACTCTGAGACTCATAAGGACAATACTAAAGGTGGGTGCTGGCTTGGAGGTATTTATAGGTACCTATGAGTTGGACCTCATCTTTTGGATTATCACAGATTTTGGGAGAGTCTAGGTCTTCAATTGTCAGGGCTGGAAGAATCAGAACGAAGGATGATCTCTGTAAATACTGGTAGTACTTTCAGAGAAGTTAGAAAGTAGCTAGAACATATGAACATAAGAACTGCAATTTAGAGGGTCAGATCATAGGTTCATCTTGCCCAGTATCCTGTGTCACACAGTGGCTGAGACTGGATAATGAAAAGGACAGTGAACTGGGTATCACCAGGGTTTTTTTCCCCCACTGTTCCTCTTTCTCTTGCAGCCTCCAGTATTTAGGTCTAGGAAGCTCTGATTTATTAATATGACCTTCTATTTGGTAACTGTATGGCTATGAGCATGAAAGCTGAGCACCTCTGTAATATCTAAATACCATTTAGAATTATAAATGGTAGCATTAGGGAGCAGTGGCCAAACATCAACATGTAGATCACTGTGGGGGAGGGGGATTATTTCAGGTGGAAGACTGCTTAATGAGTTTTGGTGAGCTGTCGAGGGCCGCAAGGGTAGCCCCGCCCCTTGACAGTTGCCCGCCCCCTTGATGCTATCTTGGACCAGAAGGCCCACCCCCAACCCCTGACCTTTGCCACCAGAAGTCCTTCCCATTGCCCCCTGAAAATACTCCTTTTGGGAGGGTGGGGTAGGGGTTGCCACCTTGGAGCCAGAAAAAAAACAAACCAAAACATACACAGAATGCCAAACACTTGTGACAGGGGGCAAGCTTGGAGCCAGGTCTCATGCTGGCCCACCCATCTGTCTCTATGGGGCAGTCCACCCTGTCTCATCTGCCACGACTTTGCTGTTTCCATAAATGGCTGGTGCCAGGGGGCACTATCTGTGGCTCCAAACCTTCTCTACACCGCAGCCCATGCCTCACAGATGGCATCCATGGTGACAATCTGTTCCTGGCCTGGAGCTGAGCCAAACTTAGTCCTCACTGTAAGGCCTCTTTCACACATGTTCACTCTGCCCTCCTCTCACTGGGGCCTCTTGCACTCCACCCCCTCTCACAAGGTCTCTTTCTCACATTGACAACTTGATCCACCCTGGTCCCTCTTGGAGTGGCTCTCATAGGCCATAGGCTTAACCAGAGCACACCTTGGGGGCCGACATACAGTCACTTGGGCCACTCCCACTAGCCTCACATGGGTAGTGGCCAGCCAAGTTCCTGACCTGGGCCAAGCTTGCCTCCTGGGGCAGCTTCACATAAACCTACACAAACACACACTGGGCCCCTGGTCCCACATACTGGCCTCCCAGACATCTGTTCTCCCCTTTACGGGGCTCCACACTTCCCTCAACTTGCTCTCCAGGGGGTTGGCCCATGTGCTGCCCTTCAGGCTGACACTCAGCTCTACTCAACCCTCTTCCAGACCCTCACTACCACTCTTCCTCTGGGGTTATATATCTATCCCGTCCTTTAGAACTCCAGGGTTTCCCTCCCCTGTGGAGGCCCAGGTGGCTGTAGCTATGCCTGGCCCCTTCGTACCTACAGTGTTGTGGGGGCTAGGGGTAAAGGCACCCTGAGCTGCCTTTCACTAGGGTGTTAATTGGCCTGGCACTTCCTGGGGGCTCCAATGCCACTACGATCCCCACCAGGCCACCCATCCCCAGCAGGGTGCAGTTTTAGGTCATTCCCAGGACCAGGAGCCTCCAAACCAGTCCCCTAAGTTCCTGTCCTTACCTTTAAGATGCATCATACAGCCTTTCAGCCAGGCAATGTTTCTGCCTGGCTGTCAACAGCAAACTGCTGTGTTTCTATAGACAGCAAGTGTTTTAAAATGGCTGCTGCAATCAAGCATCTGCTGGCTGCTTGACTCAGCCCTTAAAGTGGCAGGAACTGCAGATGCACTAGCACAATTTACTATAACATATTTATTACAAAAAAATATTTTTGTCATGATTTGTGTTTGTGTACTGTATTTAGGGGTGATTGCATAATAACTCAAAAATAAATTCTTAGTTTTATATATATTGTGTGGGGGGGTGAGGTGTGTGTGTGGTATGTGGTATGCATAGTATGTGGGCATTGTGCATGGTATGTGGGGGTGGTGGTGTGTGTGTGTATGGTGGGGCATGGGGGTGTAGATGTGTGGTAGGATGTGGGTATGCGGGGGTTGTGAGGGGGTGTGGTTGTGTGTGGGAGGGCATAGGGTATGTTAGGGGGTTATGTATACATGGAGGGTTGTGGGAGAGGGTGTAGGTGTGATGGAGCTTGTGCAGGGTGTGTGGGGACCCCAGCACAGTCCCCCCATGGCACAGCAGCAAGCAGGGCACTCAGGCTGCAGGTGCCCAGTGGGGAGTGGCTCCAGCCAGCACTGCACATCGCAATGCGGCAGCCCATATCACCGGCACTCCCCGCCACTCACGCGTACCCCCCGCACTCACACAGCAGGGAGGGAAGCCCTGTGTGCTGGAGATAGGTGCCTTCCCTGCTGGGGCTGCACAGCACCAGAGAGAAGCCTCAAGTGTTGAAGCTAGCAGCTTTCCCCACAGGGGCTGCGCTCCAGGGGAGGGAAGCCCCAGGCAGGGAAGGATCCCTCACTTGCACCCTTGTAGGCGGAAGGGCTGGGGAGGGCACAATTTGTTGGGGGCCCTGTGCGCCAGATGAAAGTTTTCCACCTCGGGAAAAAAAACCCGCAGCATCCTTATAGGCTCGGCAGTGCTATGTTGGCTAGCACTATGGAAGAAAGAGACTTGGGGGTCATCATTGACCACAAGATGAACATGAGCCTGCAATGCGATGTGGCAGCTAGGAAAGCGACCAAAACGCTGGTTTTGCACATTTGGGCTCCACAATTCAAAAAGGATGTGGAGAAGCTTGAGAGAGTCCAGAGAAGAGCCACGCGCATGATCAGAGGTCAGGGAAGCAGACCCTACGATGACAGGCTGAGAGCCCTGGGGCTCTTTAGCCTGGAAAAGCACAGGCTCAGGGGTGATCTGATGGCCACCTACAAGTTTATCAGGGGTGACCACCAGTATCTGGGGGAACGTTTGTTCACCAGAGCGCCCCAAGGGATGACGAGGTCGAATGGTCACAAACTACTTCAAGACCGTTTCAGGCTGGACATAAGGAAGAACTTCTTTACTGTCTGAGCCCCCAAGGTCTGGAACAGCCTGCCACTGGAGGTGGTTCAAGCGCCTTCATTGAACACCTTCAAGATGAAACTGGATGCTTATCTTGCTGGGATCCTATGACCCCAGCTGACTTCCTGCCCTTTGGGCGGGGGGCTGAACTCGATGATCTTTCGAGGTCCCTTCCAGCCCTGATGTCTATGAAATCTATGAAATCTATGAAAGTGGTTGGCAGGCAGGATCCGGCATGGGGGTCCTATTTTGCCTGGCCCAACGTACATTATAAAGCACACAGTACAGGGAATTGTAAAATGATTCTGTAGCCTGGAGCTTATTTTAATAAATTATCTCATGAGGAATCTTACCTTCCACTCAAGACTATAAAGATCACCCTGCTCACTGTTATGTAAACTCCCTTCCGCTGTTTATTTTTTAAAATATAAATGTAATACTAGAAACATATTTAACATAATTTTAGCTTTTTCTAAAAGTGATTTAACACATGGGGGGTGGGGGTGAGCATGGAGGGGAAGATCCAGCTTCACGTAACCAGCCTGTTCTCCACAGTCTCCACAAACAGCTGGCATGTGCTCTGTGGATCATCAGCTGAGAACAACTAGCCTCCCACCCAAGTGAAGCACAAGTTACATAAAATACATATATGTAAATAAAGGAATGCTTTTTATATATATAGGATATTTCTGATATTATTCTCAGAGTAAAAGTTTATGGCATCCATGGCTGTTCTTGCATCCCGTCTTCTAAATAAAAGAATGCACTTCCTGTAAAATCCTAGAAGATTCCTTTTAGCAAGCATATTCATTAAGAGGTATGTTTGCACTTGAGGGCAGAAATATATTTAGGTGGGCTATATTTAGTTTTCAGTGTGTATTTTCTAGTTGTGCCTTCTCTTCCACATTATGTTCTGGGTGGGTGCCTATACACAAGTAGCGAGATTCCTCTGGTGTGCTGTAATGAATGGAGTCTGTTGCAGTGTGGTAATAACCATGTTCCAGCAGCCTCTAGCATCTTATGTATCAGTATCCCCATGGTTAAAAATAGTGGTGGGGGTGTTTTATCTAAAGTTCATTTAGGGAGCTTTAGATAATGGGATACATGAGATGCTCTGGGTGCTTTAATTAGAGTGCCACTCTCAGAGCACATGTACAAATGCTCAGTGTGCCATCTAACTCTGATTGTGATATATAGCACTTCACCTCAGAGAGTATGTGGATACCAAATGATGAATGGGCTCATCATATGCCTTTGTAAATCCTAAAGAACAATACTGTAAATGGCTACAATAACTCTGTGTGTCTATATTTTGAATCAACTTGATTGGATAAACCCACTCCTTTTAATTTTCAGAAGCTAATAACTAATTAGTACTTAGAGTCTTGATTTCAGATTTAAAAGGAATCTCATTTTATTAGACACTTTCCTCACCCTAGAAATACACATCACGATGCAAACGCAATGAAACAGAATATGAAATAATATTTGTGTGCAAACTATCATATTTTTCTGGTTCATTTTCAGGACCTGTGATATTTACATATGACCTTTCCATTTTTATTAACAGTTTATTGGATTTTTGCATTCCAGCCAGCAGAAGAGAAAGGTAATTTACACTGAGATTTGACAGTTATACACACAGCTATAAACTTCAGCCTATTAACTTATTTCTCATGTAACCTTTACTTGATTCTACCAAAACATCCAAATAAGCAGTATATCTTGTTTCTCTTTATGTTAAAAAGCCCTCATTATAGCCTCCTATTTATAGAATGTCAAGTGGAAGAAAAGGCTCTGTGCACAGCTTTCATCACAACTTTCTGTGGCTTTCGGGCTGCATAGTTCTTAACTTTAAGTGGCATAATTCAATGTCAGTGTTTTTATGTGCACCTTAGGTATGTGCCATGCCTTAATAAGCAGGTGTCAAAATATTTTATTTATTTATTCATGTTTTTGTAGGACCAATAATACGTATTCCTTATATAACTATATAGGTAAAATGTAACATGATAGCTATAACATTAGAATCCTATAGGCAGTAGGCTGCCTAAAGGAGGCTACAAAGCATATTTTGTATATGAATGAACTTTTTGGGTATGTACTAGGGTTAGGTTAATCAAAATGTCCATGTGTGCATTTAGACATTCAAAAGTTTTAAAGCATTGAAAAAATGCTGCACCCGATGCAAGCTTGTTCACTTCAGCAGGTGTACTAACTCAGATTTAAAAATGGTTAAGCCAATCTAGGAAGGGGTTAACCCAATTTAGTTAATGCCTACCCCTGACCCTCCTCATTGTTCTGGACAATTCCCCCCTCAAATGTGTCAGCCCCAACTCTGATCCTGCCAGCCCTTCACCACATACCAAATTACATATCTTGGGGTGTCCGCACTACTCCTGGCAGTGGTGAATGGCTGCATGCACTGCTCTCAGTCTAGCTTACTTTAATCCACCTAAACCTAGTCTGGCTGTAGTGAACATTTGCTCACATTATTTATTGACTATCTAAATTAATTTCCCTTTCACATACATGGAAATCCTTGTGTGCCTAAATACTTGCATATAGACATCTTTCATATACAGCATATATCTTTAGGAAAGAGAGTGGCAGCATAATTTTAAAGACAAAAAACAATAATAATAATATAAAAAATGCAGCAGCATGACATTAGTTTTTACAGTCAAGTCTTTCAGTATCACTCTCAGTCTTATGGGTGAACCTGGATGGGTAATAAAGATTAGGCCTGTGCAAATAGGGAACTATTTGTTCAGATTTGGCCAATTCAGATGCCAGCGATTTAATCTGGAGATTCAGATCACTTTTCTGATTCAATTTGGCCGAATCAGCTTCGGATGATTCAGGGCCGATTTGGAGACATTAGGAGATCTGGCCATAGAGTATAATGGGGAATCAATGAAATATCTATACCTTTGTTGTTTTGTGGCTGATTAGGATGCAACTTACAGGAGTGTTAGCCTCTTCTGCGAGCATGAAGTCTGCCAAGTGTCAAGATGATAGATGCATGGGTTTCTGAGAAACTGCACCTCAAAGTTGTGAAAGCAAAACTCATGTCACGTGTGTGTGTTATGCCGCAGTGGGATAAAAACTACAGGGATGGTAACTCTTGCTGAGACCACAATGTCTACTAAGTTTCAAAGAGATAGTTGCAGGGGTTTCTGGGAAACTGCACCTCAAACTGCCAACAGCAAAACTTGTGACATAGGTGACACTGTGTGTATTAAGGCACAGTGGGGTAAAAACTGCAGGCCTGCTAGGCCCTGCTGTGGCCATGAAGCCTGCCAGCTGTCAAGGAGATAGGTGCAGGGGGAGTCTGGGACCCTGCACCTCTGGCTGCTAAGAGGCAAAACTCATTACATGGGTGCTTGTGCAACTGTGTCTGTCTTGGGGTACAGGGGGTTGAAAAAATGCAGGCCTGCTAGGCCATGCTGAAGCCATGAAGCCTGCCAGCTGTGTCTGTCTTAGGGCACAGGGTGGTGAAAAAAAAACTACTGCAGGCCTGCCAGGCCCTGCTGCAGCCACAAAGCCTGCCAGCTGTCAAGGAGATAGGTGCTGGGGGAGTTTGGGTTCTGGGGCCCTGCACCTCTGGCTGCAGGCAGGCACAACTCATAACATGGGGGGGTGACACTGTGTGTGTGTTCATGTGCACCCTTCCTGGTGCTGGAGTCTTTGCACAACATGGCAGGGTGCTGCAGTGAGGTCTCCTCCTCCTCTATAGCCTCAGACTGTAAATGGCAGCAGGTAAAAATATTGTAGTTGACTCAGCACCAGTAGCACCAGCAGCAACTAAGGTAGCCAAACTGAACTGTCACAGAGCCTTTCTTTTTATAAAGGAATTGACAGCAAGAAGTAAAGATGTTGTGTTGGATATATGTCACTCATGGTGTGTGATGGCTTATCTTGTATTTTTATGTTTATATATTTATTATGAAAAAAATCTGAATAGTTAGAGAAATATATCTTAGGAAGCTTTTGGGTTGGTGGGGGAAGGGAGATGTAGCAGCCAGGTAAAAGTGCAGGGGTACCTGGGGTGTCAGATGTCTGGCAGGTCGCAGTGTGCCAGAATTCCACTGTCAGTGTCTATACTGAGTCTGTGAGTTTCTGTACCTACTACCTAGGAGGCTGATGAAGAGCAGTTCATAGGCCCAGCTCTGAAAAGTGGTTTCTACATTAAGACAAGCACCTCACCTCATCACCAGAACTGAAACCAACTTCCTACAGCTCAAAACACAAAACCTTCCAACTATCTCCAGTACCCCCACAAACTGCACACCAGAATCTACTAAAGACAACAAAACCCAAGTACCTGTGGGGGCACATTCCCCACCAAAAAACCCACTCTGCTTCCAGTCTCTCAGGTCTGATCCTGAAAGGGAACAAATTACAAACCACTTTTCAAAGTTGGCATCATGGACAGCCTTGACCATATTGGCCCTGTTGCTGGTGACCATGAACCCATGGGTGAGCTCAGTTTGCCCAATGAGCCACCCCTGCACCATGCGGTTCATGGCCACCATGATCTCCCTTGCTGTGTGGGACTCCTCCATCACCTCGGCTTGGAGGAGAGCCCACTGATGGCCTGACTGATTACACCAGTGCCCTGTGAGGGAGAGGTAGGTGTGATCGCTACCCCAGCTGGTCCAAATGTCTGAAGAGAAGTCCTGTGGCCCTGCCTTGTGCAATTCCTCCCTCAAGTACTCCACACATGCCTCATAAAGGGAGGGTACCACCATCCTGCTAAAGGTGGTACATGCGGGCACTTGGTAAGATGGGGCCATGAGCACCATGAGCCACCTGAACCCTGGCCACTCAAATAGGGAGAAGGGCTGGTCATCCAGAGCTAGCATCTCCCCAATGCTCTAGGTGATCTTGCTTACCTTGAGAATGCTCCCCCCTCTGTCTGCAGCTTTCCCCCACTGTTCCAGAGTGGCCTGCCTCTGCTCTGGGGGGACAGGGGCTTTGGAGCAAGTGGGGAACTTCCCTTTGGGCACGGTCTCACTGGTGCCAGGTTGAGCAGGAAGAAGGGCAAGGGGGTGTTGCCTTCTGAGATTCAGCAGCATCACTGCGGTGGTGAAGTGTTTCACCTCCTTGCTCTGGCTGCTCTGCCTTTTGCAGGGGCTGGTTGGGATCATCTGCCCGCTCAAAATGCTCCCACACTACACTACTCACCTGCTTCTGAGTTGAGGGTGGGGATGCTGCCTTATCTGCCTCCTCAGTAGCCTGAGGCACAAAAGCAGGAGGAGCTGCCTCAGCTGAGCCACTTGCCTGAGTCTTCACAACCTCAACCTCCTCCTAAATTTGTGTGTTGTTCTTCTGTGATGTTGGTTCTTCTTTTCTGAGTTGCACAATTATTAGATTGCTTGTGTTGTGTGTAGTGGACTGTGGCGGGCTAATTAATCTGATTATTGATTGTGAATAATAACTACGGTGTGTGTTGCTCTTCTGTGACGTGATGTGTGTAATAACTAACTATATACAATCTCTTCTTCTTCTATGAATATATGACTTCTTCTATGATCCGTGTGAGTGTGTGTAATGTGTGCTTCCCTGCACAGTGATGGATCAAACTGCCAGGGAAAACACTGAGCTTTCTTTTTTAAAAGTTTGCAAAAAAAAAAAAAGAGAACAAATATGAATTGAAAGAAATGAATTTGATAAGTATTAAGTAGAGAGATTCTAAGATAAGCTAAGGTAAGCTAAGCTATATCCTATCCAATCCTTTCTAAGAACAAAAAGGAGCAAGCAACTGACTGAGTAGGAAGCAAGCCAGGCAGTCCAATACCTTTCTGATGCTGCTCCTCACTCAGAACCAGCTCACAAAAGGCACAGCAAGCCTGCAGAGAGAGACTTTTATTCTGTTTCTATGTCCCTCCCTCAGACACTGTGATTGGAAGGGCAGTCAGAGACAAATCACACTCACTGGCCAGCTAGAGGTATCAGTTCCCATCTGGTCCTGTATTTCCCTGAAATGATGTAACATACAGCATACAGTGGAATATTAACTGGACAAAGTAAAAGTGTAAAAATGAATAAATAAATATATAAGGTTAACAAGAAAAGTCAGGAAAGTATAACAATGCAAAATTAGAAAGTAAATGGAAAATTTACTCAGTGCCAGGAGCAGTGACGACACTGGGCACAATGATGTGACATAATAGTAAGGAGTAGGGAAAAGCTGCAGCTACTTTATTCCTTTTCACTTCCTTTTCCTCTTTATCTCCTCATGCTGTCTGGAATGGGAGGAGGATGTAGTCATGCTGTACTTGAGTTCAAACTCTGAGGGATGTCCCACTCCCAGTCACTATCACTGATCTGGAAACAGTTTTATGGGACCAAGTTCTTAGCTCCCTTTCAATGGTGAAAGAATAGGAAAAGAGTGATGCAATTTGCTGACTGAGTGGGGCTTTGTTCTGAATGTCCTGATTAAATCTTAAACTTAATACCTGTAAAGTAGCTTGATAGTTCTTCAATGATGTTGAGAACTAGGCTGATCACCATTTTTGGTGTTTGGAGGAAGTATTTTCCAAAGACAAACTGCTGTGGTGTGAGGTTTGTTTGTTTGTTTTCCTTCCACTCAGTGAGTGTATCTACATGAGATGCTTACCGTGTGATATCCTAATAACATTGCACAGTAGCGAGCTGGTCAAAAATTGTGCTAATAATATACTGTGCGGTGTTATTAAGGTACTGCGCAGTAAAAGTAATTAAAAATTGTGTACTGGAGCTACTGCACAGTAAATGTAGTTACTGCATATTCAGTTAGTACATACTAAACTAAGTGTGCAGTCACTACAATGCATTAATGAACGTGTAGACATGCTCTGCATCTATGAAGTTATGTTTAAAGGGTTGCATTTCAATTGTTATATTTTGGCAAGTTCTAGTGCAAGTGGTGACTCACGAGGGCTCTGGTTGAGGGTGTTAAATCCTAAATGGGTTGTTTGAGCTTTGGTATTTGACATTCTCAAAGTCTGGTGAGGAGATATGCTGCTGTCTGAGGGACATTAGTGGAAGGGGTTGAATCACCTTTGTGTGTGAGGCAGGGGACTCGAGGTCGGTGGGTATAAGTAGGGAAGTGGAAAGAGGTTTTCTTACAACTGGATGTGAATGAGGCTTGACAACATTGGGAGGCACTTTTGGGGATGGCTGAAGGGTTTGCTTTTTTGGGTGATAGGCATGGAAGCAGGAAAGGGCAAGGAGGAATGGAGTCTTTAAGTTTTGGGGTATTGTTTGGCGAGTCTACTGTTGTTTCTTCTGCATGTGTTATTTGTCATTTATTTTAAGCTTCTCTGATCCTCTATGGATAGGGTGGTAACATTATCATTTCCGGTGCAGTCATTCATCACCTTGACAGAGGTGAGTGTGCAAAGCATGCATAGTGTTAATATCTACGTACCACTCCTTGCCCTTCTGGCCAAGCTTATTTTATAAAAGACTATTAGGTGGATATTGGGAGACAATTTTTTTTTTGTGGGTGATAGGCAGGCAAGGTTCTTTGGGTAGATGTGATATCTTTTATTAGACAAATTGAGTAGTTATAAAAAAGTTCCTTGCAAGCTTTTGGCCACAATCATGCTTCTTCAGGTATGGGAAGTTTATTATTTGAACAACTGCATTGCTGGAATAGATTTAGATAAGATTTGAAATGCAAAGCGTTCTTCATTGGGTTTATAGGAATAATCAGGTACAACGATGATTAAAAACAGTGTGGAAGGCTGTGAAAATGGAGAAGAGAAAAATTCTTAGGCATAGCAGACGAACAGCAGAAAAAACAATAGCTTGATTGGTGAAAGATCAAAACCTTTCAAGAGGAAAGAGGGTTATTATCATCTATAGTGCAAGGACAAATTCAGGAACTAGGTATATTAAATGCTAGAGCTGTGCAAAATCTCACTGGCTGTTTCATTTTGATGCTCTTTTGACTCGTTTTGAGCTCAAAACAGCAAAATTGAAACAAAACAAGGGCTTCAAAATAGCCTCGAAACAAAATGAGAGCACTCAAAACATTTTGAAAGTTTCAAAATGTTTCGAGTTTCGAAGTTGAACTTGCCTGCAGGGAAACAGAAAGTAAGGAGAGGGAGGGGGAAGAAGTGAGAAGGACTGCTCTGATATTGACTGTGACTGTTTGGCTACCTGAGCTGTGGCTGATGCTACTGTGCTGGTTACTGAGTTATCGCATGTTGTCATTTAAAATGGTGGACTGAGCTGAGGCTGTCAGGGAGGAGGAAGCCTCATTGGGGCACATTACTGTGTCATGTAGAGGCCCCAGCACCAGTGAGGGCACACCTTAACACACACACAGTCACATGTCATGAGTTTTGCTTGTCAGCAGTTTGAGGTACAGTTTTCCAGAAACACCTATCTCCTTGAAAATTTGCAGGCTTCATGACTTCAAAAGGGGCTACCATTCCTGTTGTTTTCATTTAAATCTGTCAAAACATGACAAAGTTATAGGCAGTTTGGTGATTCCCCATTATAGCCTATGGGCAAAACATTGAAACAGCATCGAAACAGTGAAACAGTTTTGATTAAATGAAATGGAACAGTGCTTTGAAACAAAACAAAACTCAAAACAAAACACTGTCCTGTTAAAATGGCAAAATAGAATTTGAAATGAAACGGTGCTGTTTCGCACAGCCCTATTAAATGCTATAAAGTTATATACAGGCATATAATGACTTTGTTTCAGTTCTTGCTTCTCAGTGTTCAACCAGCTGATAATTTTTTGTTCCCAGGGTTACCTTTTCAAGGTGTCTTGAAGGTATTTTTGAAAATTTTCCTTAAGCACAAGGATAGTAAGGTCAGAAAGGGAGTGGCTGTTATATAAAAAAAAAATTCTCTCCTGGTGTTCACAGGTCCCTTTCTTTATATATTATAAATATTTTAATATTCTAAATATTATATATAATGTTTTAATATTTAATATACTTTTAATTATGGTATTTTAAATATTATAATATAGATGGGGATAAGTTGCTATAAGGGCATTTTTTTCATGGGATTGTTGGATTGAAAATGGTATTTAAAGGTTTGTTTTTGAAAATTGGCTAATAGGCAATATATATATATGAGTGTGCATTAGAATAATGGTTATAGCAGCAAGGGTTAATTGATTTCTAAAGAGCTTGGGTCCCAAAGTCACACAGGTTTCCCAGCTTTTAGAAGAAGTGTGGTGTCTAACCTGGGTGTCTAACCCAGGCAGGAAAACAGCAAGCCCACACATGCTGGGTAACTGAAAATATCCAAGCTTTATTTTCATAATAGAGATAGCTCTGGCTCCAGGGCTGTAGTGTCCAATTGCAAACAGCCTTACACTTGCTGGTTTTGGTGAGACAGACAAAATTAGGAGGACACTGGCAAAGCCCCAAATTAGGAGGTGGGCATGTGATAGGTTTGTGAAAATTGGGTTTTGGCTGACAACACAGGATGTGTCACTGTGTGACCAACTAGTGACAGCCACAGCTCAAGGGTAATCAGAAGTCACCAGGAGAAGAAAGAATACAAAATGAAGAATTTTCAAAACAGGGGAGAGCGAAAACAGTTGGCATCAGCCCCTGACCTCCAAGGCTACTAACTTTGGACACTCAAGCAAAGGACCTCAAGGTGGCATTTACATACCGGCTGAATGGACCTCTCGTCTTGTGTATATTCTGGGACTGGGGAATGTGGGTAATGTATACAGTACTTGCTCTGCCTGCATTGCTTTTATTTCCTATCACTGTGTATCAATAAACTTGCCTATTATCAAATGGAAGGGATTGTGGTCGATCCGAGGGTTGTGTTAGACTGGAACAAAAGTTTCAGGGATGGGTTGTGAATCCCAACAGGGATTAGAGAGTGCCAACAGGGATAAAATATATACCACAAAGGAAAGACATGTATAGGTTCTGTGGATTCTGATGGGTGTGGGAGTTGATAGTTGTAGCAATGGAGATGTGTTGACAGATTTTCAATCTATTATTAAGTTGAAGCTGCATCCCATTTGATGTAATCTGCAGTCAGGCCATCAGATAAGACCACATTTTCTTTCAAGAGAATAGCTGTGACACCCACTTTGCTAGCCAGAAATCTACCTTTATACAACAAGAACACATCAGTAGAGAAATAGACCATACATTTGAAAGAGCCACCCAAACATCCTGCAGCAATCTACTACAATACCAAAAGTATACCCCCTCTCAACTCCAAAATACACCCCTGACCACAGACCCCTGCGGGTCATCTACCACACCACACCAGAACCAATAAGAAGAATCATAAAAACATTTCAGCCTATATTCACTAAAGATCAGTCCTTGAGGGAAATGTTTTCAAACTCTCTGCCTTTTGCTTTCCAACAAGCCCCTAACCTTGCCCAACTCATCATCAGAAACACACTATCCACTCTTCAACACATTAAAAATGGGACACCAAATGGAGGTGTGTTGACAAGTTTTGCATCTATTGTTAAGGAACGGCTGTTTGCAAATAATTTGGAGGATAGAGTAAGAATTCGAAAGGATCTTGAAAAATTAGAGATCTGAGTGTAACAAGACTAAGTCCCAGGAGTGGCTGTGATACCCCCTGGTAGCCAAGCAACTCCTGCCCTACTCTGGCACCTTGGGGTACGCTCCCTTTTTTACTTTACCTGCCATGCCTTGATGAATTTTATAATACTTCAGGATGCTGCCCCAATGTCTCAGAGTGAGCATCCCTCCCTCAACTGCTTATTGTTCACATACCTAGCTGGCACCAGTTTCACCCCCTTTGTGCTAAGTCATGGCCTTCCTGGGCCTGAGGGTGCAAATTACCTTAAGGGCAATAATCATGGCCTCCTGCACCCCCATATCTTGCAGGTATCACTCAGTATCAACTCAGAAGGAGCTGCATCAACTCAGAGGTCCCCCAAAGCAATGCTTGGCCCCTCAGGCCTCAAAGCTTTGTTTGGGCTTTGGCCATCTGGCCTTGATCCCCTTACTCTGCCTGTGCCTCTCAGCTCAGGTTTACTGAACCAGAAATTTGCTCCTGGGCCCTAGCCCTGGTTGTCTCCCTTTTATGCTCCAGATCTCTGGCCCCGGTCTCTAGTGACAGTCTCTTGAGGTCCCCAACCCTTGCACAGCTCTATGCTGCATGCCTATTAGGAACCCCTGTGGTATCCATATCACCTCATAGCCATGACCTGGTTCTCCAGTCTTAAACTTAAACATAACACAAATATAAGAAAACTACTTCCCAACTAAAGTTCTTCCCAACTCTGGGTCAATGCCATACCACAAGCCACACTTCCTCCTTAATTTTCTCCATCTAGCTCTCTTGGTTAACTGGGCATCCATGGAACTGTTTCCTGCAGCCCTCTCCTCCAGGAGCTCCTCTCCCTGCAGCATGTAGGGGCTGACTGTCTCCTCTGTTGCAGGCCCTGGACTTATATACCTAAAAGCACTTCCCCTTCCTTTCATGTGGCTCCTCAGCCACACACAGGGGTTTCTCCTTTCAACCTTATGATTCAATCCTTAAGATTCTCCTTTCAACCAGTTTCCAGCTAACATTTCTATTTAAATATAACTCCTTGAAAGTAACAAGTACCTTAGTAGATCGAAGAAGAATACTTAACTCAGTAGGACTCCGATTTTGGTTAAGGATCATAGGTGCTATTGTAATACATATAATATCAATGGCTATTACTATACTTCCTATAGCCAGGTTGAGAGGGTAACATTGCTCAGGAGACCTCCCACCACCACACTTCCTATTGTATTATAGGTCTGGGACCCTGAATCTGAAGAACTGAAGACAATGATTTACCAAAGCATTAGCTAGAAACAAGACATGCTATATTAAAGAAACAAAACAAGGAGATAAAAAAAGAGGAGTTCCTTTCTGTTCAGATCTTATTGATATGCATTCAATGAGAGGAGGATATAGACTGGATGGACACAGTGTTATTTTCAAGAAAAAAAATGATAGCTTCTTTTTAGAGTATCCCTAAAACATAACACTGAAGTCTTCTTCTTCTTTTTTTTTTTTTAAATGTATTTTGGAAAAGTCTATAGTCTGTTTCTTTTTCCTATTCCAACAGCAAAAGATTTGTCCTTTTATAAACACAGGGACTTTTCCAAAGCAGACTCAGATTCAAATCTTTTAATGATCAAGTGCTGTAGTATATGTACTTCCCTCTTGATTTGTCAGATGAAGGTGACAAGCAGCAGCTCTTTAATCCTCAGAGAGTGTGCTGAGTATAAGCGGGACATAGTAGAGGCTGAACAAATGTCCTGATTCAATTTGAAACTTCAAAGGCAGTATACTCTGCTGCAAATGTCCACCATCCAGAGAATATAAAATGAAATGACAGATGCCTATAGAGATTAGAAAATGGTAACTTTTTAGGTCTCTCATCTGAGCTGACTTTTATGAACTAATGCAGGTTTGGTTTACTATTCCTAGTTCAGCTTAATGTCAAAGTCAAATATTAATGTAACTGGAATCATTCAGGGAATGTGCATGATTCATCAAAATAACGGATAAAATAGTTAATATTTTAAACAAAGCAATAATTGTAAACAAATCTAAGCAATATAGATATTACTAGTCCTCCCTTCAAGTGGCATTAACAGTCACTGAACTTTTTGCTTTTTAACACATATTTTTCTAAATGCAAGAGGACATTTATGGCAAACATATTGATAAATTGTGTAAGGTTGTGTCCCCAGATAATTAAAACAGTAGAAAGAGGCTGGCAGGGGCTGTGCGGAGGAGAGAAGCATAGTCTGCTTCTGCGCTAAGAGGACATCATGACTGATCACTCTCTGGGGGAAGCCATATTTTTTAGAGAATACAGAATAATTTTTTTCCATGTCCTGCCCTGTTACATTTGCCAGGATGCTATAAAAGCACAAAATGAAAAGAGTTAAAGATGGGTTAAAACACAAAACAGAAGGGAAAAAAAAACATGTTTATCCCATGCATTTTTTGAAGGAAGGATCATCAATTTGTCAGAGCTTCACAAGGGCAGTAGACATGGCCCAGTTTTAGATGTCTGTCAAAATTGTTAGGAATGAAAGATAATATCCTAAAATGGAATTTTTTGGGGGGGAGGGGTTGGGAGCTCTGTTTGAATTACAGGGGGGTCAGGGGTCTGAGCCCCACTATAAGAAATTAGAGACCCCCCAGCAGCTAGGTAGAAACTGTTGTTTAGCACGGGAGAAAAGTGGTCCGTCTACCTCATTGCTGCCAGGCGCTTTTGCTGTAGCTGCCCAGAGCCCGTTCCTGGTCTGCCCTGTGGCTTCTTTCTGCTGTCGCCGCTACTGCTCCCACCTCCAACCTCCCTGAGAATCAAAGTGTAATTTGAACCCTGTTTGGGGGTTATTTTCCTCCTCCGTGTAAAAAAAAGAATGGTCTCAGGATGGTATATTTATCAGTATGTTTTAATTTTGGGATGGGGGAGCTCAGGGAGAGACAGCAGAATTTCCATTTGTCTTGTTTTGCTTTTGTAATAGCTACACCAAAAATACATGATTTCATTCCTGGATTCTTAATGCAAAGGCGTATAACAAAGAACCCAAATATTTTCAGACAAATACTCCAGGAAAGGACATTTAATTTCTGGAAATGTTGAGACATAAGTGATGAAAAGTATGTAGATTCCAAGATGTGAATTAAACTGCAGTCACTCAGAGATATCAAGAAGCATAGAGCTGTACGCATCACAAAAAGACAAGGGTTAAAACTTATTCCCTCAAACACTACTTACGAAGTGCAGAGACACAAATAGTTTTGTGATTATTGCTTTTTAGCAATTAAGCTAAGCAAATATACAATAAAACTCCCCAAACTGCATTGAAAATAATGGAGTAGCTCATTTCCAACCATAAAATTACTTTCAGGAAGCAAAGGGAATAATGAATGTTTTGAAAAGCAAAATAAAAGATAAATGTCTGTTAAGAATTTTGTGGCATACACTCATTTAATTTTATATAGAGAGACTTGGGAGACATTAATATTATTTTGCATCAATATTGCTTGTTTATGTTGGATATTTTGCAATTAGATTGAAAGGGTTTATTTAAGAAATTGGGAGGAAAACAAACACCAGCCTTGATTCCCTTTAATATAACAGCCAGTTTTATAACCGTGAAGGAAGATCCTCAGTGAAAGCATTGACATTAGAGCTCTTTGTCAAAGCTGTGAAACTGGAGATCAAAAGACACTGGTTTGTTAAAGATCTGCCCTACAGATAGGGAGAGGCAAAGTTGTAAGATGTTGCAGCCTGGCGCAAAGAACAATAGATTGGAGTTTGTGTAGCAATCAGGCTGCAATATGGCATACATATTTTCAAAAAGATTCATTGGAGACCAAAACAAGAGTCTGAGAAGGGAGAGAATACCAAGGGACTATGACACCCCTTTTGCACAATGTGAGCACAATGAGGTTGTGACCTCGACAGGATCCTCTAGGGAAATCTCCTACAGTCCAACTGATAACCAAAGTGAGATACTAGAGTTGGCATAACCATTAATGTACTGTTCATTGTTTTGTATTAACAAAACAAGTCATAGACCTGAGAAAACACATATTGTGTGGAATTCTTTTTGTGCACCCAAATGGCAGCTTTCAAGTAGCCTTTTTGGCATGTATGCACAGGTTGTGAGTCTTTTTCCCCTCCACCATAGGCATGTAAGTGCACACACATAGAATGAGTATGCTTTGTGAGCATGCACCTTCTAGGCAGGCATGCAAATGTGTGTACCTATGAGCAAAGCTTGGAAATGAAGCCAGCCTCCAATGTTTTCACCTCAATAGCTGAATGGCTCATGCACTTTTCCACAAAGCAGAAGACCAACTCATGAAACAGGGGTTTTGACTGTAGCTAACTTGCAGTATAGTGCTCTAGTTACCAGGTCATAGGTTGTAGACTATCCAGCATTCCTTTTCAACCTGAGCCACTGTACTTTGCGTTTACTAGTCATTGGATAAAATGGATGAAAAGCATTTGAAAAGATAAGGGGTTAAAAGGTCCAGACTATATTCCAAGGCTGGCTCCCTTTTAGAGCAGTATCTATCTCACTAAATCACAACCCTTCCAGCTTATTCTCTTCTTTCCTGGCCCCACATATCTCCCCTTCTTGAGTGCCCAGGGGGACAGCTTTAAAGTTCAGATAGTTGTATCAGGCAGAAAGTGGGTTTGGAGTACAGCTAAATATAACATATCCTTCTAGAAGCACGTGATTTTCAAGGTTCAGGAGGCATCTCTTCATGCTGAAAGTAGGGGGTTTTTAAGGGCTGGGGGGATGCAGAAACATTTGGCCTACTTTTGTTACAAATATACTCTTTGGCACATAAGGGAGAGAATATATAATGAATAGAAAGGAATATATCATTAATAAAAGGTTACTAGCCTTTTACTAGAACTTTTGTTCTGGCTTATTTCTGTTTAGAAGACTCAGATTATTTCTGAAAAACACTCACCCTAGCTGTATGTCTCTCTCCACATCCCAGTATTGTCCGTCTACATCATGACCCACACCTCCCTATCCCATACATCCGAGAACTAGAGTTAAGCACCATCTTCCATTTACTTTCTCTAGGACATGTCCATTCATGTGTCTTTCTTCAATATATTTCTGTTCAATTCAGAAAGTAGTTCAATTTATCTGTGTGCTTTATTTTGAATTAACTGGAACAAGCATGTGCATTAGGATTTGTGCCTCACCTTTTCCTGGACTCACCATTTCCTGGAATACCACATGCTCTTATGTACTGTGACAACATAGTGTATTACATAGGTTTGCATTGCACTTGTGCTGCTAATGTATTAAATTGCTGGAAAAAGCAATTAGAGAATGTAGGTTTCACAATGCACACTAGCATTTACTGGAAAAAAAAAAGGGAATGTGGATGTGGAGAAAACGTTAGTGGGGAACCAATTCCCACTTTAATTTTAAAGGGATTAGTACCCTTTGGTAATAAATAATAATAATAAGACTGGAATCATCATTGACCCATTTGGATTCTTTCTTTCATCTCTCATATATTCAGTATATTCTATACATTATTTAAGAATCATCTTGTACTAATGCCATCATCAGTGTTCTGATTCCACATTGAACCCATAGTTAAATCTATTAGAAGTCCATATGGAACCTAAATTGATGTTAATCAGTATAAATCCACTGAAATCAATCATTGTAAATGTGCTCCAACTGGAAATCTGGCTCTTAAAATGTTACATGTGTTGCATTCCAATTTCTTCTCAATTAGCTATCAAATGTAAGTATATATATCACACACATTCAAAAATAAAATGAATACAACCCCCTCTCCCCCATTAAGACAGAACTCAAGTCAAGCACTCCAAAGGTTAGGAACAGGCAGAAATCAGAGTGCCTATGAGCCTTAATTTTTACCCTCTATAGATGTGCTATGATAGAGTCTTTTGACATATCCACTTAATTTTTTTTCACAGTGTCCTTGCTTCATTCAGTACCCTGGATAGCCGGTAGTTACTTAATGAGCAGCTAGTAAATATTTTGTTTTATCTTCATTGTTCAATGTGTGAACTCAAGCCTCCTTTACTGTTACAAAAACCTGCTCTGAATAGAGAATGACTAATTCCCTCTTAAGATTTTTCTTTGGCACCAAACCTATAGTATCTGAATAGCTTCACTATATCGCTGTGAGGTGAAGGGGTGAAATTGGGCTCAGATAAGAGATGGGAACTAAAAAAGAGATTAAAACCATTATCATCAGTTAATTTTAGGTGTTCAGTTTCAGATGCCTGAACCCTGGTTTTTTTTTACAGATTACTTATCATTATATACTGTACAGCTATTCAAAGCACAGCTGTCATTAATTTTAGATGAAGCTGGAGTGCTCAGCACTTCTGAAAAACAGGCCCAGGTTCTCAAACTAGGCACTCAGGAAATGAGGAGTATTCAATTAGTGACTACCTGTGAATAGTGTGATTTAAATAACTTACACAGAATAGAAATTATGTGGCAGTGGCAGAAAGAAAGTCATTTTCTCTAGGGCTAAAATCAATTATTGTACCTGCAAGACCAGTCTGCTTTTTCCTGTAGTCTCAAACAGAGGTAGAATTTTGCACCAAATGAAATGAAAGACAAGTCTGTCATAAAACAGTCAACCCCCTAACCCTCTCTGCAACACTACTGCTGTCTTATCCTTAGAGCTGGTATCTCCTGTACATGAGTACAGCAAGTGTGGTGTTATCATAATAAAAGACTGTGTCATAATCGTAAGTACATAAGCCACCTTCACTTATTTCTTAACTTCTGAGCATTTGACTTGTAACCTTAATGTTCTTTTAATAGATTTTTGTATGTGATATTCTACCAATCTAAAAAATATAACAAAGCCCAGCTAGAAATGCCCTTATGTGTCATCATATTGACACTCACATACTTCAGAGTTGGAAATTTTAGATTAATTATACAGATCCCTACCACATTATATACCAGAAAAGATGAAAACAATAGTATGTTCTCATCCCCGATATGGGCTAGCAATAAAAGAGGATAAGATGTTTTGACAGTGGATTTCACAGATGCTTACTGACCTCAGAGGACTAGGGACAACTTTCCAAGCTTTAGGAGGATGTATGCACTAGGGAGTCAAGGTCCAGAGAGGAATTAGTTTTGGTCTCATTACTCATTTTGCTATGACCCTTTAACCTGTTACTGTCCCAGTTTTATCACTTCTCCACCTGTGACTCATCCATGTCCTACCTCCTTGCTCATCCAGCCTTATTCAAATCCCTCTGAGTCTAAAGCTTCTTTATTCCCTTGTTTGGACATTTCCATTTCTCACATTCCCAGTTCTTTTCCCAATCTTTGCTTTTCTTCTTAGTTGGCTTCCAGTTGCTCTTCCCTTGAAAACATTTCCACTTTCCCACACTAGCTCCCTTCTAGGTTCTCTTTTCCTGATGACTTTTCCTCTGGGATTTGTTCTAGTCCTTCCTCCCTCCCTCCTTTGGTTCCTTGCACAAGTCTCTTTACCCAGTGTAATGGGGCTTCTACCCCATGACTAGAATGGGAAGGAGATCCAGGGGTGCCTGGCCCATTTCCCCCTCCTTCACCTGCCTCCTTCCACCTTTTTCTCTTTTATCTTTTGTGTGTCAGCTAATGCAACCTTTCTCTGATTGCTTTGGTCCCAACCCTGGTTTCCTTGTTCCATGGTTCTGATTCCTCCTCCACTCCCTGCTCTGCTTCCTCCCACTTTGTCTCTTTGTGTCTTCTACCTATGCCCTGGTGGTGATGCCAGAGGCAAAGGAGCCTGATGGTTGCCAGGTTCAGGTGCAAGCAGAACCTGATGATCCAGGGGGTGGAAGTAGAAGGGTCAGGTGACCTAGACCTCCTGGCATAAGGCCAAGACTCAGGCCAGGAACAAGCAGTCTGGCTGTGGAAGTTGCTGGACATGGAACCAGGTACCCTGTAGCAGCATTCATAAGCAGTCTACTCCCAGCCATTCCCGGTTCTACCTCCATATGCCAACGCTTTGTCAGATCTGAATATTGTACTTTGAACCATGTTTCTCCCTCTCTATTATTAGCCTCCACTAGCAAACTCTTTGCCCAGTCCATAGAATTTTATCAACCCCTTCTGGTCCGCTGTCTCATCCTGTATCTCTAATCAGCTACCTCATCCCTCTTTTGTTTCCCTTACCAGGACCCTCCTACCCAAATTGTTCTAACCTTTACTCTTCCATGGGCTTTCAGGCTTGGTTTCTTTCTCTCTGTCTCTTTCTCATGCATGCACAGATGACCTGCCTACCAAATTTCAAGACCCCATTCCAAAGTATAGGGAACAAGCTCCAGAAATATTTAACTTGGGCAAAACAATGTATTATTTTCTAATTTCCTTGGAAAAGGAAGAACTCTTTTGGATGAAAATGCCTATGAAGTAGAAACCTGGCACATAATTTTTCAGTCTCAAAGAGTTAAAGTCTGGAAAACTTATAAGTAGCTGCAAAATAAATTCTTATAATGGAAATTGACTTGCAACTTTAGTAACAGGGGATGCTATCTGCCTATAACATAGTATCATGATAAGAAAACATAAATGAAGCTGGCCAGTTCTATAATCACTAAAATTCTTGTAAAATCACTCCAAAGTCCTTTTTGGAGAAAAAATGTCATTCTTTTACATACTGACCTACTGCAGTGTGACGTTAGATTGTCAATTCTCAGTCATAAAATAGTAGCATATACCTATAGTTGCACACAATTTTCTCTTTTGAAAACCTGTCAAAAATCCAGCTATTATAACTTTCAGAATGTATGAGAAATGTGATGCTGGGATAATACATTTAGCTAATGAACTCTGTTGGACAGAAATTTTTAATATTTACCCAGCTATTATCTTTAGACAGTCAGAATTCATTAGCCTCTGCAAGAGTAGAACACATCCAATATTTGATTTTATTTTTTTTAAATAACAAGGCTTTGTAAGTCAAGGCTAGAAGAAACCATTTAAAATGGTGAGAAACCCTCAACTTTTCTACAAGGTTTAAAACACTAATTATTTTAACAATGTTTATCCAAATATTCAAGAAAACCACAAGGAACCTCTGGCTTGTAAAATTATGCCATAGCATACAGCATCTCTCCCCTCTAAATCCTCATTTCCCTTACCAAACAACTTAATTCCTTACTTTTTCAAATGAATCAGTTTTCCCCTCTATACCCTTGACAATGGTATCTCTCATTCCACCTATTTCCACTCAAATAGCATGTGAAACTCTTCAGCACTGTTCCCTTAGCTTGTGTCTTTTCACAACAGTGGTGGCAGTAGCAGTATCAGCAAGTAACAATGGTTACATCTGTATTTTCTGGCTAGAGGACAGTCAGGTGAACAGGAGCACATTCTCTCTAGTTTTGAGTTGGGTAGTGAGTAACAAAATTAGTTCTCTGTATTTTCTTATATAAGTAGAGATGAATATGAATGAGAATGCTGTGTCAAAACTATTTGGCCTGTTTGGACAGATGCAGCTGTACAGCTTCTGGTTTAGGAGCCACCCTACTTGGAGCAATGCAGTGTGTTTAAGGGTGTAACTGCTAAGGACAGTAAGTTTACCACATCTCCTAAGCCTTCTCTGAATTTCTGGTATTCTGCCATACTAATGTATGCTTGGAACTGGACCAAACAGTAGAGGTTTAGGGTGTATGTAGAAGCCAGTAGGCTACAGTGGGCAGTCACAAAACATCCAGTGTAGGAGGGGTTTGTTCCTGCCACCTCTCTTCCCTGCTGTACTGCTGAAGTATCTTGTGAAGAACTGTTCAATTAGGCTGAGACCCAAAAAGACACTCTCAGGGGTTCTTAGTGGAAAAGGCATAAGCAGTCCTAGAGAGAGGGAACAGATCCAGGACTCCTCTCCTTTATGGCTCAGTAGATTCTCTCTCATTTATTCTTAGTCCCATGAAGATTGCATTCTTGGCTCTGCTTCAACAGGAGAGATGGAAAGTGATCACTCCTAGACAAGCTTATAGGTTGATGGGCAGGGCAGTTTCCCAGGAGGTGGGAGATGTGGATTTAATCCCTTTTAGGCTGAGGGGAGAATTAAACCCAACTCACCCACTTCCTGGGGTGGGCTATAACCCGCAGATTGTTATGCAAAAGGTGGTAAAAGGTTTCTTCTAGTCATGCTTTTGCACAAATGTGGCTGTTACTGTTTTGTTTTGTGTTAAGCTTAATGTTGTCACTGGAAGTTATGAATATTCAGATCACATCTACTAGATCAGGCCTCTTAGGAGATTTAGGAATGTGCAAACAGTTCAAAAACCCAAAGGCATAAGAGATAATCAGACACTCAGCTCAGCCATGGTTTTGACAATATTGGGTGTTCATTCAGCAAAATGTAGGTGCCTTTACTTTACTTGTGAAACTTAGACTCCCACTTACTTCAGCAGTTAGGCAGAATTGTTATGGTTTGCATTTAAATTCTGGCCTGTGTCCCTATTTTCAATGAAAGAAGTTTCAAAGGAAGTGCAGAGAAAGAGTATTCTTTGCTACAAAGATGATCACAGTGCTCTCAGAATTGAGTGAAAGAAAAAAACACCAAATACTTTTAAAAAGGTGATTATAATGAATCTCTGGTCCTGATTATCAGTCACCTTACCACCATTCATAAGGCCAGACAAAGAATTTCATAAAAAAAGGAGGAAGAAACTTATCTGAAAATGAGACAGACAGGCAGACAGAGGGAGAGAAAGGACAGAAGTTAATATTCTCTGCTATGACCTCAAAGCATAGCCTTCTTTATTAAAAAAAAACAACTTTCTATCGCTCATTGGTGCCGTAAAATACTTGCCATTTGACTATTTTTAGATCTTGAGGGAAAATCTGGGGAAAGAAGCCATGACAGAATATGTTAAAGATCTTTATTTTGATGTGATGCACAGGTAGTTGATGTGCCATATGAGTTATGGGGGAAAAAACTGAGAATCCATATAGGATTATTTTTAACACACAAAAGAGTGAGAGAATATAGCTTTACCGTTTTCAGAGTAACCGTTCTTTGCTATAGACCTGTAGATTTGTGTACTTCTATCCTACATAGATAAGAAATACATTTCATTTAAAAACCAAGCATGACCTTTAGAGATCTTTAAGTGAGTGAGCACATTTTAGGAATTCTATCAACTCTAGGAATCTGAAATAAATTTTAAAAACATTGGCCTGTGATGTTAGAATTAGTCATAACTATCTTAAACAGTTTTAAAATGGGGCACAGGAAAGTTTTGTAAGCAGGTGATAAATTAGTGGCAAACTTTGGAATTAAAAAAGAAAACACAGACCTGACCCTGAGTCCTGGTATATTGTTCTAACCAGATAAGATTACATATGGGGAAGGGGAAAACTATAAAGGGTATTGTTTCATAAAGTTAGACCTAATCTTTGAATTTATATGGGTATAAAAGGATATCTGATCCCTTTACAGAAATAGGAGTTTGGATAATTTGGGTTTCAGTCCTCTGTAGCTTTTTGCCTCTGTTTAGGCAAAAAGATACAATGAAAGTCATTTGCTGAAGGGAACAGACCCAGGAGTAAAGGTACCAATGTTTTGCTTGTGGTCCTACCACTGTTACAGTGCATGAATTTGGGTAAGTCACTTCTAGCAAACTCTGTACCTACCTAGACCACAAAATCTTCAGGGCTTTAACTGTCTTTTACTATGCATGCCCATTACCAATCATGACTAGCACCTATAGACGTGCAGCAAGGCTACTCCAACATGCTGTAATTACAACGTATCAGAGCAGACTTGATTGAGTCTGCTGGAGCATGATAATTACCACGCTCTAGCAGACTCCAGCTTTACATGTGTTGATGGCCCTATACTGAAAATGGCAGCAGGGGTGCTTTAACTAAAGCTCGTTCAATGAGCTTTAAAGTGTCCGAGCCATCATTTTTCAGCATGGGGAAGCTGATTCACATGATGCTCTGAGCACGTCTATAAAAGCTCAGGGTAGCTGGTAACCCTATGTTCATTTGGAACCTCTAGGTGCCAGCATAAAAGAATTATCAGATTGTTTATTCAGAAGAACTGACTGTTGTGCTAGTGGATCTTCTAGAAAGTCAGTTCAACCTTGAAAGTAATCACATATAACATATCCTGAAATATCATATGCACTTTGTTTTTCAAAGGCAGAATGAATTAACAAAAGGTTTTTCAGAATTATAGCTGCATGGATTCACCAGGGGCAATCAGCATGAGCTCACCAGGGGCAAGTTTTGCCTGGCCAAGCTGATAGCCTTCTTTAACGAGGTGACTGATTCTGTGGATGCGAGGAGACTGGTGGATGTGATGTACCTTGATTTTTAGCAAGGCTTTTGATACAATCTCCTACAACATTCTCCCAAGCTAAGGAAGTATGGGCTGGATGAATAGACCATAAGGTGGATAGAAAACTGGCTGGAGTATTGAGTTCAGAGAGTAGTAATCATGGCTCGATGTCTTGCTGGCAGGCAGTATCAAGTGGAGTGGCCCAGGGGTCAGGCCTGGGACCAGTTTTGTTCAATGTCTTCATCAACTACCTGGAAGATGGCACAGAGTGCACCCTCCGCCAGTTTGCAGATGAGAACAAGCTTGGGGGAGTAGTTCATGTGTTGGATGGTAGGGCTAGGATTCAGAGTGACTCAGACAAATTGAGCCAAAAGGAATCTCATGAGGTTCAACAAGGACAAGTGCAAAATCCTGCACTTAGAACAAAACAATCCCATACAACAGTATAGGTTACCAGCTGACTGCCTGGGCAGCAGCTTTGCAGAAAAGGACAATAAGCTGAATATGAGCCAGCAGTGTGTCCTTGGGTGTGTGTAGACAAAATGGGGGCCCTAAATTGAAGCAGTGGGTTTTTAAAAACACCACTTCAATTTAAGGCCCTTTTAAACCTCTGTATTGTACACACACTTGCACACACTTACCTGCCTCTCTGGCAGCAGGGAGGGGAGGGTGAGCTGCCGGCAGGTGGAGCAGTCCCGGAGCTGTGGGGGAGCAGCGCCCCCTCCCCCAGCAGCAGCCCTCCAGGTGGCAGCTGCCCACATGCCACTGTTTTTGGTGGTCCTACGGGGCACTGCAGCCATGGAGGGAAGCACTGGGCCCCCACGCAGCTCAGGCAAGCAGGCTCTGGGGGCAGGGGGTAAAGATCAGGCTCACTGCTTTTCTTGGGTGGAGCCTGCCTTCCCAGGCTGCTGCCAGGCTGCCTGCAGGGATTCCTGCAGAGCCCCTGAGCTGCACGGAGCCCGGAGCTTCATTCTGTGTCTGTAGGGGCAGTAAACTAAAACTCCTCGGAGTTTTAGTTTGCTTCACCCCAAGTACTTAAGGTGCATTGTGCTGTGGTAAAAATATGTTATAATCTAGTCATTATGATTTTGCAATAACGTTTGTGTAGCAGCTGTGTGGTAAAAATGTCTTATCTCCCTACACAAAGGCTTCACAACTGAGAACTGTTTAGTTTCACTACATAATTGCTTCTGCATATTATAACACTTGCTTCTGCTAAGGTATGTAGGCCAATGATAGATTTACGAGTAGCACTAGACTTTTGCAGACATAGCCAGGAACAGATGCAACAAATAACTCCTTACGAGAGATAAGAGAAGAGGGACAGGGAAAGATGCTGATGTGAAGAACTCAGACCTTGACCGAAGAATGACCGAAATGGACTTAAGGACGGCCCCAGGGAGGAGATTTAAGATGTAAATGAGACATGTATGTAAGCCATCATAGAACATGTACCTGCTAGACATATGTTGTAAGACGTAATACTTGGGCTGCCAATAATTACGCGAGACGTTAGAATCTTTTGTTTATGTTAGCTATAAAAAGGAACCCCAGACTCTGTTTGGGGTCGACACGGATTTGAGTAAATTAAGCTCCCTTGTCGAACTTGTTTGCAAACAATAAATCTGAACTTGGACCCAGCCTGTGTGTGTGACTCTCTCCTAGGGGTGGATTGGACAAGCCTCCAGGGGCACGAAACTAGCCATTTGTGCAACAGTGCTGCCAAATTTGCTACAGCAGCTATAATTAATGTGCAATATGCCACCAATGCATGCAAACACTGACACCATTAAAGTGGTACAAAAGCATTTAGCCCACTTTAAAGTGTCCTGCACACATGCCCCTCATTTTGTCTACACAATGTCCTTGTTGCCAAGAAGGCTAACGTCATACTGGGCTGCATTCGTAGGTGTATTACCAGTAGGTCAAGGAAAGTGATTATTCCCCTCTATTCAGCAGTGGTGAGGACACATCTGGAGTAATGTGTTCAGTTTTGGGCACCCCACTACAGAAAGGATGTGGAGAAATTGGAGAGACTCCAGCAAAGGGCAACCAAAATGGTGAGGGGGCAAGGGGACATGATTTATGAAGAGAGGCTGGGGGAACTGGGCTTATTTAGTTTAGAGAAGAGACTGAGAGGAGACTTAATAGAAGCCTTCAACTTCCTGAAGGTAAGTTCGAAAGAGGATGGAGCTAGACTGTTTTCAGTAGTGGCAGATGACAGACGAAGGAGCAATGGTCTCAAGTTTCTGCAAAGGAAGTTTAGGTTAGATATTAGAAAGAAGTTCTGCCCTTTCAGTATTACTTTACTGCCAGGTGGCATTTTAGGACAAGATTTGATATTTTGGTTGGTTTATTTTCTTGGGTCATGCTGGGTTGCTTTTTTGGGAGAATTGTTGGTGGTTTTGCTTCAGAGACATGCATTTTTGGGGTTTTTTTAGTTCAATAGGCAGTGCTTCCTGCCTCCCCTGCGAAGCCTCACACTTCTTCCTGCACGCTTGTTGCTCGTTGCACAGGGTGGAGGGAAATCTTGTCATGCAAAGGTCCACAAGAGTGGGCCTGCCTGCCTCCCCTTCACAAGTCTGGATTGGTATCAGGGGTCTGTACCGTAGGCCTCCCAAAAAGGCTACCCCCCTACACTAGCCTAGTTCCAAAGCAGTTCTGTACACTTGTTGGACTGGGTCCAGGGTGTAGGGTACACTTAGGGCTACACAAGGGTACACAAAGGGTCTGGCTGCTTCCCCCCTGCTGCCTTCCTGTGTATTAGCATCTGGGTATCATGTACCCAGGCTACCCAGACTAAAGCCTGAATGCAAATATTACTACAGGAATATTTATGTAAAACAGAAAGAATCCTGTGTCTCCTGTCTCTTTGTATCCTCACATCAAAAAGCACGATTTTTTCCAAAGCTAAGAACCAGTGTTGGGGTGGCCCAGGGTTCTTATTGCAGTTGATTAAGATTCCTTGGCTATCAGAGATCCCCATGCCCAGGACAGCTTCCCTCAACTTGGGGTTGCGGGGGGCTGTGATCCCCCCCCACCCCCCCCCCCCCCCCCCCCATCACCACCACACAGTGGCCAGCATGACCTAACACTCCCACCCCAACATGGCAGGGACATGGTATGGGTTGAGGTGAAGAAAGAAACAGCCCAGGCTGAATGAGAGGAATTTTCTTATCACTTAGTCTATTTGCATGTCAATCTTTTAACTGCTGCATTGGCAGATCATCATTGCCTGCAGTCATATCCCCCCAGCCTACAACCAGATGCCTTCAATATTTGTTCTTGATCCGGTCCCCAACCCCCCAAGGTTGCCTCTCTTCTCTAGTACTCTTGTTCCTTCTAAGCCTATTTTTGTCCCCAGCAGCATGCCCCTGCTCCCTTTTGACTGCCCTCTGCTTGCCATTGCTCTGCTTGACAGTTGTACTGATGCTTCTTTCTGGGAGTGCAGGGTGCTGTGTCAAGAGTGAGGGGCACCAGCTTGGCTGAAGGGGCAGGGGGCTTCAGATAGGGAGTGAGGTGCACTGGCAGGGCTTGGGGAGGAAGGGGACTGGAAGGGCAGGGGGCTGACGGTCAAGAGTGAAGAGCACCAGATGAGCTGGGGGAGCTGCAGATTAGCTACAAATGAGAGGCACTGGCAGGGCTGGTAGGGTGGGTGGTTTCAGGTTCAGAGTAAGGGACACAGGCAGGGCTGGGGGGATAGGGGTGCCACCCGCACCAACCACCAGCTCCCCACATGGTTGTGCCACAAGCCTCAGGTCAATGTAGGGAGAGGAGAGTCATGCACTCTTAGAGAGGCTTGGGTTCTGCAGTGCACCCTGCTCTGGGTTGTAATGGCCACGTGTAATAGTGTATTTTGCAGGCTGTGCTAAACTGTTGTATGTGGACATTACACCTCAGGGCTGGGTGCATTTCAGCCCTCACCCTACACTGTTATACGGAGCTGTTAAGCCCCACAGCTGGGTGCCTCCTGCAGGACTGGAGAGGGCCATTTCCCATCCCCCCCTCAGACCATTACCTTAAGATTCCTCAACATAACCTGTAAAACCAGTTGAGTGACTCTGGCTGACTCTATTTACATTGAGTGACTCTCTACCAACCCTATTTACATTTTCACAGATATCCTGCTGCACTTTTTAGCTTCCTTCGTTTCTTGGCGTCTCAGGACA
>NW_005842438.1:559890-561105 GCF_000455745.1 Alligator sinensis | reverse complement strand
CCCTACACCTGAAGAAGCATGATTGCGCCCGAAAGCTTGCCAAGAACTTTTTTCCAACTACTCAGTTGGTCTAATAAAATATATCACATCTACTCAAGAACCTTGCTTGCCTATGTCCTTAGACTAACATGGCTACAACCAAAACCCCCACACCATGCCTCTGTGTTTTTTCTAGTTTTCCTGGAACTGGGCTGTTTTTTTGGCTGGGATTACAGCTGGAAATTCTCCCTGGTCCAGCCCATATTGTCAGGTGTGTCTAACAGAGTCCCCCAGTACAGCATGGCATGGGATAGACTAGCTCCGGGGTGTGATAGCCACATATAAGAGTGAATGGGAATGGCAGATATGCACTAGCTCTGGGGTGTAACAGCTGCATATAAGAGTGTATGGGGAGGGCTGAGATACACCCGTGAGCTGGGTCCAATTGCCACATATAACAGTTTAGCACCACCTACATGATATACTGCCAGTGCTTTTCACTCCTGATCCACAGCCCCCTACCCTCCCAGAAGTGGTGAGCAGTGGGTCCCAGAGGGATCAAAGTCCCGTGCTGCAGGCGGCAGCTCGGGTTCTTTTCAACCCCCCTCTGGCATAAAGCCAGGCAGCTCAGTGTGCAGACAGCACATGGAGGATCCCGGAGGCACTAGAGCTTGGAGTTGCAGGCTCAAGACTAGGTAAAGATAGCTCAGTAGTACAGCTATTGTCTACCATGTGGGAGATCTAGGTTTGGTTCCTAGCCAAGGCACTAGACAGTTGCAAAAGGGGATCTCATTAGGAAGTGGGCTCCCTGCCCCACTGGGGTGCCTATGCCTTAAGTTTTGTGGGATCTGTTCTGCATATTTTGGGAAACCCTGTTACCCCCATAAGTGGCTACCCCTCCCATAGCTCACTAACAGCTGCTAAATCCCTTCCATTGGAGAAGGGGTACCTCATCTGAGTACCACTCAGGTTACATTTACCTCTGAGCCCTGCCGGTCTCCCTCACTCCTGACCTGCCCCCCACGCCAGCCCTGCCAAACCAAAAACCCAGTCCAACAAAAAGTAGTTTTAATTAGCCTGAGTCTTGAACTGTGTCTCTAGTGGGTTATGGAATAGAGAAAATCCCACACAATTTACTGATTCGTTTTGATGCACTGGCTGGGGGAGTAGTTAGCTGATTGCATGATTTCACAATGATTACACACTTAATTCATACAACACAATTTTATTTTAAAA
>NW_005842438.1:548650-559473 GCF_000455745.1 Alligator sinensis | reverse complement strand
CAACTTGTCACTACTCCCAAATTTGTGCTCGGATCTTACTCAACAGATTCTTTTGAAATTACCTTTGTTGAGCATTTTAAATTACTCTTGGGGAGACTTCCATATCACTGTAAATACCCTTTTCTTACCAATTTGGTTAAAAGGCCCTAGGCTTTGATGTCTTGGAATTCAGGATATTTGCTCTCTTTGTAAAAGACTTCTGAAGATAAAATTTAAATTAAGTGAAGTCAGGACATTTTACACGTAGTCCCAAAAACAATGAACTAGATAAGGAGATAAATCCTATCTTCTTCCTGAAACTGGCTAATGGGCAACCTTTACAAACATTCAAACTATTTCATTCAATATGACAAACTGCCTAACCCATAACAATTTGATCTTTGCCACGAAGTACATGTGAACACAGGGAACAATCCAAAAAACATGTATTTTTTAATTAATCTGAAACTTGAACTGAATTACCAGTAAAAATTTGCAAGATTAGGCTCTGGAGTCTTGTTGAAGTATAAAAATAGAGATTCGGTGGATTTCCATGGATTTACAAGTGAACCCAAGCACCACCTGGTGGTGCAATAGGTGCAGAGCAGGGAAAGTCATGTTTTTAGGTGTAAGTCAGATCCACGTTACAAATTTAAAACAATAAAAGTAACCCCCATGGAAGAAATCCATTAGGTAAAACTAAAGCAAGCAGGTGGTGGCTTAAAGTACCATGAAAAAAAATCTAAAATGATAAAATCAGCTGATAACATGGATACACAGGTGTGATTTAGCTAGCTTAATGGTGATTTTTGTCATGTGGACACAGGAAAAGTATAACATGGAAACAAGAGAGGTGTCACATGGACAAGCACCCCAAAAGCTCGATGTGATCATAAGGAATTTAGACCTAGAAAAGGCTTATGACAGGCTAGCATAGGAGTTCTTATTAATAAGACTAGGAATGATGGGCTTTCCAACAAAGCTGATGAACTGGATTAAAGTGTTAAATCAGGAAATAGGAGGTCATATTTTAATAAATGACCACTTGAGCCATTTATTAGTATACAGTCAGGGATGAGGCAAGGGTGCTCCCTGTCTCCTATGCTTTTTATGGTGAAGTAATAGGAGCAAAGGTAAATGTGAATAAGAGCATAATGATGGTGGTGGGCATTATGCGAGACGCATGTAAATAGGGGATTCTGCTGCAAACTATAAAAATTAAGTTATTAGGAGTCCCATTTGACCCAAAAGTATCAGGAGACCTGGTGTGGAGAAAAAAGGAGCCGAGTGAGACAAGTACTAGGTCTATGGCACTGCAGAGGCCAGTAGTGTCAGTGAAGGCAGTGCCTTTACCTATGATTTGATATGTGGGTTTACCTGTTCCCCCAGTGTGGTGACAGGCTGTGTGGATATATAAAAATAAAAAGATACATGTCTTCTTCTGCAGCTCAAAAAGGGAATACCTGGCAGAGTCAGAACTTTATATACAAATGGAGGAGTGTGGATGGGGGTTCCCTTAACATAATGTTATTTTCATACATGAATAATTTAAATGCATGCTGACAGGCTACTGTGGAGGAAGAAATTAAATCTGATACTTTTCACTGTATTTTGCTGGGCAGATTTCCAGGAAATGGAAGGTCTTAGCATGGTTAACCTTCCATCCATGGGTGTGGTAGGCCATGGTTAATTACATAAGAATGGAGAGGAGGTTTGTTAAAGAAATATAGGATTAAGGAAGTGGAGTGGTTTCATGTTGTTTTATATGGGATGACATCTAAAGGGCTTGAGAGTATGCTTTTAAAAGTATTGTTCACTTCATTAAAAATGAGACTATGGAAGTTACAAACTTGACTTTTGTTTTGTTTTTTTTAAGAGCCAGGTGCCTGACAGTGGAACTATGTGACCTGAGACATTACATTAACTGGTAGGCCTCTGCGAGTAGGCAGCTATTCGATCTGGCTTCGGATATGGCTGCTTTGGATGCCAGGGATCTGATCCAGAGCTCTGGACTGGGTTTCTGCTTCAATCCATCCGAAGAGGCTCCGAAGCTTCGGAGCCGCCTCGGAGCTCCAGCCATAGGGTATAATGGGAAATCAATGTAATATTTATAACGTTGTTGTTTTGTGTCTGATTTGGATGAAATTTGTAGGTGTGGTATCCTCTATGGAGAGCATGAAATCCACCAAGTTTCAGGAAGATCAGTGCAGGGGTTGGGCGGAACTATACCCCAAATTCTTGAAAGCAAAACTCATGTCACATGTATGTATTACATCACAGGGGGATGAAAATTGCAGAGGTGGTAGCCCCTGGTGAGGCCACAGATTTCAAGAACATCAGTGCAGGGGTTTGGGGGGAACTTCACCTCAAGCTGCTGACAGGCAAAACTCATGACATAGATGACCCTGTGTGTGTTAAGGCACAGTGAGCTGAAAACTGCAGGGGTGGTGACCCCTGCTTAGGCCACAAAGCCTGTCAAGTTTCAAGGAGATGAATTCAGGGGCTTGGGGGAAACTGCACCTCAAGCTGCAGACAAGCAAAACTCATGACATGGGTGACACTGTGTGTTAAGGCGCAGCAGAGTGAAAGCTGCAGGGATGGCAGCCTCTGCTGCAGCCACGAAGCCTGCCAGCTGTCGAGGAGATAGGTGCAGGGGGGGTTCTGGGGCCCTGCACCTCTAACTGCTGACAGGCAAAACTCATGACATGGGTGTTTGTGCAACTGACTGTCTCTTATTTGGGGCAGTTGATTGCCTGTATTGATTATTTCCTCTCCTTAGTTTGTCACATAGAGGGGGAGGATCACCTCCTTGGACCTGCTCGTGATGCATCTATGGATGCATGACAAGGTGCGGTTAGCCTTCCTGACTGTGTCCCACATTGGCAGCCCATGTTCATCTTAGAATCAATAGTGACTCCAAGATCCTTTTCTGCCTCTGTGCTGATGAGAAGGGAGTTCCCCAACCTGTAGGTATGCTGCTGGTTCTTCCTACCCAGGTGCAATACTTTGCACTTGTCCATCTTGAAACCAATCCTATTCTCATCCGCCCACCTCTGTAACTTGTCCAGATCTAGTTGTACTCTGTCCCTCTCTTCTAGCGTGCTCACTTCTCCCCACATCTTAGTGTCATCTGTGGACTTGAGCAAGGTGCTTTTCACCCCCTCGTCTAAGTTGCCAGTGAAGGTATTGAACAGTTTGGGCCTGAGGACTGAGCCCTGGGGAACCCCACTGCCCGCATCCCCCCAGGTTGAAAATGACCTGTCCACCACTACTCTCTGGGTGCAGCCCTCCAGCCAATTTGAGACCTATCTGACTGTGTAGGCATTGACACCACAGTCGCCTAATTTTTTAATGAGGATGGGGTGAGAGACAGTATCGAAGGCCTTCCTAAAGTCCAGGAAGACTACGTCCACAATGACACCTGTGTCCAAGGCTTTTGCGACCTGGTTGTAGAAGGCCACCAGGTTGGTCTGACACGACCTGCCTCTAATAAACCCATGCTGGTTTCCCCTAAGCATAATCTCCCTTGCTGGTCCTTTGCAGATGTGCTCCTGGATAATTTTCTCAAAGATCTTCCCCAAGACCGAGGTAAGACTAAGGGGCCTATAGTTTCCTGGGTCCTCTTTCCTTCCTTTTTTGAAAATGGGGACCACATTGGCCCTTTTCCAGTCCTCTGGCACCTGGCCAGAGCAGCTTGAGATGCAGTTCCGCCCAAGTCCCTGCACTGATCTTCTTGAAACTTGGAAGGATTTGTGGCCTGACCAGGGGCTACCACTCCTGCAGTTTTCAGTACACTGTGGTGTAACATATACACATGACATGAGTTTTGCTTTCAAGAATTTGGGGTGCAGTTTCCCCTGTACCCCTGCACTGATCTTCTTGAAGCTCAGCAGATTTCATGATCTCAGCAGAGGCTACTGTCCCTGAAAATTTCATCCAAATCAGACAAAAAACAACAAAGTTATAGATATTTCATTGATTCCCCATTATACCCTATGACCAGATTTCTGAAGCAGCTCTGAAGCTTTTCCGAAGCACTTTGAAAGCTCCGAACCACTTCAGAAAGCCTAACAAAGCCAGTGCTTCAATCCAGACATGCTGCTTTAGAGGGAAAAGCATCCAAAGCTTCTCCAGATCTGCAGCATGGTCCAAAGCCTCGCACAGCCCTATTAACCAGGTGTAAAAGGCCATATTGCACTTTCCTGTATGCCTCCTAGCAGCAAGATGAGACCCATTTAGGTCCTTCAGCCCTCTGGTAACCCTCATCATGCTTATCTGACATGTCTTTGATGTTCAGGATGGGTTCTGGGAGCCTACCTTCTGAGGACCAAGTTGTGCTGTTTGGTGTCCTACTTCTCTCTTCACAGTTCTCTGGTTCCAAAATACCAGTACTCATTTAGGCATTTCCTCTCTCTCTCTCTCTCTCTCTCTCTCTCCAGCCTCTGAAGTAACAGCCTGAAATTTTGGTTTCTCAAGGCCCCAAAATGTAATAGTTTGCCCACTAAGTTTCTTCAGCCTACAAATTCAAGAATGTAATCTAAGCCCCTCCACTGGGGGTTTTCAGTGACCTCCCATCTTCTCTCTAGGCACTCCCATACCCCATGGGTATGATAAGCTCAAGCAGAAATATCAATGCATGACTTATGTCCATGTGAAGTTCTCATTAAAGGGCTCCCTTTTCTGGGCCACTGTTACAAAGCTCCCTCCTTCTTCAGACTCTGAGGCAAGCCTGGCCCTACTTTTCCTCTGAGGCTGCTTTTATGGGCCACCTTTTTCAGCCCAGTGCTAAGTATTGTCCAAAAGGTCCCATGCCTCTCTTCTGCAGTAATGGGGAATTATACCAGTATTATAAAGAACTTGGACAGCAAGAAGCAAAGACAAAATGGAAGAAGGATGAGTGGTTTTTATTCGGGAGTGATGTTGAGACCAGGTTTTAACTAGCTGTTTTGTGCAGTTTAAGAGACCCTGGGCATGTTGACACATTCATTGAAGCACTTTTCCTAATGCACATTAAATTTAGTACCTTCAATGTGAGGTACTAAACACATTTGTATTAAGATGCCTTTATATGGTTTATAAGTGACACTTGCTATGCAGTAACCTATTTTACTGTGTGTTAATGTAATCACACTTTTTTACTTGATGCTTTAATGCACAGTAGCCCTTGTGTAGACACAACCCCCATGTTCTGAATCCTAAGTTTTAATATATCCACTATGGTAGGTGATCTCTGGTTTTAAATGTATACATAATTGGTATCGACCAAGAACATCTTTATTGGTGCACCCCTATTATTTATGGCTTATATATTTTCTGCAAGGATGTTAACCTCTGTAGTATTGTGGGAGGAGGTGAGTCATTAGGATGGGCTGAGAGGGGCAGCAATTAGGAGTGTCCTTATAAAGGTTCAAGTAGATTTGAGTCAGACATAAATCCTGACCTATTCAATCTGTACTTACTTTCAAAGTGGAGAAAGGGATAAAACTGGATGGGAGGGTGGGGCGGGGGGGAGGAGAATGAAAGAAAGGGAAATATGGTATTAGGGGAAGGGACATGGTGTTTTATATAAGGATCAAACAAGAAGGGATAAGGTTTTAAGTGCTTGATATATTTGTAATAATAATAGTAATAATAAAAGCCTTTCTGGATCTTGTGCTCTTTTGTTTTTTCTCTTCTGACCCTCTCAACTCTGCATCTGGACTCTGAGTTTTCGGAACTCAGTTTGGCTTTAGGAACTTGATACCTGACTCCAGAATCCTGACTCAAACTCTCCCTCAGAGTTGGAAACTTGGACTCCAGCTCCTCCCTCCCTCTCCCCCAGCCCCATGTGCCTCTGGGTCCTCCAGCTCCTGTCTCTAGCCTTCCCCTCAGGGACTACCCAGTAGACCAGACTACCTACAACCCAGTCCTTACAATAGTAATGCAACAATTGCTGTACTGTGCAACAGGAATCAAAGCAAAATGCTCCCATCCCCACCAGAAAATTAACTTCCCCAGCCTCCTCTCCTCCACATCAATTTTCAGGGGCTGATTTGGGGGAAGAAGGTGTGTATTGTATGGAATAAAATGGTAAATTTCACTTAATCCAGAATTTTACCTTAACCTGATGTTGAGCAGGTTGGTTTTGTTCTGTGTGTGTGTCCACATGTACTACTACTACTACTACTACTACTATGACAACAAAACAACTTTTTAAAACGGTTATTAAATGTTATTAGTTCATAAAGTCCAGGAATCTTCAAAGCAACTTTATTATGCAGGAGAAAAAAATAAGTGAGTATATCAGGAACCTTACTAAACCATACAAAACTAAGTCCATTAATATAAACCACTATACAGTTATGAAGGTATCATCTGAAGTTCAGCCAGCTAGAAAAGTCTACCTTAGCCAGAAGTCATCAAATAAATGCAAGTAGGAAAAACTGTTCACCAGAGGGAAACAACACAATTTGAACATGATTTGATAGCAGCTTTTTCTACATGCATGGCAAGAAATCTGTAGAACAAAACAAATTATACAATGCTACTAGAGTGACTCACTGCCTCAGGGAAATACAAAGCAGTACAAAATGAAAGGCGGGGGGCACTGAAAACTGAAATCAGAACAAATACAACAAAAACAATATAGAAAAAGAGAAACCCAGTAAAGTAAGTGTGTGTGTGTGTGTGTGTGTGTGTGTGTGTGTGTGTGTGTGTTTAAACTCTATCCAAATAGCATAAGCAGAGCAATCAAAGATCAAACAAGTATAAACAAATGTTGACTTCAAGAAGTTATAGCCCTGCCAGGATCCATCAACTTCTTATAAAATAGGCATTCTGATAACGCCAAAAGAAAAAAATATTTTACCATATAAAACACTGCTTAAATAAAAATGTTATCCATTGCAAGGCAACTGCTGAGAATAAAACTTCATAGCCTAGTCTTTGTTCAACAAGGACTAGTAAATAAAGATGATTCCACAAATACTTTGTAAAATGGAAAACAATCTTGAGACTGATATTACTTAAATTTTTCTTTCTTCTTTTTTTGTTAAATGTGGTTTTTAATGTCTCTTTTCTCTACTATTGAGATTTTCTTAAATAAGCAACTGTCTGTATGAGTAGATGCAGGATTATAGTGATGGACACGTGTCCACCTGCTCTTCCACTGTGTGCTGGATGCACACTGGAGAGAGCTCATTGTGTCTGTACCACAAAGCCAAAGGATGAGGCTGAAGTTGGTTTCTTATTCCCAGTTCCTTATTCCTTATTCCCGGTTCCCAGTTCCTTTTTCAAAGCTAATCTAGACCCAATAAAAACTTGTTATTAATGAATTATACATCATAAAGAAAGATAATTTCATTAGCTTTGAATATGTATTAATTAAGATGTAAAATAATATCCTGCATCAAGTACAGAGCCCTAAACAAAGGTCAGATAAGGATGAGATTATGGGGCAAAATATTTCTTGGGCCACCCCAAATTTTGTGGTGATGCCACTGGGGGACTGTCCCAAAGAACACTGACCACAGTCCTGCCCAACCCAGTGCATGGTTTGGCTGTGCTAGGCTGCCAACTAACAGCCCCCATGCCCACTATACTAAGTATAATGGCTTTCGCGCCGGGATTATGGCTAGAAATTTTGCTTGGGCCACCCATCAGAATACCTCTGTGGCACTGAGGAACTGTCCTGGACATCTGTGACCACAGGCTTGCCCAGATGTCACTACTGAAGTCTGTCTTCAGTGCTGTTCAGTAGAGTTCCCCAGTGCCACAGAGGCATCACATGGGGTGGCCTAAGAAGGATTTCTGGGGTATAATCCCATCTGAAATTCCAGTTCCTTATTCAGATGCATTATTTAAAACAGTGTCTGTGGGGGGGTGGCGTCAGTAGGCAGCCTAGTACAGCCAAACTGCACTTTGGGCTGGGCAAGTCTCTGGTCAGAGACGTCCAGGACAGTCCTCGGGTGCCAGAGCAGTATGGCATGGGGTGGCTCAAGAAGGATCTGTGGCTATAGTCCCAGCCCAAAATCCAGTTAGTTATTTGGGTCTATGTACGTAGCACAGTGGCTGGGGTGCTGTCAGTTGGCAGCCTAGCATGGCCAAACAATGTTTTGGGCCGGGCAAGTTTCTGGTCAGATGCATCCAGTAGAGTTCCTTGGTTGTGCAGAGGTATTCTGATGGGTGGCCCATGCAGATTTTGTATCCAGAATCCCAGCCCAAAAGCCGGTTCCTTGTTCAAGTCATTATACATAGTATAGTGGGCATGGGTGCTGTTAGTTGGCAATCTGCACGGCCAAACTGCATTTTGGGTCGGGCAAGTCTCTGGTCAGAGATGTCCAGGAGTGTCCCGCAGTGGCACAGAGACATGTTCTGGGGTGGTCCAAGAAGGATTTCTAGCTATAATCCCAGCCCAAAATCCAAGTCCTTATTCAGGTCCATTAATTTAGCACAGTGGTTGGGGTGCTGTTAGTTGGCTCCCTGACACAGCCAAGCCAGGTTTTGGGCCGGGCAATTATCTGGTCAGAGATGTCCAGCAGAGTCCCCCGGTGGCACAGAGGTGTGGTCTGGGGTGACCCAAGAAAGATTTCTGGGTATAATCTCAGCCCAAATTCTAGTTCTTTATTTAGGTCCATGTAAATTATAGTTCTTTATTTAGGTCCACAGTGGCAAGGGTGGAGTCAGTTGGCAGCCTGGTACGGCCAAACTGCAGTTTGGGCTGGGCATGTCTCTGTTCAGAGATATCCAGGAGAGTCCCCTGGTGCCACAGAGACATGGTCTTGGGTGGACAAAGAAGGATTTTTACGTATAATCCAAACCCAATATCCAGTTCCTGATTCAGTTCTATGTATTTAGCACAGTGGCAAGGGTGGAGTCAGTTGGCAGTTGTCATGGCCAAACCATGCTTTAGGCCGGGCAAGTCTTTGGTCAGAGATGTCCAGGAGAGTCCCCCAGTGGTACAGAGATGTGTTCTTGGGGGTCTAAGAAGGATTTCTGTGTATAATCCCAGCCCAAAACCCAGTTCCTTATTCAGTTCCATGTACCTAGCAAAGTGGCTTGGTTCTTTCTGTTGGCAGCCTGGAAGAGCCAAATATCACTTTAGGCCAGGCAAGTCTCTATTCAGAGATGTCCAGAAGCATCCCCTGGTGGCACAGGTACATGGTGTGGGGTGGCCCAAGAAGGATTTCTGGGTACAATCCCAGCCTAAAATCCAGTTCCTTATTCAGTTCCATATACTTAGCACAGTGGCTTGGGTGCTGTCTGTTGGCAGTCTGGCACAGCCAAACCGTGCTTTGGGTGGGGCAAGTCTCTGGTCACAGATGACCTGGAGAGTCCCCCAGTGGCACAGAGGTGTGGTCTGGGGTGGTTGAAGAAGATTTTATGGGTATAATCCCAGCCCAAAATCTAGTTCCTTATCCAGTTCCATATACTTAGCACAGTGGCTTGGGTGCTGGTAGTCTGGCATGGGCAAACTGTACTTTAAACCAGGCTAGTCTGTGGTCAGAGATGTCCAGGACAGTGCCCCAGTGCCACAGAGGTATCCTTATGGGTGGCCCAAGTAGAATTTCTAGCCATAATCCCATCCCAGAAACCAGTTTCTTATTCAAGCCATTATACTTAGTATTGTGGGCATGGGTGCTGTTATTTGGCAGCCTGGCATGGCCAAACCATGCTTTAGACCAGGTGGGACTGTGGTCAGGGTTCTTTGGGACAGTCCCTCAGTGGCATCGCCACAAAATTTGGGGTTGCTTAAGAAGTATTTTGCCCCATAATCCCATCATAATCTGACCTTCATTTAGGGCTCTGGACTTAATGTGGGATATGATTTTATATATTAATTAGTACATATGCATAGCTAATGAAATTCTCTCTCTTTATGGTGTGTAATTATTTAATAAAAAAAAATGATTGAGTCTAGATTAAGTTTGAAAAAGGAACTGGGAATAAGGATTAGGGAACTGGGAATAAGGAATAGGGAACCGGGAATAAAGAACTGGGAATAAGGAACCAATTTCAGCCTCATGCCACAGTGGGTGTGGCTGAAACCCCTCACTGTGTTCCTGGATGCCAGTGAACTCTCAGAGCTTCTTGCAGAGCTCCTCTTGTGCTGTGAGCTCTGAGCTAACTGGTCAGGGTCTGCATGCCCATGCCTTGTGTTTCTCCCTTCTAAATTCAAGGGGTGGAGAGCAGGAGAGGAAGAGGAAGGAAACAGCAGCAGAGTCTGGAGCTGCTTGAAAGCAGGGACTCTGGAAAGACTGGCTGCTGAGCTCATAGAACTCACAGAGCTCCCAGCACATGCTCCACACCACAGACATGATGGTGAACTCAGAGCTCATTTCACATGCAGTGTACACCCAAAGGGGGTGCAACCAGGCACCAGTGATGAATCCACATCTTGGATTCATGACTGAATGTCTTTAAAAAAAATCTGCTCTCTAATTTCAATAGGTGTTTTGAAACTAATGTATTTATGTAAACAATCAAAGGCATAAATTATTAATATAGATTAGCAAAGCTAAAATGCATATAGCTTGCTAGCCAGTAATTAAGTAAGAAGGGGCTGCTTAAACAAAGCAGATGCAAGTCCATTGTGATGAATTAATTGCAGCCCATTCCTGAATCAGTTGCAAGAATGCAGTGAAAACTCTGCAGAAGTTTCTTGGAGGAGGGCAGCTAGTTGAGAAGGCAGGGAAAGCAGCAGTGAAGCATGTTGTGAACTTTCTATAATCATGGCTAGAAAAAGCCGAAAATTGAGAAACTAGTAGATTCATAGATAGATTAGATTCATAGATCCATAGATGTTAGGGTCGGAAGGGACCTCAATAGATCATCGAGTCTGACCCCCTGCATAGGCAGGAAAGAGT
>NW_005842438.1:546631-547216 GCF_000455745.1 Alligator sinensis | reverse complement strand
CACTGAGGCAAAGAACTCGTTGAGGAGTTCAGCCTTGTCCCCCCTGTCTGTCACCAATTGCTTCTGCCCATTTAGTATGGGTCCTATTCCTCCCTGGTCCTTCGTTTTATTCCCTAGATATCTAAAAAACAATTTTTTGTTATCCTTGACTTGGGATGCCATCCTCAGCTCCATGGTAGCTTTGGCCCATCTAACTGCCTCCCTACAAGTGCGAGCAGAGGAGGTATACTCCTCTTTGGTAATCTCTTCCTGTTTCCACTTTGCATGTGCTCCCCTTTTGGCCCGTAGGCTGCCCTGGATTTCTCTGCTCAGCCAAGGAAGCCTCCTGGCCCCTTTTCCTCTTTTTCCTCGCAATGGGATCGTCTCCCTCTGTGCCCAAAGGATCATTTCCTTAAGGCACAGCCACCCTTCCTGGGCTCCCATCTCTTCAAAACTCCTACTCTGCAGTGCGTCCTTGACTAATCGCCTGAGCTCATTGAAATCAGCTTTCCTAAAGTCTAGCACTTTCACCCTACTAGTTACGTTACCCACTCGACGTCTTATGGTGAATTCTATTATTTGGTGATCACTGTCCCCCAGGTGACT
>NW_005842438.1:534263-546141 GCF_000455745.1 Alligator sinensis | reverse complement strand
CAGGTGAAGCCCATCCCAACTGAGCATGTCCCTCGTCGTGATGTGTGGGTCATTGTCCAGGAAGCCAAAGCCTGCCTTGAGACACCATTGCTGAAGCCACCAGTTGGTCTCTCTAATGCAGTTCTCATGCCATCTTCCGTGTCTGCTCACTGGTAGGACAGAAGAGAATACCACCTTTGCACTGATCTCCCTCAGCATGCTGCCCAGAGCATTGTAGTCCATCATCAGGTGATCGGGGCTTCTCCTGGCCGTATCATTAGTACCCACATGGACTAGGACCATGGGGTAGTAATCGGTGGGCTGAATCATGCCCTGGATTACTTCTGTCATGTCCCAAATCTTTGCTCCGGGCAGGCAGTAGACCTCTCGTGTTGAGGGGTCCTGGCGACAGATGGGCCCTTCTGTACCTCTCAGGATGGAGTCGCCTATGACAATCACTCAACGCCTCCTCCTCTGGGTCCACTTGGATCTCTTGACCTGTTCAGAGTGTGGAGAAAGTGATGTTGCTTCCTACCCAGAGGTTTCCTCCTCTCCTTCTATCTCCTGCAGGGTCACCAGGGCCTCGTACCTATTCTCTAGTCGGACTGGAGGAACTGGTACCAGTTTACTGCGAGGAGCTCCGGTCCTGGATGTGACCGTCTGCCAGTCTGCTGTGGAGGGCATTCCCCGGGATGCTTCTTCCTTAGGTGCCTGGTCCTGCAGGGAAAGGAAATAACTGTCAATTTCATCCTCCGCCTCCCTGATACCCCTCAGCCTGCTAACCTCCTCCCAGAGCTCCCTCACCTGCGCCTCCAGAGCCCTAAGACAGGCACTTGCCGGACAGGTGTGGGGGCCCCCAATCTCTGCCCCCCTGGCCCTGCTGGGTATCCCCTGCAGGCCAGGAGGCAGGGGGACATTGGCTCCCCCATGGGCTCAGTCTGGGTGAAGGCCTCAGACCAGCCCCGGGTAGGCATGGCCCCCTGGGCAGAGGCCCTAGCAGCACTCCTCCTCAACACTATTCTATAAGCTGCTGTTTGTTAGATCTGTGTGGTGTCTATGCCCTACCCGTACGCTGGCGTGAATGCCTGCGCAAACACCGGCACGCTCTTACAGAGCGCGCCTGTTTGTGTGCTCTGTTCGCACTGCGCGGCTCGGGAGTGCGGCTCCCTACCGGGTCAGCTATAAGGGACCCGGGGGGCTTCCTCTCCGGATCCGGCTCGGGTTGAAGCAATGCATTTATTCTGTGGTAGAAATGGAAGCCAGATGAAGGCTAGGGACAGGTGAGTAGAAGATGGATATGCTTGATGGTGAAAGCTTGGAACTAGTGGATCAGTAAAAAAATATATCTGCTGAGCTCTCAGAGCTGGAGAGCTAGTGGTAGGAAGGAGAGGAAAAGGCTGGGAGAAATCACTTAGGAACTTGTTTGGTGATCAGCTCTGGACAGAAAAAAGAATTCCCTGGTGGACAGCTGAGCCCTGCCAAGCAGGACAGGCAGTGGCAGTTGTTTGACAAAGAAATAAGACCAAGAAAGACTTTTTCATTGATGAACAGTGTGTGTACGTAGTTGGGTATGGGAACTTGAGTAAGGATTTTAAGGATAATTTTTGTAATCTTGGAGAAAAGGAATCTCTCTAGGGAGGCATGACTCTAAATTTATGAAAGTCTAAAGTAGATTTTCTATGGGGCTGAGAAGTAAAGAAGAGAGAGCCAAGTTGCAAGAGTTGTTGTGCTTGCATCTGCGCATCCAGAGGGAAGTACTTTTTTTAAGTTTGTAAAGTGCAAACAGCAAGAATACAGAGACATAGTTCATGCTGGTACCGGGAGTACAAGTAGCTGAGATAAGATTTAGAAACAGAAAACTGAATATTTAAGTAGAAGAATATTATTGTAGAAAGTAATTATACATTTGTAGAAAAAAAAAGCTGATCCAGTAGCTTCCTTCTCCTCCTCAACCCTCATTTACAATCTTTTTTTCTGATCCTGTAGTGAATGAATGTGACTCCTTTCTAACTACCTCCACTTGTCTTTCTCCTAGGCACCTCGTACAACCAGGCACTGTAAGACATTGATGAGAAATTGGAATATAAAGAACATATAAATTATTGTATTTTTAACATTAGATTATATACTTATTTTGTTTCAAGAAGATCAGGATCAACATGTAATTTATAAAACAGAGTCCCCTCTACATGTTACAGGTATTGCACAATAAACTGGTTAATTGTGTACTTACCTTGAAACTAGATACATGTGCAAAGTACCTATTATGCCATAAAAAACTCCAGCTAGCAAGGTATAAAACTAGATCTTGAAAATATGTACTAGCTGGCATAGCAGGAGGTGCAATTGTGTGGATTGTGCTTTGGATTCCATCATACCTTTACCTGAACATGTACAATGATCCTTTGTTTCCCAAAGCTTTAAGCACTTACAGATAACTCCTTTGTCATCTCTGACATCAGTTGATACAGTTTCATCAGATATGATCTTGTTACTGATGATCAGGTTGTTTTGTCCAGCCTTCATTCAGGGAGGGAGAAATGTGAACTTGCCAAGGACATTTTTTCTTGTTCTTAGAATAAATATTTACACTTGTTGACAAATATGTTGATACTTGTTGACAAATATCCTGATCTAAAATTTACTTTCCATTTGCAAATTTTTCTATAACATATAAGACTAGGTGGAAAAAACCTTTAAAGAAATTAATTATTTCTTTATCTGCTGTAATTTCTATCTCTGCTTCTAAAGATTTCTCTCTCCAATGGACTGGAAATTAGTCTACTCACCACAGAAACTCTCAGTTGCATTGTGGTGGGAATACACATTTCAAATAAATTAACATACTGTTCCTATTTCAGTCAGCTATTGCTATAAGTCTATATTAGACAATGAAACATTTCTAATTCTAAAGATTAACTTTTCCAAATGTGTATATATCTCCAAATTTGGGTTCATGATAACTACTAATTTGGGATGAAGAATTTATTTTCCATTTTTATTCCTGTTTCAGAATTTGTTGATGGAATAGAATCTAAAATTGATCCCAAAACACAATTTCCTAAATTAGCATTTCAATTTATAAAAAAGAGCACTGAGGTGGTGATTGCACCTGAAACCTCAATTCTGACATGGACCCAGTAACAATTACCCTTTACTTGCAGCTATTTGAGTCAGTTATTTATCTACCTTCTAGTAATTGTGTCCAATCCACATTTCCCAATTTCTTCATTAGAAGGTTGTCGGGACTTTTCAAAAGCCCTGCTGAAGTCCATGTACACTATATCCATAGCATTCACTTAAAAGTAGTTACTTTGTCAAAGATTAGGTTAATTTGAAACTATTTGTTTTTCATAATTCCATGCTGGCTGCTTGCAATCAGCCTGTCCTCCTCCAGCTGCTTGCAAATGGCCTCCCTTAATATATGTTCCAGTAACTTGCCATGTATGGAGGTGAGGCTAACTTGTCTGCAGTGCCCTGGGCCCTCCTTCTTGCCTGTTTTAAAGACAGGCACTATATTGGCATTTTTTTCAGTCCCCTGGTACCTGGCCCCTCTCTCATGATTTCATGTAGATCATTGCCAAGGGCTCCAAGATGTCCTCTACCAGTTTTTTCATGGGATGAAGCTCATCCAGCCCTAATGGCTAGAATTCATTCAGACCCAAAACAAGCTCTCTGGCCATCTCTTTTGTTATATCTTCCCTCAACCTTCCCCTTTCCTTATCCAGATAGTGGAGTCTGGGAGATTTATTTATTTTATTTTTTTGTGAATAATGAGGCAAAGTAGCTATTGAGTAGGTTTGCCCTCTTTGTTTCTTCAGTTAGGAGTTCCCCACCTGGCTTGTCAACAGAAGAACCACAACTTCCTCGGTCTTTCTGTGTTGGCCAACATACATGTACTTCTTCTTCTTCTTCTTGTCCTTAACCTCCTTTGTTAGGTGCAGCTTGTTCTTTATTTTTACCTTCTGATTTTGTTCCTGCAGGTTCTTGCTATTTCCTGGGATGTGCCCTTGGTGACCTGTCCATTCTTCCATTGCCTGTATACTTTCCTTTTGCATTTGAGGCATTTTTAGAAGCTCCTTGTGCAGGCACATTGGTTTCTTACAAGGCTTCCTGTGCTTCCATCCTGTCAGGACAATTTCATGTTGTGCTTCCAATACTGTACCCTTTAGAAGCTCCTTTCTGTCAATCTCATTCACAGCACAATAGAAATATTCAGTTTTATGATTTGCTTGTTTAGTTAAAGAATAGGATTTCAAAATAGAGCTGACTTGCTTTTTTCTGTATTTTTCATATTCACATTAGCCTGGATTATGGGGATAATAAATGATCTTTAGCAGTGGCACTCAATCTTTTCTTCCCAGTGGGCTGGATGGGCAGTTCCCAGCCCATCTTCAGGCTGGATTAAGCCAATGACCCCAATCCAGCATTTAGAGTGGGTACAGTAGGGCCCTATCCAGGTGCACTGGGGTGGCAGGAGCATCCCTGATTTGGATGCATGGCAGAAGGGGCTTGGCTGGCCCCAATTCAGCCTCATGGGAAAAGAGGGTATAGCTCATCCCCAAGCCTGGCCCCACAGGGGGATGATGGTGTGGCCTGGCCCAAATTCATCCATGCAGAGAGAAGGGGGCATGGCCCAACATTGATCTGGCTATACAGGGTGAGGGGGCATGGGAATTTGGCAGTCAGCATGGGTGGCAGCATTAATGGCCACTGTTTCCTTGCTGCCAAATTTATGGATCCGGAGGAAGCCCTGTGAGCCACATGTCATGACTCCACATGCCACATTTGGTCTGTGGGCCAGAGGTCTATAGCATCCATGGTCTATAGCACTTTATAATTTCTACTCATGGTTTGAAGTAAGTGTCTCATGTAGACATGGCTACAGCATTGTACCCATCCAGTCTGCTATACAAATGCATCCCTCTATTTTTATAAATGCTATGAATTGGGTAACAAGTACTGCAAAGGAAGGAAAATATCTCCACAGGAAAACCTATGGTTTTACATTAAAAACAACCAACCTTTCTTAAAGTGAGTCATTCCCATATTGAATGCATACAATATCACTATAAAGGAGAGCTACATATTACTCCATTACAGTATTTCCTAGTTGTCAAAAAACTGGTGAAAATGTTAAGGGTAGTCTTCTCAGAGTGTTCCAGTTCATATTCAGAATATGGAGGTCAAACTATCATTAACTCTAATCTGAGTGGTTCTGAGGCCAGGGTCAATTTTTTGCCCAGCAAAAAATAAATTTGCAAGCAATGTTGTAAAAAAGTATATATTTAGGAAGCAAGTTTTGTCAGTTCTCAAATAGTCCAAAGCCATATTCTCCAGCCCCTTTCTCCTTGCTAATAGTGTTTTTAAGTTTTACCTTTAGTAGTTATCAGATTAATTATTGGTATGGATGATGTAATAAATGTAACCTATGATTCTCAAAGCATACAGCCTACAGACATAGTTGTTATTAAATTAAAAATAGAAAAGGTCAAAAAATATTTTCCCTAGGGAAAAGCTTTTTGGATTTTATTTTATTTTTTGTTATTCAATTCTTTACCCTTTTCACCTTCCCTTCCCTACTCTGTTCCCAAAAATGGTCCCAAATGCTTTCGTTTTCATCTAAAAAATTTAAGCTTCCAAGTATTAATTTTCTAATGAAAAAAACGCAATTTTATCTCAAAAGCAAATATTATGTTAGAGAAACTTTTTGGTCAAAATCCAGTTTCCTATTTGAAAATGATTTCCTTGGAATGGTTTTTATCATCTTAAATTGATAAGAATGTTGTCACATACAGTTATACAAGACACCATGTATTTTCATAATATACTTACAGGCTTGTTCCCCGCTTCCCCCAATGTACAGAAGTCCAAACCCCAGGCTTGGACCAGAAGACAAACCTCTAGTTCATTAAAATAATACCCAGTCAAACATATTTTACTTTGAATCGAATTGGACTCACAAATTAAATTCAGAATAAGAAGTAACAAAATCCATTCTTTTCTTTAAGAACATCTGCTATAAAAGATATCCTAGTGAGACTTTAAGGATGCATATTTAAATATAATTTTGAGTGGCTGGATATTAATCTTCAGAGTGCTTGTATATTGGAAATGGAAAGGGATTAGGTTTTGACCATAACAGTCTTTGTGTAAGTATAGGGATGGGGTTGTTGATTAATAAAATGTGTTAGAAGGGATGGATAATGCTGTTTTAACTGGTGAACTCATGGAATCATAGAAAATTAGGGTTGGAAGGGGCTGCAGGAAGTCATCTAGTCCAACCCCCTGATCAAAGCAGGACCATACCCGCCTATGTCATCCCACCCAGGCTTTGTCTAGCCAGGTCTTAAAAACCTCCAAGGATGGAGATTCTTCTCTAGGTAACCTGTTCCCTCCTAATGAGAGAGTTTTCCTAATATTTAACCTAAAATTCTCTTGCTGAAACTTGGGACCATTGTCCTTGTTCTGCCATTTGCCACAACTGAGAAGAGTCCAGCTCCATTGTGTTTGTAACCATCCTTCAGGCAGTTGAAGGCTGCTATTAAATTCCCTGTCAATCTTCTGAGAATTCTTTATTTGTTATTTGGTATGGCTATAGGTAATATCCATGAGCAAACTTAAATGTAGAACGGCAAAGTTTTGTATAGGGGAAGCTTATGTATGCAATGCATAATAGAATAGTGAATTCAATGAGAAAACACATTAAGTATGCTTACTTTTAATCACACAAATAGAATGTTAATTTTGAATGCAATAGCAATATTTAATTACAAAGCCATTATGATGTGTAATGATTGTTGTAAAAAAATTGTAGTCGTTTTAATGAAGTGTCTCACTGTTTCTTGAGTTTTAAAAGCTATAATAATGACACATTATAATACTTACCGAGCGTTAATATATTCTGTGTTAATCAAGCTCTTATTTAACAAGCAGTGATGTCCTTACTTAATCCAAGTTAAATATATTTAAGTATATGTAGCACTGGAATGTCTAGAGTTTCCCAGTACTGTGTGTCTGTACTATAAATATATTAGAGGCAGATACCTTTCATGTGGACTTGGTCACCGACCTAACTGCACAAAGTCAGCAAACTATAGCAGCCCAGATTATTTATCCATTATAAGCTAGTTGAGCCCCTGGGATGTGGTGTGTGGCATTGGGGATCACACTGGCGTGGCTCCCTTGACAGCCCTCAGGACTGCAGCCAAGAGTCTAGGTGCCTGCAGCACAGGGATACCATGTGGGACAGGCAGGTAAGTGGTGGGGCTGCACCCAGAGGGCAGCACTAGGGTCCATGAAGGCTGTTTTGACTGGCATGAGGCCACTGCTGTGGGACCCAGTGGCCAGAGGCAGGCAATAGCAGTGAAGAGTTTCTGAAGAGTTTTATAGCCCTGGGGCTGGGGCAGCTCTTTGCTTTTAAAAGTTCCATGCCCCGTGGCCCTTGGACTAGTCTGAGGGGTGCCCCCCCTGGTGGTGTGTCTTACTGGAAGCAAAATTGCTACTGGTCAGTGTCTACATGTGCACTACAGCACAATAACTACGGTGCAGTTAATTTGCTACCTGCACTTGCAGGTAGCAAACTAACCACACAGTACACTAATTTACTGTGCAGTAAGCACCTGCATGTGTAGATGGTGATGCCTTACTGCACAATAAATTAGTCTAGTGCACAGTAAAGCATCTCATGTAGATATGCTCAGTATAAATCAAAGACACTTCACTTGATTTGAAATGTAAAAACTGTAGATGTGGGCAAAAGTAGGTCCATAATCTTAAACATACTTTTCAGACAAAAATGAAAAGTATTTTAGCATGGAATTTCCATTTTAGCATGGAACTTTTCTTAAATTCAGTAATTGAAAGGCAACTATAATATTGCTATTCTCATATATTACTGTCTTCTTCTTTTCTCTTTGGATACTGTAGATCCTGTTAGCATTACCAACAAACGTGTTAATATAATGTACAATATCTTTGGAACATGGTACAAGAGAGCACTTTTCCCTGCTTTTTCAGGAAGAGCTAATATCTAAGGTATCATTACAGTTTCTTATGGTATTATCTGATTTAAAACTGTTGTTAATTAATTATGGCCGTATTAAAAAATCAATTTGGCAAAAACATAAACATATGGATTTTGCCCACATCTACAGTTTTACATTTCAAATCAAGTGAAGTGTCTTTGATTTATACTGAGCATATCTACATGAGATGCTTTACTGTGCAGTAGACTAATTTATTGTGCAGTAAGGCATCACCATCTACACATGCAGGTGCTTACTGCACAGTAAATTAGTGTACTGTGTGGTAGTTTGCTACCTGCAAGTGCAGGTAGCAAATTAACTGCACCGTAGTTATTGTGCTGTAGTGCACATGTAGACATTGACCAGTAGCAATTTTGCTCCCAGTAAGACACACCACCAGGGGGGCACCCCTCAGACTAGTCCAAGGGCCACAGGGCATGGAACTTTTAAAAGGCCATGCTGGAGCAAGCAAAGAGCTGCCCCAGCCCCAGGGCTAGAGAACTCTTCAGCAACTCTTCATTGCTATTGCCTGCCTCTGGCCACTCTTACTCAGACCATCAATGCATATTAAGGAGTGAGATACACATCTGTATCCTAGCTAATATATCTAAGGCTATGAACAGATATCATATTTGTCCCATAACCAATTGTGCCTTCATTTTTCTCAGAATGCAAGTGTCCCAGAAATGTTGTGTCTGTGTGTTGCAATTCCAGCCAGATTTAAAGAGCGGCTAAATACATTGCCACTCTTCTGCCAACAGGTTGTCAGAGAAAGCACACATTCCAGTTTGTCTTACCTTTGATAAGTGTCCATAGGTGCTCTTGGCTCTGCCAGCACTGAGAAAAGTGCCTCTCAGGTGAACACCCAATGGTAACCTTGTGGGTGGCAAAATTGTTGTGGGAGGGATTTTGGTATGTGTCTATGTGCATCATGTGCCCCTGTCTGTATTGCTGTACTACTTGCCATGATCTGCAGCTTCTACCACCATCAACAGCTATGAGTCCACATGTAGCTGTCACTTTGAGCACCTTGCTGGTCCAGCATTGTGAACTTGTACCTGCAATTGAGCAGAAAAGGTGATGCTGGCAGGCTCTGATGGCCATCAAGACTACTTCCTTTGATTAAGGAGCAAGGAAGGAGTACTTTTCAGGGAGAAGATCATTCATGTGCTTGCTGGCAAACAGCAGCCATTTGTAGCTATGTCTAACTCCTCATCTGAGCCAACAGCTGCTACCCTCAAGATGTTTTGGTGGCAGGTCAAAACAATGTGGCCAGACAAACATGGGAGTGATTCCAAACCATCAGCACTTCTGCCAGGGAGGCCAGGAAGAGGAGCAGTGACCAGTGGGAGAAGATCATCATGGCCACCTTAGATGATGATGGCCACCTGAATAAGGGGATAGACTCCTTTTGTGCCCCAACAATCAAGGGAGTGATCTTTGAGGCACAAAAGGGGTCTATTCTCTTATGAAGGAAAGGGGCAAAGGGGATTTTAAAAAGCCCCTTTGGCTGAACAGGGAGCTCCAGGAAAGACTGGGGGCAAAAAAAGAGATTTATAGATCGTGTAAGCAGGGGGAAGCCACCAAGAAGGTATACACCACCCTGGCATGCTATTGCAGGGAGTCAGTTAGGCAGGCCAAGGGAGGACTGGATCTTAGGATGGCTTCAACAATTAAGGACAAGAAAAAGTCCTTCTGCAGATACATAGTGAGCAAAAGGAAAGCACAGAGTAACATAGGGGCCCTGCAGGACAAATCAGGTCAGTTGGTCATTGACGCAGAGAAAAAGGCAGAGCTCTTCAATGAGTTCTTTTCTTCAGTATTCCTAAATATTGACTAAGACAATTCCCCCACCTTGAGCATAGACAGATGTCCAAATGGCACCAGACTGCCAAAGGTTAGTGCTGACTTAGTTAAGAAGCACTTGGAAGGGCTGGATGGGTATAAGTCAGCCAGCCTGGATGACTTCCATCCACAGGTGCTGAAGGAATTGGCCAGTGTCATAGCTGAGCCACTGGCATAGCTGTTTGAGCACTCATGGTGCTCTGGCCAGGTCCCTGAGGACTGGGAAAGGGCCAACATGGTACCCATTTTTAAGAAGGGGAGAAGGGATGAGCTGGGTAACTTTAGGCCAGTCAGTCTGACCTCTACCCCTGGGAAAATACTGGAAAGAATCATCAAAGAGCACATTTGTGAAGGCCCAGCAGGGGAAACGATGCTGAAAGGAAATCAGCACAGTTTCATCACAGGTAGATCCTGCCTGACAAACCTTATAGCCTTTTATGACCAGGTCACACACAGTCTTGACATAGGAGCTGAGGCGGATGTCATCTACCTGGATTTTAGGAAGGTCTTTGACACAGTTTCACATCCTATTCTCATAGGGAAGTTAATGGGCTGTGGAGTGGATGCCTACACAGTCAGGTGGGTGGCTAACTGGCTTAGGGACCTCACCCAGAGAATGGTGGTAGATGGGTCATTCTTGGCCTGGAAGGAGGTGGGCAGTGGGGTATTGCAGGATGCTGTCCTTGGACCAGTGTTATTCAGTATGTTCATCCGCAATTTGGATGAGGGTGTGGAGAGCACCCTCTCCAAGTTCACAGATGGTATCAAGTTATGGAGCAAAGTTAATACACCAGAGGGCAGGGAGCAGATACAGACCGATCTGGACAGGTTGGATCAATGGGCAGAATGAAATAGGATGTAATTCAACAAAGATAAATGTAAGGTACTCCACCTAGGCAGGAGGAATCACCAGCACACCTAAAAGTTGGGAAATGACCTCCTCAGCAGCTCAGAGTCTGAGAGAGATCTTGGAGTCATGTTTGACTCCAAAATGAACATGAGCCAGCAGTGTAATGAGGCCATCAACAAAGCCAATCGCACCTTGTCATGTATTAGCAGATGCATGACCAACAGATCAAAGGAGGTGATGCTCCCCCTGTATGTGTCATTGGTCAGGCCACATTTGGAGTACTGTATCCAGTTTTGGGTGCCGCACTTCAAAAGGGACATGGAGAAGCTGGAAAGGTTTCAGAGGAGGGCCACTCACATGATTAGTGACCTTCGTGAAAGACTGCATGAGGGGAGCTTGAGACATCTGGATTTATTCAGCCTTTATAAAAGACAGCTGAGGGGTGACTTTGTAGGTGCCTATAAGTTTATCAGGGAAAGACAGCAGGGAATTGGTGATGCGCTATTTACCAGAGCCCCCCCAGGGAGTAACTAGGAATAATGGGTACAAACTAGTGGAGAGTAGATTTAGGTTAGACATTAGGAAGAAAATTTTTACAGTAAGGGTGGCCAGAATCTTGCATGGGCTTTCAAGAGAGGTGGTACTATCACTTAACTTGGAGGTTTTCAAGAGGAGGCTTGACAGTCACCTGACTGGGGTCTTCTGATCTCAGTCCTTTTTCCTTCCAGGGACAGCAGGTCAGACACGATAATCCATTGGGTCCCTTCTCACTCTATAATCTATGAATCTATGTACAGTACTTCATGAACTTCTATATGTCCAGTGGTACCTTTGTGAAGAACTTATAGCATTATACATTGACCCTTATCAAAATGGAATTGGAGGAGGAGGAAGTAGAAGGCTTGTGGGTTAGGATACATGGAGGTCAAGGGGAAAGGGATTTGGTGGTAGGTGTCTGCTACAGACCCCACACCAAGGGGAAGAACTAGATTTGAAATTCCTGAGGCAGCTCTCGCAGAACATAAAGACTAGGGAAGCAGTAGTCATGGGGGACCTAAACTACCCAGACATCTGCTGGGAGATGCAGACAGCAAATTCTCACCATTCACACAGGTTCCTATCCTGTGTACAGGACCTCCACCTGATGCAGGAGGTACATGGTCCCACTACGGGGAAG
>NW_005842438.1:532498-533976 GCF_000455745.1 Alligator sinensis | reverse complement strand
GCAGCAAAGCACCTGGGCTGCTGGAGAATTGGGGGAAAGAGGCTTTCTTGGCTGACCAGAGAAATCCAGAGCAGCCTAAGGACAAAAAGAGGGGTATATAAGCAGTGGAAACAGGGAGAGACTACTGTAGATGAGTATACCTTCTCAGCTCACAGTTGTAGGGAGGCAGTTACAAAGGCCAAAGCTACCATGGAGCTGAGGATGGCATCCCAAGTTAAGGATATCAAAAAAATTGTTTTTTCAGATATATAGGGAGTAAAAGGAAGGCCCAGGGTGGTATAGGACCACCACTGGATGGGTAAAAGCAATTGGTGACAGACAGGAGGGACAAGGTTGAACTCCTCAATGAGTTCTTTGTCTCAGTGTTCCTAAATGAGGAGCAAGACAAGTCACAATGGGATTGTAGAGGGGCAACAGCAGGGCATGAGACTACGAAGCATTGACCCTGAGATGTTGCAGAGTCACCTGGAAGGACTGGATGCATTTAAGTCAGCAGGCCCAGATGAGCTCCATCCGAGGGTACTGAAGGCACTGGCTGATGTCATTGCACAGCCACTGGCAAGAATATTTGAGCCCTCATGGTGCACAAGCCAGGTCCTGGAGGACTGGAAAAGGGCCAATGTGGTCCCTATTTTCAAGAAGGGGATGAAGGAGGATCAAGGAAACTATAAGTCAGTCAGTCTCACCTCCATCCTCGGCAAAGTCTTTGAAAAGATTATTAAGGCTGATATATGTGAGAGCCCAGCAAGAAAAATTAGGCTGAGGGGAAACCAGCATGGGTTTGCAGCAGGCAGATCATGCCTGACTAATCTAATCTCTTTTTTTGACCAGGTTACAAAACAACTGGATGTAGAAGTAGAGGTAGACATTGTTCATTTAGACTTCTGGAAGGCCTTTGATACGGTATCCCACACCATACTGGTGAACAAATTAAGAGTCTGTGACTTGGATGATTATGCAGTCTGGTGGGTGACAAATTGGCTAGAGGATCATACCCAGAGAGTGGTGGTGGATGGGTCGGTATCGACATGGAAGGACGTGGGCAGTGGGGTCCCGCAGGACTCGGTCCTTGGACCGATACTCTTCAATGTCTTCATCAGTGACTTGGACGAGGGAGTGAAGTGTACTTTGTCCAAGTTTGTGGATGATACAAAGCTGTGGGGAGAAGTGGACACACCAGAGGGCAGGGAACAACTCAAGGCAGACCTGGACAGGTTGGACAAATGGGCAGAAAACAACAGAATGCAATTCAACAAGGAGAAGTACAAAGTGCTGCACCTAGGGAGGAAAAATGTCCAGCATACCTACTGCCTAGGAAATGACCTGCTTGGTGGCACGGAAGCGGAAAGGGATCTTGGAGTCCTAGTGGACTCCAAGATGAACATGAGTCAGCAGTGTGACGAAGCCATCAGAAAAGCTAATGGCACTTTATCGTGCATCAGCAGATGCATGACGAATAGGTCCAAGGAGGTGATACT
>NW_005842438.1:528432-532180 GCF_000455745.1 Alligator sinensis | reverse complement strand
TAGGGTACTGGGAGCCTTGGGGCCTGTCTGCGTTGCATGCTGTGTATGTAGTCACTAGCACTGGGAGCTTGAATGGGGTAGAGCTGGGATATCTACCCCAGGATATTTACCCCCGCCCTCTTTCCTGCCTATGCAGGAGGTCAGACTCGATGATCTATTGAGGTCCCTTCCGACCCTAACATCTATGAATCTATCTATGAATCTATGAACTTCACAGAACTTGACCTATACATACAGTGTGGTATAATTGCAGTGTAGGTGCCCTTATCTGTTTCTACTGGAACTGCATGGCCCTACTTGGGGACTGCACTGCTATGCCCTTCTCCCCCAGCCCCTATGTGAATGTGGTATGCCAGTAGATACCACTTCATTCAAAGTTGGCAATTAATGGAGCTACCATTGTTTTGTGGAGATAGTTATTAGAATGATCACTAAGTTGTCATTTTACTGCGAATCCCAGTTGAGTTGGGCAGTTTATGCCATTAAAGGTAATTGCCCAGTGAACATCTCCTCCATCTCTTTCCAGAAAACATAATAGTGATACTGCACAGATATAAGGAACCTCCATGCTACACCTGCCTTGACTTCCAGACTTCCCTAAGATCTTGTTGCAGGACAGTCATTCAGATGTACTTTGCAATACCTCAGGACAAACTTAACTTCTCATGAAAATGGGTAAAGATATTTGAACACTTGCACTTTATCCCAGGAGAAAATGAGCCTCTGAAAAAAATAATTTGTTCATAAGCTTTCTTGTTCACTGATTCAAAGAGAATAAAGGCAAAAGGAACCATTGTCTTAATTTAATCTGACACCCATAACCGAGACCTTAGTTGTCAGCATCTGAAGTTTATATTAAGTCCATAACAATCCAAATCCATGGGGAAGCTACATTTAATTCCCTCCTGTATTAAAGTGCTTGGTTACTGAACAGATATTAGGGCAGTAGCAAAGCTAGAATTTGAGATCTATAAAAACCCACAAAATAACGTGGTAGATTTAGCTCTGTGTCCATAGACCCCTCCATGTTACGTGCAGGCTGTGATTAATGTGTTAACCAAAGCATAAACGGCAAGACTGCTACATGTGGACTCAATTTAAGGTGCTGTAAAATAGCAACCAATCCATAAAATTGTTCCACATATAAATGTACAACAACTTTATGTCTTACTTATGTGTTATTAAATTGAATGTATGGTTTGACCAACTATCAGATGATTGTTGCCTTGGGCCAGAGCCTGCACTGAGGACAGGGAACTAGCCCCAGTTCAGTCCCCATTGGTCCAGCTAACTGTCATCCCAGCAGAGACCATACTGCGGCTTGTTTAAGACCCTGGTATGGTCCCTGGCTCAAGCTGATCCCATCTCTGGACTTATGGGAGCCCAGATTTCAACTCACCAGTACAGGGGGAGCCCAGGATCATAGTTGTGGGGTCACTGCATTAAAAACTATGGCACAATTGAGATGTGATCCAAGATCCCAAAAGTGTGCCTCCTGCCATGCACGTGTCATGGTGGGAGGCACAATTTTGAGGACTGGAGATCAGATCGCATGACACATTTAAATGAACATCTGCCATGGGCCTATGCTCTGTCATATATAGTGTAGCAGGGCACTAAGGTGCCTGCTACTAGAAGTGCTGGGATAACCCTTCAGGTGCCGGTTGCTGAGGCAACCAAAGGGAGCTAATGGCTTCCACCTGCCTAGCCAGCTGAAGGAAGGGGCAGGGCCTGGTCCCTATAGAAAGCACAGGCAGGAGGCCAGAGGCAGTTCCCTACCAGCAGCTAAGGATGAAGGAGCTCCCTCCCAGAAAAGAGAGAAGCCTGAATGCCAGAGCAGTGTTGGTCATCGTGGTAGGATAGAAAACCCGGTAGGCCTGAGCAGAGTTGTAGTTAGTGGCTTATGTTTAAGTTGTTGCCAAGAGGCTGGTGTTTATGTTACTGTTTATGTTTGTTATTGATTTCACCGGTGGTTTGGGTGAGGCTATAAGGGGATGGAGGAGGCCTCATAGGGGACTCACGGTAGTGTGAGGACCCCAGCCCCAGTGAGGGCACAGTGTTCGGGGTGTACAGACCCCAGCTCCAGAGAGGGGTGGCTGAGAAACCCCAGAAGAGGAGGTAGAGGTACGGTGAGCCCTGTGAGAGGGCCACATTGCCAAGAGGGCCACGTTACGGAGAAGGCCCCTGCAAGAGGGCCGCGTTACAGAGAAGGGGCAGCATTATACAGAAGGCCCCGGAGAGAGGTGCGGAGAGAGACAGGGCTATGAAGGGCCCGAGTGCCAGAGGGGGTGTAGACCCAGACAGAACATCATCTTTTCCATCTGCGAGGCTTGGGGCGTGGTATTGGGGTGGAAGGAGCCATGGATAGCCCACAAGGCTTGGATACACGAAACACCCGAAGCAAGAGAACTCTGGCCAAGTAGAAGAAAGGTAACCTCCCTATAAAAACACATATACAATCAAAGTCGTGGCGGGCGAGAATAGGAAGGTACGAGTCAGAAGCTTGGCACAGTAAAGGAGGCGACAGGGCATAGCACGGTGACCCTGACGTCTCTCCTGCAACATATAACATAAGATACTTATTCCATCAAACAGCATCTGATGAATAAAGGTCAGAATCCCAAAAGCTATGCTATATCTCTCTGATTTAGCTAGCCTATAAGGTATAAATATACTCTATCTTCTGCCTGACTCCAGACTAACATAACTAACTACCTCTCTGTCTATTTCTTCTACCAAATGTTTGGCTTTAATCATATTAATTCTCCCTTTGCACCATGTCATCTTATATATAATTTCAGTTTATTATTGATATAAATATATATATATAATTACAATTGTATATGTATGTGTGTGTATATATATATGTGTGTGTGTGTGTGTGTGTATAAATATATATATGTTAGTGGGGGGTGTATCTGTATGTGTATAAGTATATATGTGTGTGTGTGTATACAAGTGTGTATATATGCGTGTATATGTGTGTATGTTTATATATGTGTGTGTGTACATATGTGTGTATGTATACACATATGTATATGTGTGTGTGTGTGTGTGTGTGTGTGTCTATATATACATACAAATACATACACACATTTATATATATATAGATATACATACACTCACACACACATATATGTGTGTGTGTATGTATATATGTGTATGTATATGTACATATATATGCGTGTGTGTATGTGTATGTGTGTGTATATATATATGTATATACACTAATATACTAATATATTATATATATATAATATATATGAAGAGGGTTTTCCTGATATCCAATCTAAACCTACTTTGCTTCAACTTCAAGCCATTGGTTTGTATCCTCCTCTCTGTAGAAAGAGAAAAGAGGTGTTTTTCCTGTTTCTTTATAGCAACCTTTCAAGCATTTGAAAACTACTATCATGTCCCTTATTGGCTAGGGACAGACATTACACATAAACCACTTTTAGTGATCAGAAACTGATTTAAACCTGTAACAGAAAAGATGTTCAATGCATATAAACCAGTTTGAAAATGGCTGAAACTGGTTTGATATAAACCTGGTTGAATGTAGTATCAGACTTAACTGATTTGGCTCAACCCAGTTTATGCAATGTCTGTCCCAGACCCCTTGCTGGTTTAAGTTAAATAAGAGTTCCCCAGCATCCTGGAATGCCCTCTGGGCTGGACAGGCCTCTCTGCTCCACAACAGGGCTGGCCCCTCCCCTATGCTCCTGCCATGCTGGGGGAGTGGGTGGGG
>NW_005842438.1:523136-528285 GCF_000455745.1 Alligator sinensis | reverse complement strand
CACCGGGAACTGTCTGCAGACAGTTCTGCAGATTCTGTTCCCAGAATCTTTTCCAATGATTCGGAGAGCTTTGAATCAATTTGGACCTTTAAATTGGTCCCCTGATTCAATTCAGATTTGGAGATTTGGCCACTTGAATTGGACTGAATCTCCTCCAAATCACATCACCACCTGAAGCTTCACACCGTCCTAATACCTACCTCTTTAACCTCATATGACTTGTATTTCAAGTCTTTTATCATCTTTATTCTCTGACTCTGCATTCTTTCTAACTACTCCACATCCTTTTAAAAATGTGGAGCCCAGAATTGCATGCAATACTCCAGATGAAGCCTAATTAGTGCTGAGTAGAGAGGCACTATACTCTCCCATGTCTTGCATCTAATGCTTCTGTGAATGCATCCAAAAGCTGCATTTGCCTTTTGTACAGCTGTAAGTCTCATATTGAGTCTGTGATCTACCAAGACTCCTTGATCCTTTCCCATAATGCTGCTATCCAGCTGAGTGTCATACGTTTTGTATTTCTGTTTTTGATTATTCTTCCTGATGTGTAGCACCTTGCATTTGTTTGTATTGAACTTCATCCCGTTAGCTCTATCTCGGCTTTCCAATCTGTTGAGATCTTCCTCGGTTGCATTAAAATCCTCTGTGTTTGCAATCCTTCCCAGTTTCGTGTCATCTGCAAACTTTCTCATGAAGCTTTCTATGCCAGCATCCAAATAGCTAATAAACACACTGACCAGCACGAAGCCCAGGACATACCGCTGTGTGACTCCACACAAAACCTCCTGCTATTCTGAAATAGACCTGTTGTTAATTGCCCTTTGCTTGCAACTATTGAGAAAGTAGCTTATCCACCTGGTAGCAGTTTCATCTAGCCTACATTTCTCAAATTTGTTTACCAGAAGGTCACATGGGACCTTGTCAAAAGCCTTGCTGAAGTCCAGATACACTATACCCACAGCATTCCCTTCTTCCACCCAAGTAGTTACATTGTCAAGGAAGGAAATTGAGTTTGTTTGACATGATTTGTTTTTCATAGATTCTTGCTGGTTGATTGTGATAAACTTTCCTCCCCCAGATGCTTACAAATGTCCTTTCTTAGCATATACTCCAGTAACTACCCAGCTATTGAGGTCAGACTAACTAGTCTGCCATTCCCTAACTCCTCCTTTTTGCTTCTTTTTAAGGGACCATCCTCTGGTACCTGGCCTATCACCCATGATTTCATGAAGATTATTGCTGAAGGCTCCAAGATCTCCTCTGCCAGTTCCTTCAGGACTCTGGGGTGAAGTTCATCCAGACCTACAGACTCATTCAGACATATTGAAAGCTATCTGACCATATTTTTTATTATCTCATCCCTCAGTTCAGCCCCTTCCTTATCCAAATCATCCTTAATAGGTGTCTGGTTATGGCTTGTTTGTGGGGGGGTTTGGGTTTTTTTTTTAGACTAAGGCAAGGTAGCTGTTGATTAGCTCTTCCTTCTTTTTATGTTCTGTTTGGAGTCCCCCCTGCTTGTTAACAGTGAACCCACAGCTTCCTTGGTCCATCTTTTCTGGCCCACATACTTATAGAACCTTTTGTTTTCCTTAACCTCCTTTGCGAGGTCCAACTAATTCTTTATCTTTGCCTTACTGATTTGGTCCCTGCAGGTTCTTGCTATTTCCTAGTATGATTCCTTAGTGACCTTCCCATTCTTTCATTGCCTGTGTGATTTTCTTTTTGCCTGTGAGGCATTTCAGAAGCTCCTTGTGCAGGCACGTTGGTCTCTAACCATTCCTCCTGTGTTTCTATCTTCTTGGGGCAATTTCTTGGTGGACTTCCAATACTGTGTCCTTTAGAAGCTCCCAGCCCTCCTGGCTACTTTTACCCTCCAACCTATCTTCTCATGGCACCATGCTTATTAACTCCTTGAGTCAAATGAAATCTGCCTTTTTGAAATTTAGCATCCTAATTTTTCTGACTTCATGCTTTCCCTGCCTCAGGATCTAGGGGTGCATATGCATGTTCTCCTGGGTTGGGGGAGGGTGTTTTAATTGGAGTGGCTCTTGGGAGCTCCTCCAATTCAAATGCCCACACCGTCTTGTGTATTCAGTGTCCAGTATTTCAAAATGGCATTGGGGGTGACTTAATTAACGCTCATTGAACAAGTTTTAGTTAAAGTGCCCCCAGCACCATTTTTAAATGTAGGACACTGAATACATGTCCTGAATACATGTCCTACATAATCGTGCAGTCTTGTATCTCTCTATTCCCTTCCCAGAGTTAAGTTACTTCTTTAAGTCTTTCCCCCTCTAGAGGATATGCACAGTTGTTGGAGGGTTTTGGATCACGCCCCCCCCCCCACCATGGAACCTTAATTAAAGTCCTCTTTACTAGGTTGGCCAGAGAATGCCCACATTATAACAAAAAGTAATATAGAAAGAGTAACATCAAGAAGTAAATAATACCAGAAGAAAGTTACAATGTACACTGAAATACTGGGTCTGTTAAAATAGTAAAAGTTTACTCCCTGACTTCAGTGGAGACAGGACATCACTCACAATGTATTCAGATTCTTCAGGTCAATGGGAACCATTGGGATCCCATCTGACTCCTGCATAGCACAGGGCATGCAACTTCCTTAATTAATTTCTGCTTCTATTATAATAAATGCATTTGAATTAGCATATGCATGCATACATACACACAATTTTGGGGGACATTAAATATTAAATCTTGTTTTAAAATGTTTCAGACATTCAGATATCTTAAAGATAAGCATACACATTATCAAATTCAGTTAATAATCAAATATTATTTTACTGTTTTACCACACTTAAATGTTTAATGAAAAGGTAGAATCTGCTTTTCTAGAGTGACCTCTTCAGGGCTCAAATGCTTCAGCAGTGTTTATCAAGGCACTGGGTTGCCTGCACACCCATGTCCCTCACTCAGCCTTGTTGGTTTAGTCCAAAGGAAAGGCAGGTGTCAGTACATGTGGAACCAGCTTGGCTGCAGGAGCTGAGACAATATCCATTTGTCCATCTTTTGGGGTTCCACTCTTAAACTGCCTACTGATCAGAATTAAAAATAAAAGTCTAACCTCTCATAGAGTGGACTTCAGGGCATGTCTGCACATGCATTTAGGCATGACTACATTTACTGTGCAGTAAGTTAATTCTAGCAACTGTTTACACATGTAGACACTTGGTACTAAATCTACTGCCAAGTCTCTCCAGCCCTGCCATGTGTCTGTGCAGCCATCAGGAGGAGCTCTGACCTCTGGCCACACAGCTGCCAGAACTCAGCAGCCATGTTGAAACCAAAATCTGTACCAGCACATGGCAGCCATGTTGGAAATATAGGCCTACTGATCCCTGCCCAGCCCCTTCCCTGTCCAGGAGCTGTATGCCCAGCACACAGCAGCTCTCTCCTTGCCCACCCAGCCTCCCTGTAAGATCACTGCTCCTGCCCCTGATGACCATCACCCCACACTCCTGCTGGTGATGGTGCTGGCCACAGGATATCTGCACATCTGCCTGCAGGGGCCAGGACACTGGCTGCAGGAGGCGCTGGCTGACCTCATTTCCCTTCACTTCAGCCCACCTGCCCCATTGCCCACACCATCTCTACTCCCTGCCCACCCCCAGCACCACTCTCAGGACACACACATTTGAAGCAAAAAAACTTTATTTCCCACAATACCCACTGCTACTTCTCCCCCTTCCCTCCCCAAAACAGAGCCCTCTCCCCACCCACCAACAGTAAAAAATCTGCATCCCAAAGTGCACACTATTTACAATAGTCTCAGTCTCTATCTGAGTCCCAGGGTGGGGGGATGTTGGGTGGGGGCACCTAGGGGGCAGACCCCAGGGACAGATGCCCAACACCCCAGCTTCAGTGGGTGGAGGGTGGGACGTAGGGGCCCTGAAGGGTCATGGGTGATGGCTGGGCTGCTGCCACAGCAGCTCATTGTGTTCCCACTCCTGGGCCTCATCCATGCCTAGTGCTCCCACTGGGCCCGGTCCCATGCCTCCTCCCAGGTGGTCTCCCAGGTGATGTGCTCCACCCCTCAGACCTACTTCTGCACCTCCTATGCCTGCTCCTGAGCCTCCCACTCCTCTGCCACTGCCACCAGTTGCTGGAGCAGGAGGGTCTGGTCTTGTGTGCATTGTCAGTGAATGCAAAGGGATCCAGCACTGCGTGGCAACAGTCTGGAGCCCACATCCCTCCTGGGGCTGGTGGGATCTCCCCCACACCCAGATGGTGGATCTGCACAGGCAAGAAAAAGAACCCTTTCGTAAGTTTGCAACATTTCAGAGATAAGATGCTCTGTTCCAGGGGTCATGCACTGTGTGGCCTCAGATTGGGGGCCAGCTGCCCAGGGACCATGGTAAGCCACCAGGAAAGTTCTGGCAGCTGCCACCTGAGCACCCTGCATCTCCTAGGTCCCCTGAGGCCAGCAGCCTGCTAGGTGCTGGTTGCAGGCAACCTGACTCCTCTTCCACCTTCCCAGGGCAGAATAGGCCAGGCTGCTGACAGCACTTGCTTCTGTGACTTTAGACCCTACTCCCCTCCTGCCCTTTGCAGGCCAACTGCTCTGCTGCCCTGCTACCCAACCCATGTAACCTGGGCTCAGGGAGCATGGGTCTCCCAGACAACTGGGGTGCAGAGCTGGCCATGCTCCCAACTTCCCCACTCAGGGGCCACTCCAGGGAGGTGCCCCAGGGCTCCCCCTCTTACACCATTGCTGCACCCCTGTTGTCCCCCCATTGTGCATGCCCTGGGCAATTCATGATGAGCTCTTTGTGCAGGTGAAGGGGTACCCAAACCACTATACCCTGCTGATGATGATTTTCCTGGTGTCTCAGGCACACCTGCACTCCTGGTTGGGGACCCTGAGCTATGATGGAGCACAGGTTGGGTAGGACAAGCTCAGGTTGGCCCACAACATCTGCCACCACCTGGAGGGCTACCTGTGGCAGTATACACATTCCTGACCCATGCTGCTGAGGAAGACTTTGCCACTGGCATCAATACCTTCCTCAGGGTGCAAGAGGCCCATGCCTGCCCAGCTGCATGGATATGGGCTGCTGAAGAAAGCTCTGAACTGTGTCCCACCTCTCTGCATGCTGTGTGAGGGGGCAGGAACCTGGGGCCAGCA
>NW_005842438.1:507482-523120 GCF_000455745.1 Alligator sinensis | reverse complement strand
ATGTGGGAAGGCCAGGGACTGAGAGGGCCCGTTCACATTGGAAGACTTATCATGTGTCCAGGACTGATGAGTCTGGTGGCCTGGCATGGGCCACCCCATTGGCAATGGTGTCCAGCTGTCCCTGGTGTCCTCAGCCTGTAGTGTGTGGCAGGCTGGCACCCAGCCAGGGGCCACCCCTGAGGAGGGGCTGGTACTGCTGGTGGTTTTCACGGATGGCTGCTCCTTGTGGCAGGGCCTGCGGGTGTGGAGCTGATGAGGCAGCCACTGGCCAGGGGTCTCCAAGCTTCTAGTGAGTGAAGCATCCAGGGACGTGGTCAGGACAGTGTGCAGAACACCTAAGGGGCCCTCCTTTGGGGATGTGTCACCACCGGAGGCGTCAGTACGGAGTGGGGTTTGACCACTGGCCAGTGTTACCCAAGATGCTAGTGAATGAAGCAGCCAGGAAGGTGGGCAGGGCATGGTGCAGAACACCTAAGCATCCCTTCTCTGAGGAGATGTCACCACTGGAGGGGTCAGCGGGGTGGTGGGGACTTGGCCAGAAGCCCTAGTGGCTAAGCAGACCCAGCACTAGTTAGTGCCAGGTCACATCTACACTTGTCTTAATGTGCTTTAACTAATCATGCCTAAATTGGATACCTGTGAGGTATCTGCAGGCTCCTAGCTCTAGCTAGATTCCCCTGCATCCTGGAATCAACAGTGAACTTCTGTTTGTTCTGAGGTAACATTGTAACTCAGAATACTTTGCAAAAATTATTCTGAGGTCCAGCTGGTAGCTAAACTTTTGTCTGCAACATTTTTTGACACTTTGAGTTTAACAGAGAGGTGCTACTGTAGCATGAACTAAACTAATGTAGCAGATATTAACATAGAGTGTAATAATAGTGAAATGTAAGCATGTTAGTCTTGTCCTGTAAACAACTTGAAAACTCCATTTTGTATACTTCTGCTTGACATAAGTGAATAAACTTTGCATAGCCTTTATGTATGAGTGTGTGTAAAAGGGTGGATGGTGACAGAATGGCATAGAGATGGGAGAAGAAGATACAACTGTTTATGTAAGCAACAAGGCAGGAAATGTAAGTTACCAACCACTAACTAACTAACAAATGGCTGAAGAATCCCTTTGAAGCTCGAAGGCACAAAGGAGATAACAGAAGAAGAAATTCTGCCAGATGGGCAACAAAAACACTCCAAGGCTAAGATAAACTGAAGACAAAAGAAGAACAACTGCAAAAACAGAAGCTGGGTATGGAAAAAAACCCAAAGTACTGAAACAAAGATGACAATCCCTATAAAAGAACACTTTGAAAATGCCAAGTTGGGTGTCTCTTTCTCTACTGCTGTTTCATCGGAGCACAGATGCATCTGTTCAGCCCACTCCAGCTGTTATCTTTAAATCTGCTATCTTCAAATCATCATCATCTACTCAATAACCCTCGGTTGGCCACCCAGGCTGATATTGAGCAACTATTGCTGGTAACTATATCTGGTGTATGTGTGGATGAAATGGTTGTTTGGTGTATGTGTATGCCTGTGTGTAATGATGTGTATGATGATTTGTGTGCATTTGTATGAATGGTGTGCCTGAACCTCTATGTCTAACGCATGTAATTAATAAATATGGCACCTTGCCTTATCCCTGTTTATAAAGTCTCACCCGTGATTTGAGCAATTGGTGATTTGTGTAACACTACATGGGTTCTTAAAGAAGCAGGCTAGTTGAAGAAAGAAAGGAGGAGCAGTGCATCATAACATCTCTTACTACAACATAATTATGCACAAGTCACAGAGAATCTCCTTGAAGAAAGTTGTGTGCAGGGGAGAGAGAGAACAATCTACTCTGGGAGACTGGAGGAACTGGGCAACAATATCACCCTGTGTAACAGGTCACAAGTTCAAATTAAAACTTGATAGAAACCAGCTATAAAAAGTGTTCTACATTTTTCAAGCACAAATTGTATAGCTTATTAGCTACTTTTATGACTTCTTGGTCAGTTTTATTGTGTGATAATTACTTTGCACATGTAGTATGTCTAAATGTATTGTTCAATTAACAATTAATTGCACAATAGATGTAACATGCATCAGGGGCCTAAACAGCCACAGTTTGATTGACACTACAACAGACAGAGCACAGCAATACAACCTGGCATCCAAGTGGGAGTGCAGCACCCTGCAGTGCGTGCGTGTTCTCTCAGCCATGTGCTGCTGCTACAGTGTTTACAGGAAGCCTGTAATACTGTTGGATTACAGGTACACTTCTTTGGGATCCATGTAGGGATGGGGAGAGCAGGGACAATTGAGGTAAGCCAGAAGCATGAGGGTGTGGGGGTGAGTGAGGGCATAAATCCAGCACTGCAGTTAAGCAGGGTTACCAATCCAAGACACCTTTTATTTAATGCAAACTTTTTTACTGACAACAAAAATCTTTTTGCATTTTTTTTTACAATTTTCACAGACATCAGGGCTGGAAGGGACCTCGGAAGATCATCGAGTCCAGCCCCCCGCCCAAAGGGCAGGAAGTCAGCTGGGGTCATAGGATCCCAGCAAGATAAGCATCCAGTTTCATCTTGAAGGTGTTCAATGAAGGCGCTTGAACCACCTCCGGTGGCAGGCTGTTCCAGACCTTGGGGGCTCGGACAGTAAAGAAATTCTTCCTTATGTCCAGCCTGAAACGATCTTGAAGTAGTTTGTGATCATTCGACCTCATCATCCCTTGGGGCGCTCTGGTGAACAAACGTTCCCCCAGATGCTGGTGGTCACCCCTGATAAACTTGTAGGTGGCCATCAGATCACCCCTGAGCCTGCGCTTTTTCAGGCTAAAGAGCCCCAGGGCTCTCAGCCTGTCATCGTAGGGTCTGTTTCCCTGACCTCTGATCATGCGTGTGGCTCCTCTCTGGACTCTCTCAAGCTTCTCCACATCCTTTTTGAATTGTGGAGCCCAAAACTGGACACAGTACTCCAGCTGCGGCCTCACTAAGGCCGAGTACAGGGGGAGAATGACGTCCCGGGATTTGCTTGAGAAGCATCTATGGATGCAAGCCAGCGTTTTGGTCGCTTTACTAGCCGCTTCATCGCATTGCAGGCTCATGTTCATCTTGTGGTCAATGATGACCCCCAAGTCTCTTTCTTCCATAGTGCTAGCCAAATGATTGATGTTAAACCCTACATTTGAAATGAGCCCTTATAACTGAAGTCTGGCAGCAGTTTAGTATCTAGAAGAAGAGTTACATTTATATCATGTTTTTACCTGATAAAAATGTAACTTTTATGGTATAAATGTAAATCTTTTAATTTATCAGTAAATACTTGTGTCAGTAAAAAAAAAAAAAATGTCTAGGGCTGGCAACCCAGCTAAGCCCATCCTTATTAAATATATTAGTTATATTTGAGCATTTGCTTAGCTCTAAAAAGACTTGATTTTCAGAAAGAGCTGATTACTGATATGCTGAAGATCAGGCTCCTGAAGTGTCTCAAGTTGGGCACAGAAAACATGAGATGTGGGCAATGTGGTTCTATGCATATCAATGCTAGTTTGTTAAAAAATAATGGAAATATTACCTTAAAAATAAATAGAGGAGGAAAATAAATAGCTTCGGCTTTCTAATCTCCTATTGTTAAACTCATGTCTCTTGCCAAGATTAACAAGTAGAACAACAAGACATTCTTTTTATCTACTTGAAGAACAAAGGGAACAAAAAAAATACTCCTTTTCTGTGTCGGTTAAAATAACTCATTCAGTATGGCTTCATACATGATCAAAATCAGGCTTGTAATGTACTTTTTATCTTGTAAAATACCTGACTGTGTTTGCTTTCAAATATTTTTTCTTTTTCTCACTGCAAAGCTGTTGCAAACACAGTTCTTGTTTTTGCAATCTGTCGCATTTTATATACAGTACATTACTATGCACAGTAAATTAAATCTATAGAGTATATCCAAGGGGCACGATAATTGGCATTTGTTGACTAATGCCTATGTTCTTTTGAAGGAGGTGAGGCTTTTTTGTAATATCTTTTATTGGACTAACTGTAACATTTGGAGAGCTGTTGGACAAGGTTATTTATATCAAAATTGGGACTACCAATTTTCTTTGGCAGTGAGTTTTTCATATATCAGACTGTGGTTAAACTGGCATCAGCAGTAGGAAAGAGATAAGTTGTGGTTAAAGAAATGCAGCAGTTCAGTCCTATCACCTCCCAATGAGTTACATTTCCTATATAAGGTCACCAAAGGAAGAGATGATCAGCTTTAGATGTACATACAATGCCTAGCACAAGTATGTCCTGATGCGTTCCTGGGGTTCTAATTTTATACTGACTTAAAACATTAAAATAAAATGATAAATGATTTTATAGAAGCCTTTCTGGAGATGCAAGAAAGGAATTCCTGAGCTATGTTCACAATATAGTTTTCCCCCAGAAAGGATGAACATTTAACTTAGAGTCAGCCCTAGAATTTTTAACAGTTTGCTAAACATTTTTTGTAACTTTGCAATTCCTGTCAATAAATATCCCATCTCTGTGCCCAAGATAGGCCTATCGTTTATAGGAGGGGTAGCTGAAGTATAAAATCTTAACTATTTAGTTTTATCTATATAAAGGTACATGGGGAGGAGGGGCAAGGACCACTGTAATTTCTTCCTATCTTCTGATGTAGAAAAGATGTTTCTTTCAATCTTAGCAAAAAGTTTTCATCAATTTCCATTTCCAATGCTACTTTGCAAGAAAAATCTTGGCCTGACTCTCAGACATCTCCTCATGGATAACTAGCCATCACCTCAAACTCAACATAGGTAAACTAGAGCTTTCAGTCCCTACCCCTCCCTACTCTCCTTGATACATTCTCTCTTGATCGCTGTGGGCAGCATTACCACTTTACTTGTCATTCAAGCCTGTGACCTAGGTGTCATTTTTGACTCAGACCTTTCTTTACGCCCTGGCATCCAGGTTATGTTTAAATATTACTGATTCTTTCTGCATGGCATTTCTAAAGGGTAGAGCCTTCGCTCTACTTCCATCCACTTGGCTAAAAATGTTGCTCAGGCTCTCATCATGTCCCATCGCTATGTCTGCATCATTCTTTACTCCAGCCTTGACAAATAATTTTGACTTCATATCCTTCCAGAATGCTGCTGCAAAAATTATTTTCCTAACCCGTCATTTCAACCACATCACCTTCTGTATGCATCTGTCAACTGGTTCTCCTTTCTCTATGCCATCTGACATCATCTTTCAAAACATGTCATAACCTATCCTCACTCTTCCTATTCATCTCTTATTCAGGACCAAGAGGTCAACTCCTGCCTGTGTTGCCTTCATTGCCTACTTCTTTGGTTTTCCAAAAAAAAAGGTAAAACTCTGATTTTTCTACTTTTTTCTGCTCTGGGAAGGGTTCCTTGTAAATGTCTGCATATCTGTTATTAACACTCTTACTGTGACTTCAACAGAAAGCTACATAAAAAGTTATACAACTAACAGATGTGTGCCTATCAGGCTGCTTAATGGAGTCCCATTTTTGTCTTGTGCTTTCCCATCTATCTGTGTTTCTTTCTTGACTTTTGTCTTCCTTATAAACTTTTTCAGTTTTCAGGCAGAAACCAAGCGAAGTACTGTAGTAATGCAAATAGATAACCAAAATAAACATAATGCAGATTATTGTACAATAATGTTTAAAACAAAGCTGAAATTATCCTTTAATGGATCTGATAGAAAGTGTCTTTCATCAGACCCTTACTAATCTATCAAAAATTGTGAGCTAAAGTCCCAATTTTAAAATACTGATAAATGTGTTTAACTTTTTTACCATGACTAGTCCCACTACTTCACACAGTGAGAAAAGTCAACACGTGTATTTGTACTTACATTCCTACAGTTGGCATCCACTGTAAAAGAAGGCATAGCAAATAAGGAACAAACAATAGTATGGTAGTTACATACTATACAATTACATAAATAACCTATGTGCACATTATTTAAGAGTACACATCTATTGCTCTTAGTTTCATCCTGACATGTAAGATTAATTTTATCTATTAACAGTTGAACCAATAAAATACAATAAAATAAAGTTATTAAAACATGTAATTACAGTAAGCAAGAAAGAAGATAGCTACGAGGAATCAAAAATAAGTTTTCACAGTTACAATGGTTAGTTATTCTGAAGGTTCTTTAGCCAAAATGAACACAAAAAAGGGTTGTTAATGTAATAGCTTTCCATGCAATTAAAACTTCAGTGTTAGCTCTATTTTTCTTCCTCTGAAGAAGCCTATTTGAAAAGAAACGATACTCTAAATTGCAGACATTGCTTAAAGAACTTTGTGTACTGACCAGTCTCTATGCAGGCATCATCATACTTCATCTATCTATCTATCTCCACAGGCATTACACATGTGACTACTAACAAGTTCTGTCTCATTTTAGCTTGTTATATCTTTAAAATGATGATGCAAAAAAGAGTCTGAATAATGCAGAAGTTGGAACATGGTATTTTAAAAGAACAATGCAGGACATATCAGAAACCGGAGAGTGGATAGAATCTTGACATGATTAATTCATAATGTACAAATAATATTAAACAATATTTCTTTATAAGGACATCTCTCTGTATAGTCTCTTGGTCAACAAATCTATATAGTGTTTATGAATACAATAGTAGGTATTATAAAACAATTTGTCCAATGATAATAAGGAGTTAGAGAGAGGTACTTAGGCTTAGGATGTGCCTGCCTTCAACATTCTGAAACAGAAATTTCAGAGCTATATTGTAGTTTTCTTTTTAGAAGAAATTTCCTTTCAAATCACCCTAACTTTAATTTAAAAAATGCCTTAAAACATTGCCTGAAGCAAAACTCCTAAATGAAAACTGTCTTAATTTTTGTACTGGTTTAGAAGAAAATACATCCTGACATATAACAAGGTATAGAATTGATACTGTATTATTCAAAATAAAGGAGCTATCATACTAGATCAGACCAAATGTCCAGTATTCTTTACTTCACAATGGCACAGAGCAGATGTCAAGGGAAAGAATATGCAGGATCAGCATGTTGAGCCATAGAAAATACTAATATGAAGCTCCTCCCTCCCCACCCCAAACTCCATGTTTAATATACATGACTGAACCTATCCTCAGCAATGAGTTCCACAGATTAATAATGCACTGTGTTAAAATTGACCTCCTTTCATTCATTTAAAAAATATTACCTAATAATTTCACTGTATGATCCCTAAATCTAATACTGAGATAGTAGATAGTAAATCCTATTTACTTTCTCCACACCATTCCTTAATTTTATATAACCTTTATCATATCCTTCATGAGTCATCTTTTCTTCAAGATGAAATGCCCTAAACTACATAATTTCTTCTCAAATGGAAGCCTGTAGATGAGGCATTGGCAACCTGTGCACTGTTATCTCTTGTGGCTCCCCAGTGGTGGGAAGACTAGACTGCTCCGAGAGAGAGCACCACACAGCTTACGTGTCTGATAACTGTATTGTATTGTATAGGAACCCAGGACTGAAAGCAAGCATGGGGCCTCAGGTGGCTCACAGTGTAACAGCATTTAAAGAAATAGTACTATATATGTTGGTTAATAAGCAATACATCATATTCCTCCACATCACCCTAAAAATATTAAATTTTAAATAATACTCTCTCTTTCTCTCTCACACACACATGCATGCATGCACACACACATGCACACACACACGTAAACATTATGTGGCTTGACTACAGTTGCAGGTAGCCAACTACAGGGTCTTTTTCATAGGAGTTGCATGGGAATATTACATTCCTGTAAAAACACTAGATAGACAAATTAGAGGTCCAGGAGTAAAACTAGTTTTCATACCATTTTTGGTTAATGAGGTGAGAACAAAGTGGTGTTATTCTGTACCACAGGAGCAGCTGGTGGTGAGCAATCATTTGTAACTGGAAGAGGATTAACTAGGGGAACTGGACATCCAAATTAAGTGTCCTCAAACTCTTGTACATATTGTAGTTGTAACTGCTCTATAAGTCATTTCCGTGAAATACCATCAGAGAATTGTATCATAAATGAAACAGGCCCTATGTATTAAGTAAGCTCCCCAAGTACCCATTTACTCTACCACAGAAATTATGAGCCTAGACTAAGTCCCCTGCTTTGAATGAGTGATTGTGAGACACCCTGTGATCAATTTGTCTAGTTTGATATCTGAGTACCTGTGAGGCAACATCACGATATAAAACATTGAAACATGTGCAGAGGTCTTTCCAGGAAAAGAGTAGCAGACGACTCTTTCGTCGTGGCATGGGGAGTATTCTGATAAACAGAATAAGAAATGATCCAATGTGTGTTGAAGAATTATGGAAGACTGATTGGTCCATAAAGTGTGCTTGAGAATTTATGCAAAATGTTTAGCTAATCCATTTAATCGACACAATAAGGAACAGAAAATATCACAGAATCATAGAAATTAAAAGCTGGAAGGGACCTCAAAAGATCATTGAGTCCAACCCCCCTCCTCTGGGTAGGAATGCTGCTTAAATCAAATGATCCCAGCAAGATGTCTGTCCAGTCTCCTCTTGAAGACTTACAAGGTTGGGGACTGCACCCTCTCCTTGCAAAGTCTATTCCAGATTCTGGTTACCTTTACCGAAAATAAGTTCTTCCTTACATCCAACCTGAAACCATCCTTTAACAGTTTACAGCCATTGCTCCTTGTCCTCCCCTGGGGTGCCCTAGTGAACAGTTTCTCCCAAGTCCTGATATTCACCCTTACATACTTATAGATGGCCACCAAGTCCCCCCTCAGTCTCCTCTTCCTCAGGCTGAACAGTCCCAGATCCCAGGCATGAATGATTTTTGTGGCAAGAGTTGGAAGTAAAGCTGAGATTTTCTAAGGAGATTAAAGTCATTAAGTGCTCAAATTGCACTAGTTTCTTGGAAAATTCTACCCTGAGAATGAGTCTACATGAGATGCTGCATTACCTCAGAGACAAGCTATGGTGATGTAGCATTGGCGGACATGAACCATGACACTGCTGCACAGTAGCATCAAAAGGACCTGTGCAGTGCCAGGACTGCGTACAAACAGTGGTTACTGTATAGTTATTTATTCTTTGTTTAAGCAAGATAACAGCAGTGCAGTCTGGCACATGTGTAGATACACCCTGAATGTATATCATTGTAATGATGTGAATCAAATATGCTAAAATTTGGTGGAGCATGTAGCTGTTAAGTAAGTTTGATTCCTCACCTGCCACACCTCCAAAAGGATATAGTAGAAACATAAAAAGCACAGAGAAGGGAACAAGGATCATCAGAGGGCATTGGGACCAATTTTTTTGGCCAGTGTGCCACAAATTGGATCCCCCGCCCCCACATACACACACACACACTGCTGCTCCTATCCCCTTTCTCTACTCACTGTCCTAGGTTGCTTTTCGATGGATTCAAGGAGATAGAGCCTACTTATAGGCCCTTTTGTCTCCAACACCATTAATGGTTGCAGAACACTAATGATTCTACCAATGAACTCAGAAGAATGGGGAGTCAGTTACACCATGGGTGTATCTGCATATCAACATGTGATACTACACTGCCATAGCATTGGTGGTCACAAACTGTGATGCCACAGCTACATTGCCATAGCAATGTGCTCCCTCATTGTAGCACGTTGATACAGCGATGTAGCAGCTAAAAATAACCATGCACAGTGCACGTGGCATAGTACAGGCTGTTACTGTGCTGTCATTTAGTACTTCCAAAATGAATTATTAGATGACCGCACAGTAACAAAGATGTTGTAAAGACATGTGTAGATGTGCCCACTTTGTAGGAGTTTTTTCAAATGAATTGTTAGAGCACTGTCAGTTTGGATAAGTGCTGAGTGATATCCTATGGGATCAGTTGCAGGGTTGCACAAGGACCACATTCAAAAGAAGTTACTGACTGTTTCAGTTCATCAAGGATGTAAAAATAGCAGCTGCCATGGAAACTGTGGAGAAAGACTCCCTAGAATTTAGTATGGATTGGAAGGAGCATGACTTGAGTCAACAAGACTGAGGAACAAAGAAACCAAAACAATTCCTATGTGGCCTTTGTACACAAGCCATACACACTGACAAGCCCTGCTTGGCACATTAGGTTAGTTGCTGGAAACTCTGGAGAAAAGGACACATTGTTGTGGCCTACCACACAGCCCAACAACAAATAACTTAGGCCGCTTGTACACATGCCAGGGGTTTAGTTCTCCTGGAATTGAAATGGTGGGCTTTTCATTGTATCAACTAAAATACCATTATTTCAATCTAGGGACTTCTGTTGCCATGATGGAAATGATGGCCCCATTAGCTCACGCCCCCACCGGCAGTTTGCTCCCTGGTCGCAGGAGACTCAGGCAGTCTCTAGGAGAAAAAAAAAAAAAGATCAGTCCCCTCACAATTTTTTTCTTTTTTTTTTTTTTTGGATCACACAGCCCCTAAACTGGGGGAGGCCCAGTACTTCCCTCCACTGGGGCAGTGCCCCGCATGGCCTCCCAGGTGTGGCACTATTTGAAAAGGTGCAGCCCCAATTTTCAGGCAGTACCTACCAGATTCAACAGTGTACAGGGTGTTAGAAGCCTGAGTGTGCTCAGGGAAGCTTGGGCCTGGATGGCTTCTAGCACCTCATGTACCATCCCCACTGCCTTCCTGTTGCCTGGGACTGCCCAGGAATGGGCTGGCTGCCCTTGGAAGGTGGCTGGGTGTGCTGGCAGCCAAAGAAAGCAGCAGGGATGGTGCATGGGGCACTGGAAGCCCAAGCCCGAGCTTTCCTGAGCGCTCTCCAGCTTCCAGTGCCCTGTGTACCATCCCCATGGCCTTCTCCAGATAAGGCCCTTGTACACATGAGAAATATAGCTGTAATGTGTTACACCGCAAACTAAAATACATGGGATATGTTTTAGTTTGCTATGTAAAGAAGTCATTTAAATCCATATACATTGCAAAAGGTGTACACAGTTATGGAATTTAATCATAATATGCCAAACATGTACACTGTTATGCAATAAGAAAATTTAAAAAGGGTAATTAAACCACTAAAATGTCCTCACATATGCAAGGGCCCTTCCTCATGTGTACAAGGCCCCTTAGAGATGTCTACTCAAAAAAACATCCAACAGGGAGGAGCCCAGAAGGGGAAATACATACAGAATATCTCAAGTAGAAGACAACCCGAGTTCTAGTCCCACTGACTAAGACCTTGAGTTGCAAAGATGGCATTGGGGTAATACCCTTAACTGAAGGAGTCCCTATAAGAATAGAGCTAGATACCAGAGCTACTAGGCATGTATACAGATTCATTAATGTGCTGTAGTTACTGCACATTAAATTTAGTGCTTGGTTAAGCAAGTACTAAATCTATGTGCAGTAATTTGCACTACTGTACAGTAGTGTTGGTACATGGGATTTTAGTGCTGTTTACTTCACCGTAGCCTAATACTTCTGTGCCATAGAGTATTAGCAAGTTGGGGTTTTTTTGCATAGCACACTACTGCACAGTGTTATTAGGGTAATTCACAGTTACCGTCATGTGTAGACACACCCACTCTTTTCCTAAAACCTGAATCTATGTATAAACACTTTGTCACAGAAAACTTTCATACTTCTGATTACTTTGTCATTCCTTGCCTGATTCAGATGACAACTACAGGGATGTATCCCCTTCTAAGGGCATGAAGCCTGGCAAGTTTCAAGGAGATAGGTGCAGGGGCTTCTGGGAAACTGTACCTCAAGGTGCTGACAAGAAAAACTCATGTCACTTGTTGGCAGCAGCAGCCTCCTGTCATCCCACATACAGATCTGGGGGCTCACACCCCTGGGAGGGCTTTGAGGTTGTGCTAGACCCCACCCAGGGGTGCTGGCACCCAGATATGCACTCACAATGACTGGAGGCTGCCGCTGCCACTGCCGCCTGGGACCGGCACTAGGCACAGCCCACACCTAGTGCTGGGAAGACTGGTGTTGCTGCTGATCCCAGGCAGTAGTGGCAGCCTCCTGTCATCCTGTATGCAGATCTGGGAGCCCACACCCCTGGGAGGGCTGTGGAGTTGTGACAGACTCCTCCCGCGGGTGTGGGCCCCCCGGATCTGCATACAGGATGACAGGAGGCTGCAGCTCCCAGTTGGGACCAGCATGCGCCGGAGGCTGCACCCAGCACTGGGAAAACTGCAGGAGGCAGAGCACAGCCCTGGCTCTCCCTTGCCTCCTGCCACTGGACTGAGCTCCATGGGGCTGGTGGAGCTGGTAGGAGTGCATCCCTGTAGTAGGAGGTTGGAGAGAGCCAGGGCTGTGCTCTGACTGGCTTCACTAGCCCCACAGAGCTCAGCCTGGTGGTGGGAGGTAGAGTACGGCTCTGGCTCCCTGGCTCTCTCCTACCACCTAGTTGAGCTCCAGGGGACTGCTGGAGCTGGTCAGAGTACAGCCCAGTGGCAGGAGGTAGTGGAGAGCCCAGAAGCTTCATGAGGCTTACAGGGCTCATCCCAGTGGCAGGAGATGGAGGGCAGCCCAGGCTCTCCCCTGCCTCCTGCCACTGGGCTGCTTCAAAACTCAAAACGTTTTGAAACTTTTGAAACATTTCAAGTGCCCTCATTTTGTTTCAAAGCTGTTTCAAAGCCTTTTGTTTTGTTTTGTTTTGATTTTGCTGTTTTGAACTCAAAACATGTCAAAACAGCTTCGAAACAAAACACTAATTGAAATTTCACATAGCCTTAACACACACACACACACACACACACACACACACACACACACACAGCTACTTGACAAAAGATTCATACAAATTCACTTCATAAAATGGCAGTTCATCTTTTCCCCTGCCTGATTTAGAGAAAGTATGAATCTGTTAAATAGCCATCCTTCATCTCAGTACACCTACTTTATAATGTTCAGAAGCCATTGGTGAGGGTAGAGGTTTTCTTGTGAGATTTAGAGCTCACACCTCATGCAATGTTATGATTCTGGACTTTTAAAGGGGTCTTGGACAAGGCTGTATAGTGAGTAGGACCAACAGTTCTAGATTATACACATTATGAGCAGAAACACCGTTATTATACATAATCTTGCAGAACTTCAGTGACCTGAAGGGGGATGTCCTTATCTATTTTTCCATCTTTATCTTATTATAAATATAAATAAGAGAAAACAAATTAGACATATTAAAATAATGTGGATTAAAGGTGATCATTAATTGAAAGCAGTAGTCTAAGCCAGACGAACTGGGTTTATTCCCCTGTTATAACAGGTTGTGTGTCTGTGTGTCTGTGTGTACATGGTAAGGAAAGTCACTTTTCCCTCTGACAGGCTTAATTCATTCATATATTTGTAAAGGCACCATAGAAGTGTGAAGCATTGATTCAAACAAATCCTTCAGGAACATCATAGTAGGTTATTGAAAAAAAGCTAGAAAATAATAAGGCTGGCCATGAGGAGGAACAGACATTATAGAATAATAACATTTATGACTCATCTGAGGTTTTCCTGTACTTGAAACCAAAGCAGAAGCACTCATTCTGTAAAGGGAACTGATATGGTATTTTTATTCTCTCTTTTACTGAACATTTTGTTTAACTCATAATTAAGAAATTCTTACCAGGTGGTCAAAACATAAGCACCTGTGTTAGTAAAAAGGCTCAGTAACAAAAATGATGCTTTAGAAACATTGAATATTCAAGGCTTATGTCAATAAAGGATATACATAAACATGCTAGTGACTGTATTCCCATCTAAATGGATCTAATAAGGCGTGTTTCTTGCAGGAAGTAAAGTTACTAGAGAGTCATTATTGCAATTTATAATGCACATAAAAGGTCTGAGAAAACTTTCTCCTCCAGAGACAATGCTAGTTTCACCTTTTTTCAAAAGACCTAGTAGACAAAGAACTGGAAATGGTATAAGAATATTGCTCTCATCTAGGAAGAGTTTTCACTCACAGTTTGCTTGGGAACTAACACAAGACTAAACAAGAGAAACATGACCAAAACTAGGAAGCTATAAAACTTTAGCCTTACCAAGATGTCCATGTAGAATTTGGCCAACTGTCTAGTGAGTAAACTTATGTTACAGCTGTTTGTTTAATGATTTATTTTTCCCATGTATGGTCTTATCTGTCTAAACAGTACTCTGCAGACATGACTACATGTGCATTTTAACCAGCTTAAATTTACTGTGCAGTAAGTGGAAATAGGCCAGCATTTACACATGCAGGCATTAAAGCACATTAACACTAGGGTGGACTGATTTGCGGCTTGGTGTTATTGTGCAGTAAGGCATCTACACTGTGCAGTAACTACACTGTGCAGTAACTAATCAGCATAAATTTGATATCTGCATGATGCAAGTATCAAATTTACATTCAAGTTGACATAACTCAGCATATTTACTGCATAGTTTGGGTATGCATATGCAGGTGCATGCCTGTACTGTGCAGTAAATTTGGTTACTGAGCAGTAAATGCACACTTGTAGACACACCCTATGTTATAAAAATTGGTTTGTCCCTGGTCAATCTTTTCATTTTCGCTAAAGGAATGTGACTACATGTGCTGAAAGAAAACTGAAGCTTCAGAGATGTCACAGTGATTTCTACCTGTCTGCACTTCAACTTTGAATTCAGAAGTTCTGTGAATCCAAAGTGAATGCTGTCACCTAAACAACAAAGGAAAGAAGGTTGAACATTCATACTTTTCTTCAATATTTCTTACTGGCTACTTTAGGCATCTTCCTGCTCAGTCCACTTCTGCCATGGATCTAATTCTGTGGTTCCTAACTCTGTGGTTCCTAACAGGGGCAACTGACAACTGACGCCCAGGAAAAAGCCTACCTATTAAATAGGTACTTTGCGTCAGTCTTTCATCAGTCCCATGGGACGCCCATGCCCGCTACAGGGCCGGGAAGTCCGGGTGAGGGTGATCCCCTGCCCTCCATTAATGCTGATTTTCTGAAGGAACATCTTGAGAAGCTGGATACCTTCAAGTCAGCCGGCCCTGACAATCTTCACCCCAGGGTACTCAAGGAGCTGGCGAGCATCATAGCCCAGCCTCTAGCACGGATCTTTGAAAACTCTTGGCGCTCTGGTGAAGTGCCCGAAGACTAGAAGAAGGCCAATGTGGTGCCTATCTTCAAGAAAGGGAGGAAAGTGGATCCAGCTAACTATAGGCCCATCAGCCGACTTATATCCCGGGGAAGATCTTAGAAAAGTTTATTAAAGAGGCCATCCTTAATGGACTGGCCGACGCCAACATCTTAAGGGATAGCCAGCACGGGTTTGTTGCGGGTAGGTCTTGCTTGACCAATCTCATTTCCTTCTACGACCAGGTGACCTATCACCTGGACAAGGGAGAAGAGATTGATGTCATATATCTTGACTTCAAAAAAGCCTTCGATCTGGTGTCCCATGATCGCCTCTGGGAGAAACTGGCCAATTGTCCCCTTGGGTCCTCCACGATCCACTGGCTGGAAAATTGGCTCCGGGGTCGGACCCAGAGGGTAGTAATCGATGGAAGTCACTCATCGTGGTGTCCTGTGACCAGTGGGGTCCCCCAAGGCTCTGTCCTTGGACCCATACTGTTCAACATCTTCATTAATGATGTGGACACTGGAGTCAGAAGCGATC
>NW_005842438.1:492273-507323 GCF_000455745.1 Alligator sinensis | reverse complement strand
GACCAAAATGCTGGCTTGCATCCATAGATGCTTCTCAAGCAAATCCCGGGACGTCATTCTCCCCCTGTACTCGGCCTTAGTGAGGCCGCAGCTGGAGTACTGTGTCCAGTTTTGGGCTCCACAATTCAAAAAGGATGTGGAGAAGCTTGAGAGAGTCCAGAGAAGAGCCACGCGCATGATCAGAGGTCAGGGAAGCAGACCCTACGATGACAGGCTGAGAGCCCTGGGGCTCTTTAGCCTGAAAAAGTGCAGGCTCAGGGGTGATCTGATGGCCACCTACAAGTTTATCAGGGGTGACCACCAGCATCTGGGGGAATGTTTGTTCACCAGAGCACCCCAAGGGATGACGAGGATGACTGGTCAAAAGCTACTTCAAGATCGTTTCAGGCTGGACATAAGGAAGAACTTCTTTACTGACCGAGCCCCCAAGGTCTGGAACAGCCTGCCACCGGAGGTGGTTCAAGCGCCTCCATTGAACACCTTCAAGATGAAACTGGATGCTTATCTTGCTGGGATCCTATGACCCCAGCTGACTTCCTGCCCTTTGGGTGGGGGGCTGGACTTGATGATCTTCCAAGGTCCCTTCCAGCCCTGATGTCTATGAAATCTATGAAATCTATGAAATCATCTTACAGAGTTGCATAGGAAATTTAATCATTCAGCTTAGGACTTGAGTCTACACTGGGACAAGGCACCCAAAAAATAAATGTGGCAAACTGAGTGTCACAGGGCATCTACATATGCCCGAAGCTTGTTCATGCATGTGCTAACATGCTCCAGCTGCCTCAGTGTTTCATGTATTCAGTGTCCCCATGCTTCAAAATGGCAGCAGGTTGCTTTAACTAAAGCTCATCAAATGTGCTTTTGTTGCCCTGAGGGGTCAGGCCAGTGCTCAGGATCTCAGTATTGCACTGTTAGACAGGAGGGCGTGGTGTACAATTGCACATATACAAACACACAAATCAGTTGGGGCACATGCATACTTACCACCAATTCAAGCATATACACTATACACCACAAAAATTAGACACAGATCACTAATTCATATATCATGCACACAATGCCATACACACACACTAGCAACTCAGATACACATATGCTCAATATAACCAGTCTAGGTTCATGCACACCTATCACCAGTTTAATCCCATACACACTACACACACCAAATTTAGACAGAATCAGTTACCAGTTACCAACACCTGCACATCCAATACACGTGTGGATTACTAATTCATATATCACACACACAATGATGCATATATATATATATATATATATGTATGTGTGTGTGTGTGTGTATTTACTAATTTATACACATAGCACCCACCTACACATACACACAAGCGAGTTCCTAAGTTGGGTATTGTGATATTGTGATATGTAGCTCTGGGGGAGCTGAAATGGTAGGTGGGGAGAGGGGAAAATGGGACTAAGGGAAAGTGTGAGTGTTAAAGAGTGGCTCTGGGTGTGGGGAGCCAGAGGATGGTTCTGGGGCAGCTAGAGAAGTTGCAGGGAGTGGCAGTAGGTGATGGAAGCTGGAGAAAGGCTCCAGCTGATGGACAAAACTGCAGGACAGCTAAGAGTAGCTGGGAAGCTGCAAGGGAGTGGGGAGGATTACAGAAGGTACAGGGGAATCAGCAGGCCTGAAAACAGAGAGATGGACAGCAGAAAATCACAGGAAAAGCAGCAGGTGGCAGGGCAGCAGGAAAGCAGAGAAAGGCAGCAGAAAGTCACAGGAAAAAGGCAGTAGGAACAGGGGAGATGGAATTGGGAGGAGATCGGAAAACTAACAGAGAGGGTGGGGACTGGAGCTGAGAGAGAGAGAGAGGGGCGGGGGGAGAGGGAGAGGGAATGAGGCTGGAATTTAAGATAAGGAAGTAACTGGGATTTAGTAAAAGATGACCCAACATGGGGTTGCAAATGACAGTGGTTTTATTGAACAGGGGAGTTGCTGACACAATGTCAAATTAGTTCCCTTGCACCTACCCACACAATGGGAGCAGGGGTTAGAGAGGCTTGGTGTAGGGGCTGAAATCCACTGAAGTCCAGGAGGAGAGAGAAAGAGACAGAGAGTCCAAATTGTAGGAGGAGGTGTGCAGGTAATATCTAACTATCCAGGCTGGAAAGGGGTCTTTGTCCAGTAGATGTTGTCCAGAGGTGGGGTTGCCAGCAGGGCCTCTGGGTGGATAGGTGGTGTGACATGGTGCTGGTCCAAATGGAGAGGGCGTCCCACTGGGTCTTTCTTCACTGCCCTTTTTATAGGAGCAGACCTTGTGTGACCCTAGTGACAGGAGGCATGCCCAGGCAAGGTTCAACCCCTGGCATACTGAGCATGTGTGTTCCATGCAGGGATGTGCAGTTTCAGGTGTCTGTAATGGTGAGAGTTGCTGATTTTGCAGGGTCTTTTGTCTTTCAAATGCTGGTCTTGTCTCTGTTCCTGGGTGAGGTCCATGGTTCCTGGATGAATCAATGCGAGGTGATGGCTCAGTCATTACAGGCCATTTAGTAGAGGCCTGCTGCCATTGTATTTCAATCATTCGTAATCACACTCATTCATCCGGGAACCAATTTACATGGGAGGGGTATGTGACTCATACAGTTGTGACACAGGAGATGCCCAGGCAGAGGACAGAAGATGGAGGCTTGACATATAAAATGGAAACTTGACATGACTTTGGTTCACTTACAAACATAGGCCTAAACCGCACAATATCCATATGAAACAATAAAAATCAATATGAAAATGATAATAATACAATATACAACAGTAAAAATCAATACAAACCTAATAATAATAATACAATATAAAAGAGTGGATATCCAAAACCAAAAACTTGCTACCAAAATAAAAATGTTTAAAGCTTATCCTAAGTCTGAGCTCACTTATACTTATCTATAGGGAATAGAGAGGGAGAGAAAAGGTTAGAAATGGTTGGGGAAGGGGAGGGAATATATTTTAAAATAAATCCAAAAAAAAAGAAAGAAAGAAAGAAAGAAAGAAAGAAAGAAAACTGGGGTTTTTGCTACACTTTAGTTAAAGCACCCCTGCTACCATTTTGCAGTGTGGAATGCTGAATAAATGAGATACTGTGGGCACTTTAGTGTGGCTCCCAAAAACCAGTCTAATTAAAGTGCCCCCACCACCACCTTAGAGAATGTGTAAAGTCACCCACAATGCTTAAGTATCTTTGTGGCTCTAGTCCATAACAAGAGAGTCTTTGGCCACACCCTGTGGGTATATCTACACAAGACATTTACTGTGGAGTTGCCTAATTAGCTCGGCAGTAAAGTCTTAGTATCTACTCATGTGGCCCTATTAAACTATCCTATGGCAGCTTTATTTAGTGTGCCACAACACGTGTAGATGCTGACAGGACTGGTTGGGTCACAAGGGTACTTCAGTGTAGGGGCTGCTTGCCAACCCTTGTGCCCCAGCCAGCCCCTTCACAGCCAGCTGAGCCAGGTGTGAGCACCCCTAGGCTGGCAGGCTGACCACTTCCTGGATCCCCCTCAACATGCTGCGGTCCCAGGCACATGTGTAAATGTGGCACTCAGGAGCAATAAACACCAGTCCAATATGCACTGGAGCTTATTCAGTATCATTAATAGCATGTGTAATGTGCCCTTAAGAAGAGTCTTTATTGGGTGCATCTATATATACATTTGATTGGGGAGAAGTTTACTTGTGAGTAAGCTACTCATGACTAAGCACTCCTAAGCAGGTGTCTACAAATTCAGGGAAGTGAGAACAGATCTGCTGCTAATGGCAGCAAACTGCTCCCACTTCCTGGGGCCCTGCAATGGGCCCCTGCCACCACCAGGGACTGACCGAGAGAACCGGGCCAGGAGACAGATGTCTCCTGCCCTGGGCTGAGACATTACATTTTGCCCCCAGGACCTGCTGGTTGCTGGGATAGGGACAATGTCCCCATGCCCCAGTAGCATGCAGCTTATGGCCCTGGATCCCCAATCAGAAGCAGCCAACCTGGAAAGAGTTGCAGGGGAGGCATAGGTCCTAGGCCCCTGCCCTAATCTGCTGGTGGGGCAGATCGAGGCAGAGGGCTGGGACCTACCCCATCCCTGCAGCTCTTTCCAATACCATGTCTTGCCCACCCAATTGGGACACAGGGCTAGGGGCTGGGGCCTGCCCTGGACCAGAACACTTCCCACGTCCTGCCTCTGCAAGCATGGAGCTGAGTAGGAAACAAACTGGGGATCTTGTTCCCTGCTCAGCTCTACAAGCACAAAGCTGGGTGGGAAACGAGCTGGGGTGTATCAGAACCTGCATTCTTTTTTAATATATATATATATATCTAAAGTGTAGCAAAACCCCCAGATTTTTTTTTTCTTTTTTGTATTTATTTTAAAATACATACACACTGTACCATCCAAGTTAGGAACTTACCTGTGTGTATGTGTAGGTGGGTTGTATCCATGTGAAATGGTGAGTGTGTGCGTGTGTGTGTGTACACATATATGTATACACACACATATATATAGCATCTGTGCATGATATACGAATGAGTGATCTGTGTCTAACTTTTGGGGTGTATAGTGTATGTGCTTGAGTTGGCGATAGGTATATAGGTATGCATATGCCTAGGCTGGTTTGGATGCGAATGTGCCTGAGCTGATAGTGTGTGTATGTATGCACCTAATTGATTTACGTGTTTGTATATGTGCAATTGTGTCACACCTTCCTGTCTAACAGCGCAATATTGAGAACCTGAGAGTTGGCCTGACCCCACAGAACAACACGGGAGCTTTCTCCCTGCCCAGCTCTGTGAGCGCTGAGCTGGGCAGGGAATAGGATGGGGAACTTGTTCCCTGCCCAGGTCTGCACTCATGGAGCTGAGCAGGGAAAAAGCTTCCCAATCCCTGGCAGCAGGGAGCTCCCAGTGCTAGCTCTGCACCATGGGGCCAGCCTTAGGAGACCTTGATCTCTCAGTGCAGGCTCCATGACCTTTGACCTGGCATTGCAAGATAATGATCTCCCAGCCATCCGCTCCCCCAAAGGAAATCTTGGAGCAGGGGGCTCAGAGCTCCCTGCTCCTGGGGCAGGGGCACACAGTCAGCTCCTGGGACAAGCAGCAATCTCCTGCCCCCTGGTGGACAGCTGACCAGAAGCACATTTGCTCCCAGTCAGGTGTCTACATGAGTGCGAAAACACCGTTACTAATCAAAAGGAAATTTGTTCCCTGCATTTGCAGGTAGCAAATTTACTTGTTATTAGCAAAGTTTGCTACATAGTATGCATGTGCACTTGTAGACATACATGCGTACTTTGCAGTCAACTACACTACTGTGCAGTTAAGTGTCTTGTGTAGATGTTCTCCCTATTCCTTAAAAAAGGAGTCTTCCATTATTTCAGCATCTTTATTCTTCCATGCGAGACCCAGAACATTAAAATGAAAAACAAACATATCAGAAGTTTTAGAATTCAAATTCTGTTTAGTAGTAAGAAGTTTAGGAGATGTATTTGTTGGCATGCCTCCCTCTCTCCAAACCAGGTCACTTGGTCTTAATCTCTGAAAACTACAAAAGTTTAAACAATTGTCAAGGAAGCATTGCTCTGTCAACTTTTGTTTTGTTTTTTAAAAATCATCACATTGATATGACAGTAAATAAGACTGTTGTAATAGTCCTGACAAGATGTAGCCATTGGTTCTTCACAGGTTCTACAAAATTTAAATGTTTGAAAAAGAAGATTGCACATTGGCAGCATCTGCTCCCAAGAGCAAAATACTAAGTCACACTTGTACTCACTGCAGATATAGATCTCCAAAAAGATATTTTCATAAGCAAGTTTACAAGAATGCGGTTGTGCCTGCCAAACATATCTCAGGAAACTGAATGCATTCCAGGAATTAACATACCAGCCTCCAGAGGAGACTAAGGAAACTAACTGCTTTAGTGACACCCACAACAGCAGGAGATGACAACAATGATAGTACCAACAGCAAAAAAGCCTACTTTTCCTTTTTTAAATGAAATCAAGCATATGGCTAGCCAATTAAGCCTATTCTCATTAGACTAGGGTATAGCTTGCCAAGAAACCTCAACAGAGGTTTTCCATGCACAGTGATAACAGATTCCAGGAAATACCCTTTAATATATAAGAAAACAAAAGTTTACCTTTGGAAAAAAAAATGTATTCTACGCAACTTGTTTACAGTCAGTGAAGCCATTAACTCACCATTTGTAATTCTGTTTTCTGTACCTATAAGTGTTAGAATACTCCATGCCTACTTGCCTTACTATTAAAAGGAATGCTATGAATAAAGTTAAGATAAGGATGTTGCAGAGTGAGAGATCATTTGTTTCCTCTTCATTGTGATTATACATTTGTACCATTGTGTTTGTTTTTAATCTCTCATCTTCAATAAATCATCAAGACGGACAGTGTAAGCTTTGTTCTTTGCATATGTAAGAAATAACATTTCCAAATTATTTATTTCTACCTCCACTGCTCTCCCATCATCTCTTTTTTTCACATGTTCATATTTCTATTTCCTTCCAATTCATCAGTCTGATAACACTGAACCAATGTGATAGCCATCTGTAGTAGACAGTATGAAATAAGAATGTGAATAAAATGTAATACATGTATGTATATGTGCATCAGAGATAATAATTTAAAATCTACTTTTTTTTAATAAAGATTGCAAAATCAAGTACTCTGAAGCTAGGAAATGACAACATTCATGTTGCCTTTTCAACTTCATTTTGTCTCCCATTTGCTTGTATTCATTATGGCACTGTCTTTTAACACAGGATCACATACATTTCCCCCTCCACCCACATCAAAGAGGATGCCTGTTTCATTCAGTGCACAAAATGGACTACGCTATTTAATGCACTTCTAGTACTATTTGTTTTATTCTCATAGACTGATTATACTTTTCATGGGCTATTGTGGGGCCCACTCAGATTTACTTCAAAAACATTAATTTATTTTCACAACATGCCTGTGGTAATAAGAAGGAATTTATAGATGGAGAATTGATACATATAAATAAATTAAAGGTCAAAATTATTCACTAATTGTGAGTGTTACTATGTTTAAGATGATAAGGATCTAATTTTTCAGATGACATTGTTTTATGTCGCACTTTACATTTTCAGAACTCTGATCTCACTGACTTTTTCCAACTCTGAGCAGTCAACACTGCAGCAAATAAAGCTCTATATTCTCAAGTACTGTTGGGCAGGTATTTTCTAAAAATGCCTGTATGCTGAAATCAAATCATTTCATGGCAGGTATCAATTTCAACACATCTTCCAAATCACAGGTGACTGGTAGGGGGTGCATGGGGGTGAATGTGCCCCCCTGATGGGGCCAGTGCCCCCCCAATGGCTGACACTGATACTGTCAGTAGGGCTGGTGCCCCCCCCCAAAAAGGCCACTGCCGTCGGCAGCTTCTAAGGGTGAAACCCCCTCCCCCCCCCCAATTAAGGAGGCACCAGTCACTCATGTTCCAAATGAAACAAGGCAGGCCTCTGTATCCTTATCTGATCTGTCCCTGCTTTCCCCAGTTGGCTTCCAGGTCTAGTCATTCTCCCTGGACTTCTGATGAAATCTACAGCATCATTTCCCTGTATTCTATTTGTTTTGCCCAACCATTCACAATTCTCCTTCTGCATCCACCCTCTTACACTTTTTCTAAGCCCTACATGCATTGTCCTCCCAATCCTTGTTTAACACGCTTCACAACTATGTTTTCAGTCTCTGTGCCCTTCAGAAACCTGCCCCCAAGTTCCACCTAATTACCTAGCCCCAGCCTTCCTTCAGCTTCAGTTTCTGTCCCATTGCCTAACCAGTCTCATTCCCATTGCATCAACCATCACAAATTCCTATCCAAGTACTCACAAGTTTCCTACCTTTCCCTTATTCCCGAGTCCTACTCCTTGGCTTCCAGTTCAGTCCCAGTAACTCTGTTCTGCCTAGCCTTATACTCTCCCAGTTTTCCTGTACACCCCAATACCAGTCTCATTACATTGGGACTAGGAGTCCTAATATACTATTTTCTTCACATACAGCGCAATATTTTTTCTATCTTTCAACTTAAATGAGGCTTCTGCCTTCACACTGTCTGGATACCATCAGGGTGTTCACTGAGAGTATAGGGGAGAGTAGATTCTTGCCCTCTTTTCCAGAGTTTTTCCCAGAACAAGTGGAAAAAAATAATGCAATTCTGTAGCCTTGTACAGAAGCAGTCAGTTTTTTTTACAAGGACAGCACACATGCACTGTAATTACACACAGGAGCTCTAAGGGGATGGAATGACATTGCTGAAAATTAAATCTTAAAAAAAATGCAACTAACAAAAACTGAAGAAAAAGCCACCAAGCATGCGTGAATTATGGATTTTGAAATACCCAAAATAACAGCAGATTTTCTGAGGGCTGAAAAAGGCATCTCTCTGACACAAAGAAAACCCTGTCCAATTAGAAATCCCACTAACAAGGCTTGGGATGCTAGGGATGCTAGAGCATTTCATCATAACAATGTGGAACCTCATTCTCAACAAAGAGTTGCATCATTATGCCTGAATTTTGTCATGCAAGCCATCAATGCTAGAGGTCAATGCCTGGCTTTTAACATTTCACCCCCAAACAGTTAACATATGATAAAGTTATAAATAAACAACATGGTCATGCAGAAAGTAACAATCAAAAGAATTACTGGTCTCATTCTTAATGCTGCACATACATTTACAATTGCTGTTGCTTACTACTAAGTGCTATTTCTGCTAAAACAAAGATTGAGAATCCTTTCTGTTTAAAGGTCTACTATTTTACGAACTCCAAGGTCCATATGTTTACTTACATTGTCCTGAAACTTGGTGCAGCTCAATGGGGTTGAAGGATAGGGCTAGCTTACCAAGCTTAGAGACATTTACAAAAGGGATTCCAAAGAGAGAGTCAGTCTCCACAAATAGCTGAAGTTTAATAAATTCTAACAATTGTGTGTACATAGAGATCTGGAGATCAAGCTTCAATGCCCTCAAGTTCTTTACTGAGCCTACCTCAACCTGCTACCTGCATCATGCCCTGTGAATTTATCAAATCAGAGCCATCATCTTGAAACAAACAACTGAATCAAGACAGAAAAAGTGTCTTTCCTGAGGCATTACTTTCCACTGAGTTATTCCTTCAGGATATTCAATAAGTTAAATTTCTGAAGGAGCTCTTTTCATATTACAAAGAGCTACTTATATGTTATCACTACAGCTGAGAGAGGAATATGACATTGATAAACATGCATGATGATCCACTCCAACATACTGGTATGCAATGGATGAACATCAGAGTTTTTATTTATTACTTATCCTCAACTGCATACTTTTATATTGCTCCATGTGGCAGGGCACTGTTTGTACCTACCACTTCAAGGTCCAGAAAGCAGCAGCCAGCAGGTGCTTTATTAGGGCAGCCATTTTAGATTGAGGTCTGCCCATATAAACAGGGCAGTTCTGATGCTGGAGGCCAGGCAACAGTACTGCCTGGCCAGAGGTTTGAAGATATCATTTGGAGGTATGGGAGGAGCTGTAGGGGACAGAAAGGAGGCTCCTGGTTCTGGGTATGACTTAAAACTGCACCCTGCCGGGAGTGGGTGGCCTGGTGGGGATCTCAGTGGTGCGGGAGCCCCCAGGAACTGCCAGCCCAATTACCATCCCAGTGAAAGGCAGGTTGGAGCACCTTAACCCCTAGCCCCCACAACCGGGTGGGTTATCCCTAGTTTGGAGGACCCAGAGGGTGGACCTTTGGAGAAAGAAAAAGGGCCATAGACTCAAGGCCTGTCTGAGTTCCCCGTGACTGGCCCATGCTGGGGCTAGGACCAGAAGGGTTGAAGGGCCGGGAGGCCCACTGTGAGGAATGCCCAAGAGCTGAGGGCCTGGGGTTCCAACTGGCCTGGAGGTGGGCTAGGGCTAGAGAGCCAAAGGATCACACCCAAAGGGGAAGCAGTTCAGGGAGCTATGTTGTCCGGTATGAAGGCGAATGAGACCACCTGAGGAGAGGAATCCAGATGGGGTTCAATTAGAAGGATTCTTGCTGGGGCCCAGAGTGGAGCCTGGTGATTTTTGTAACACCTAGATACCATCTGTCAGGCTTGGGCTGTGGTGTAGGGGAGGAATGGAGCCGCAGATAGTGCCCCCTGGCATCAGGGCCAGAAATGGGCAGCCTCCAGCTTAATTAACATCTATTAATGAATTATAACAACAAGATGTGGCAGACAAGAACACTGGCAGTTGGCTCAGGAACAGGTGGGCGGACCAGAGTGAGATCGCCCCCGAGCAGGCCCCCTGTTACACTCCACAAATGAATATAGATAGCGATAACCTGTCAAATATTTCTAGTTTTGATACTGAAAAGGAGGGAGACACCTAAAGTACTTGTATACTAAAAACAAACACAAACATATACTAAGCAACTGCCACTCAGAGCTGCCAAGCCTTTAATTCTTAGTACTTACAATGCATCTTGATTAACTTCTATTAGTGAAAAGTATTCCAAGGATGGCAAAAAACGTCACCTGTTATATTTACTTACAAGCAGCCACCTTCAATTGTCAAACATCAGTCACCTGTCTGGTGTCTCAATTTATAGAAAAAATCATTTTCCAAACAAGTACCAATGAATGGTCTTTTGCATATAGGAGAAATTATTTTCATAGAATATAAAATGATAAAAGGAATTCAAAGTTTTTAATTATGTTTAATTTATCTATAATCTCAGTTTTAAACTTTAAATGGTTTAAACTCAAGTTACAAAAGTGAATAAATATCACCAGAGTTGGTAAGTAACATAAGAGTGAAAGATAGTTGAGTGGCATTGGTGTGGAGGCTGGCACAAACAATTACATCTTTCTTAGTTGTAAGCATTCCAATAAAAAGATATTAAAATCTTCTGTCAACTTTGAGACAATTATATGGAAGTATCAAGTTATTAAAATCAAGCCTTATATCAGTTTCTCATTAGTACCCAATGTCACTTTTTTATTCTGACAGCTTGCAGTTCAGCTTGCTGCTGGAACTGTGTGAAAAATGTAGTGATAAAAGAAAAGTTTGAAATGATGAATAGTCTTTTGTTTAAATTCTGCTTCATACTTTAATTAGGAAACCTACTAAGTCCTGTTCTTTGAAAGGCTATATTTTATTTCATGTTTTTCACATATTCATTTTCCATTAAAATTAGATTTTGATTTTGAAGTGAAGACATTTTCTAGCACAGCTTTGGCCTGTTTTGAAATGTTATCTTAATGGTAAAAATGTGTATAAGCAGAAATCTGTGAGTCAGTCATAAGGACGTTAAAGAACTTCCCTCTGTAGGCTGAGTAACACCTAAAAGGAGAAGGGAAATGACCTTCTTAATGTGAATATCATTAGAAAATGACATTAATTTCTATTCAAGTTCTGTAGCCTGGCTCAATCAATCCACAACATATGCTACTCATAAAAAAAGATACATGCTAACACAGAGTGGAACCAAAGGAGGAACAAACTCCAGCAGAAGTCTCATAGTTAGGGACTCATTGTTTAGAAGGGGCTGGATTTGTAAAGGTTTTTAAGTGCCAAAGATGAAACAAGTATTCAGTAGACACATCTATCCATGTGCTTTACTGAACATTATATTAATATGGAGATGCAGTCAGAGCTGCTGAGCCATGATGTGGTGAACCAGAACTTTATCTCCGACCCCAATGATGAAACCTTTGCCAAGTACAGGACTGCATATGGAACAGCATCTCAGCAGTCCTGGATGATGACTGATCTGGAGAAGGCCTTATTGTCAGGGTTGCATAAGGAGCTCTGGTATACCACATTACCACCCAGCAGCTCCATCACCATCTCTAGGCTGTTGCCAGTGGACAGAGTGGCAGCATGGTGGCTGGGTGAAAGCAGTGGTGTGGGCAGCAGCTCAAACTTCTTACAGATGTTCTTGTGGGATGTGGCAGGTGCAATTCACTGCCCTACTGCAGGGCATATGGATCAAGGCACCTCTAGCTGAGGGGGAAAGCAGGGTGCACCCCCTCACCTGTGCCCCCCAAGCAGCTTCATTGCATTCCATCCAAAGCAGCTGTATTGAATGGGGTGCATCCCATACCCCAGCCTGTCAGGAGCCATGATCACCTTCACTAGCTGCACCTCCCCTAGGATCCTCTGGCCTTCCCCACCTCCCCTTTCCCCTCCTTCCTCCTCCAGATGCAGGACAAGCTGCACCCCTGGGAAGGACCCTTTGCCCCCCAGGAACACAGAGTGGGAGGAAACAGCTGGATGGAGGTGGAGGCAGCCCCCTGTCAGCTGCAGCTGCCCAGCTCCTGGAGACTGAGTGAGGAAAGCCAGGCAAACTTTGCCCTCTCTTTGCATTTGGCTGCCTGCAGCCCACCCCTCTAACACCTCCTTCCCTTTCCATGATGCTCCAAAGCACCTGGGGCATTTCATGGGCAAGTCCCCCAGAGGCATATAGCAGAGGGCATCCTTTCTGCCACCAGCCCAGGACACCAGGCTGCCACTGCTCTGTCTTGCACACCCAGCCCTGAGCTCTGTAACTCAGAGTTGCCTTGAGAGACAGGTACAGTTCCTCCTGCACCCCCCAGAGGTCATGGCCTGAAGTAAGCTGCTTTTGTTGGGCTCAGTTTCCTCCTGACCCTGGCGCACACATAGATGTGCGCCTGGGTAGAGTTTAATGCAACTGAATTTTCTGCACAGAAATTTCAGGCTCATTATTTGCACATGTAGATACACCCTGTGGGCAAATCCACACATATAATTAATGCGACTGAATAAACTCCAGTGCAATTGATCTGGACTAAACTAATCCCAATGTGACCATCTACATGTGCATTTAAGTGCAGTAATTTACTCCACCATCAGATAATACCTGTGTCTGACAGGACTATCCAACAGTGCTGTAAACTAGTCTACATTGGCCCAATTGGCATGCATATGTAGACAGTGACATTTTACTGCTCAGTAAATTAGTCTACTGTGCAGTAAAGCTCATATGTAGATGCACACAGTATGATTTTTAAAAACACAGTAGCAGACACTGTTTTTTGAAAAAATCATCCAGACTTCCTCCTAATATCTTTCATCATCTATATACTTTGATGAATCTAACCCCCCATCATAATCTGAACATATCAAGAGACTTTCATTATCATCATTATTTTGTGTGTCTAGGGCAGGAGTTGTCAACCAAGAGTACATGCACCCCTGGGGGTACTTTGAAAGGTCTCTGCAGGGGGACCACAGGGGCGGGTGGGGAAAAAGCACTGCCACCCTGAACCTCTGCCTCACAGGAGCAGAGGCAGGACAGGGCGATAGTAGGGACACACAGGTGCCGTGACGTTGCTTGCTACGCCCCTGCTCTGCATCTGGCCACTCACCACCCCCACCCCCGCATGCTGCATCCAGCCGCTCACCACCACCACCCCTCCTGCTCCACCTCCAGCCCCTCACCACTCCTCTCCAGAGTTACACTTATTAAGAAGAGGTCCACTGGGAGTACACTTATTAAAAAAGTTTGAAAACCCCTTGTCTAGGGGTATGGATAGTTTCACTGTTTTAAAAGTGGAAGAGTTTAGCTGTTACAATCTGTGTGATCCTGTAATGATAGACGTTAGCTAGCTTACTCCATCTTTGACCCTAAATGGGACAGGGTTATATTTGAAGTGATCTTGATTTCTGATTTTGAAACTGAGTCATACAGATGTAACTGCTACATCATGAAAGCTTACACTGTATCCTTTGATACAGACACAGTTGTTATGCCTGTCTATACCTTGGGATAACAGTGATTGAGGCTGGAAAAGTTTTGAAAACTATATGAGAAAAAAAACAAGTTTTGTTTGACAGCATCTCAGTTACACAAGGAGTAGAATTTTTATGGTATTAGCATTAGAGCCAAGTCTCGGTTTCCCAAGTACTGCTTCTAGTGTCCAGCCTAAAAATCCTGAGATTAGTGACTCAAGATGCAGCTTTCAGGACCCACCATGCTCTGTGTACTGGATCCAGGACCAAAGTTCTTGAGAGCCTCAGCTTGAACAGACCATCAGGGCTTTCAAGCTTCCTTTTTCACAGCTGAGAGTCTGTCAAAATAAGAAAGGAAAAAAAGTAATAATGTTATTATGGTGGAGGTCTACTGTAGACTACCAAATCAGAAAGAAAAGATGGATGAGACATTCTTCACCAAGGTAACAACAATTATGAGATATTAATTGGGGATTTTAACTGACTTGATATTATCTGGAAAAATAAAAAAGCAAAATATAAAACATCCCATAGGTTCTTGACTTATGTAGAGGACACGTTTATACCTCAGATCGTGTTCTGTCCAAAAAAGAAAGAATGTTTTATGAATGTGAAGGCAATAGGAAACTTGGGAAGAGGAAATCACAATATGATACAATTCATGATCTTACAAAAGGGATACAGGATGTCAATAAAATAAGAATACTAGAATTCAAAAGGAAGATTTCAAGTAACTCAGATAAATACTTAGTAAGGTCCCATAGTAGATTATTATGGGATAAAGAGTATTCAGGAGGGTTGGTAGTTCCTTAAAAATGTTGCATTGGTGGCTCAACAAGAAGATATTTTGACACAGTGGAAAGATAAGTTGCAAGAGACCTATGTGGATTTATAAGAAAAAATTTAGCTACCTCAAAATCAAAAGCAAAAAACAAACAAAAACAGTCCCCACCTCCCCTCCCCGGCAAAAAAAAAAAAAAAAAAGTCAATGGAAGGAAGGGAGAGCTGAAAACAATTATACCAAAGAATAGTGAGGATTTGCAAAGACAAAATGAATAAATAAATAAATAAATAAATTAGCGGGAGAGAGAGAAAAACATAGGATAATGAGAAAGGGTTCTATTAATATGTTGGACAGAAGAGAAAATTTAAGAAAGGTGTGGGTCCATTCCTCAATAGCTGTAACCATATAACTAGCAACATTAATACAGACAAAGAATGTGAAGAGCTAAGGAGCATATCTGAACAGTGTCAGAGTTTCTGATAAATTTGAATGAATTAGTTCAGCAG
>NW_005842438.1:487366-492242 GCF_000455745.1 Alligator sinensis | reverse complement strand
AAAAAATCCCTTCCCCGGGGGGGGGGGGGGGGGGGAACTGGGTGAAAAATACTTCAACCTATTGGCAATGATATTTGCAAAGTAATACATGAGATAAGATATCCCAGAGGACTAGAGAAGGGCAAACATATGACAAAAGGAAGGAAACAGAATGATAGATTTGTCAACCTAACTTAAATACCTGGAAAGTTACTGAAACAAAGTATAAAACCATCAATTTGTAAACAGCTGGAGGAAGAAGGTATGACTGATCATGTGGATTAGGAACAAGTCAACCCATACATACTTAATATATTTATTTGACAGGATATCTAGTTTGGTGGATGAAAGGAATACAGTATAAGATCCAGGGGGTGACAGTGCCATTCCACCCAGTGCTACACAGGGATTTCTCAAATATTTGAATGACTGCCATAAAAGAAGAGGGAGAACAATTGTTCTTTCTTGCTGTGGAGGACAAGGCAATGAGTTTAAATAGAAGAAAAGCAGATTTGGACTATATTTTGAGGGTAAGGAAGAACCTTCTTTATTGTCAAAATGGTAGAAAAATGTATCAAGTTGTTAAGGAGGTTATGGAATATCCTTCACTGGAGTTTTCCAAGAGGAGGCCTCATAACCATTTGTCTGAGGTGTTTTGGAAATAGCTTATGTTTATTCAGAGGGATGACCTCAATGACCTTTGAGATCCTTTCCAACTCTGTGATGCTAGACTCTTATCTCCTAGAACTTCTGGATTTCCAGCTCCACTACAGAAAGTTTATAACTCTCAAGGCCCCTGGCTGCAAGGCAGTCCACTTTTCAGTACTACATCAAAACTGTAAATCAGTGTAACTTATTCAAAGGTCCATAAGTCAAGCTGGCAGGAAACCAGACAGTATTCCAATAAAATCTTGTTTTGGTGTCAACTTTTGATGAACAAAAAATAGTTTCCACAATAATGCCAAGTTTCAAAGAACCAGTATTTTCTAATGAAATGCTGTTCCATCAAAAAAATCCTGACCAGCTCCAATTACCACCCTGCATCATGTTGGGCCACGGGCATCCAGGTCAGGTGTCACCTCAGGTCTAGGAGACACTAGAAAGTCAGAAACTAGAAGACCTGTCTGGGGAACCAAGTCAGAGATCCAGAAGGTTAGGCAGAGCACAAGGTCAGGAGTTTAGCCAGATCAGGTGTCCAGGAGGTCAAGCCAGAGCTGAGTCAGAGGGTCAGGTAGACTGCAAGGTCAAGAAGCTAACCAGTCAGGTATCCAGAACTGCTAGAGTCATTAGCAGCACAATCCAAGGGATCAGCAGCATAGGTACAAGACTGTAAATTGTTACCCAGACACTTCCCCTTCCTAGTCAGGGGTTTATACGGGAAGAGGTAACAGGTTAGGTAACCTTGGCTGCCCACTCTGGTGACAGAATGGGCATGTGCCTAGGCCTAGATGGAGTGTTCTGGCCATTAGTATCTGTCCCACTATTCTTCCAGGGAGGTAGCAGATTGGAGTGAGCTACTGTATCAGTCAGGTCAAGCTCACAGACTGACACTGTTTTTCTTATGCAAGGGAAAGGAGGGCCATAACATCCATAAACACAGAAATATTTTGAATTGCTGAATGATACCAAGTAAACAACATTATATAAAATAACAGATTTAGGTACATTTAGATTCTTCTGTAACCCACACATGCTAATGAGCAGGTCTCAGTTTCCAGTGTCCCTATCTTCTACATTTTGATGTTACTAAATTATCCTCCCCTTCTTCCTTTCCTGGCTTGCACTAGCATAAAGTTCAGTAGTAATTCCACTGAACTAATTTGAGTTACACTGCAATAAAACTTGATTATGTGAAAGGTGTATTTTGCCCATTGGTCCCAATCATGCCAAGTCTTGTACATGTGATACAAATCTGAACTTTACAGTTCTGGGAAGTGTAATTGACTTCAAGTAAGATAAATCACTTGTAAAGCTTAGATACAGGGTTGTGATCTTGCAGGACAGGACTGATGATGATGATGGGTGATGACTCATGAACAAGTAAGATAGTCTTCCAAAGATCTTAATAGTGAGTCTGCAAGTGGCTCCATAGTCTAATTCTAGATCCACATTTCTTGTCGCAGTGAGGACAAGTGTTTCCAGGAGGGATGGGCACTGTGTTTCTCTGTTGGATGTTCTAATGTTTGTTTTTTTTTCCCCACTTGTTCCTCTTTTCTTCTTCTGCCTGGACATCTTTCAGGACAGATCTATACTGCCACTTACCATGTTAGGGATCACCACTGTTAAAACACAACCTACCCCTTTATTCCCACTACCCCTTTACTCCCACAACCTACCCCTGCATGCCAACTGATGAACAAAAACATAATGAAGCCATTGTTAGAGCAGCTTAAGCATTCATCAATAAACCAGTGAGTGGCCTAGACAAAAACCTAATGAGTGATACTGCTACACTCTTGGTACATTCCAAGTAGTGGCTAGGTTAGACATTTTGTCATTTGGAAGACATGGAACATTGTGTGTTTTCATGGTGGCAATCTCATGAATGGTCAGGTTTGAGGTTGATATATGCATCAAGTTCAAATCCTCTCACTGTTCTTCCAAGATGAACTCTACCAGTAAAGAGTTCATTTCAAACATCTTCCAATTCTTTTTAGCTCAGTGGTTCTTAAAAATGTCTCAGGTTTTGATTAGTGCTATTTTGTAACAAGAACTAAAATATTTTATAGTGACTGCATAGATTATTAGTACCCAAAGGACAAAAACCAAAATACCCAAGGAAGAAATTCAAAACAAAAATGCATTTCATGTTAATTATGGTCTTTATTTATCTAAAATGTTTTTGGTTCTCATTTTCTTTAAAAAGTGAAGTTTCAGGATTTGTCATAAATGTCATAAGAAATTTGAAGAAATAATTATTGTCATCAGAAGCTGTATTTTTCATCAAGCTTTTTGTTGGAGATTTAAGTTTAGATGGATCCATTTTGATATCCATAGTCATTCTGTTGAAATACTCACATTTTCTTGAATGCAAAAGCCAATTTTTGCTTATAACACCTTTTTATTTAAAATGTTTTATTTTAAAATTTTAGTTTATTTTAAATGAACATATTTTGAAGTAAAAATGGAGCAGTTCAATTGACCCAAACTATTTTTCAGAATTGTTTTATCCAATATAATATACTATATGAAATAATGTTCATACTTTTTTCCATTTTAAAAAGGGATGAAATCTCACAATTGTTTTTGGGATAGCAAAATCTACTTTTGATCACCGCTGATTCTAATGGATGCAATGCATTATTGGCCAGAGGCTACACAACTGTAACTAGCACAAAATCTTCTCCTTTCTATAAAAGTACAAATAAAGAAGGAATATTATCAGTGATTCAAAAAGCTGCCACCATGTAAGCAGACTTCTGACCAGCTGTTGAGTGTGGAAGGGGTGACCAGGACACTAGCTTTAGATGCTCTGTTGGGTAAAGTGTAAAAATAGCAGTCACTATGCATGCAGCTGGCTCAGCTTTTGCTGCCACATATGGTGCAAAACTGCCTGGTCATGCCTTGGTCTATGAACTCATTCCCTAACTACAGTATTTTCAGTAGGATTTTATGGGGCTCTATAGGTCTGCTTAGAAGGCCCAGTTTGCAGAAAGAAAGGACAATACAATTAGTAAGCAAATACTTTGGTAACTTTTAGCCAATTCCAATGCACTTGAAGCTGAAACCACCCTTGTTTAGTGTCTACTTAGCTCTGAAGGCATCTAAACTCATTAGGTGCCTCCATTCAGATGAAAGTCCCCCAGGCCCTTGGAGTTCTGTTTCTGGGCATGCCACATACTGACCCAGTCTGAGTAAATGGGTTTCTAAGCCTTAAGACTTAGGGACTGGCGGGTGATCTGCCTAAGGCAGCTGAGCATGCATGAAGTACATGTTCTCCACATTTGCCTAAACCTGTGACAAGATTAGGACCCTGTTAACGAGGGGAAAGGCTGTAGTGAGGTGGAATGCATAGCTGTAACCCTGCTAGCAGATTCAGGCTGCATAGGCATGCTACAGGGAGGAAGGGACAGAGCAGTAAACATATTAATTAATAAGGGGGAACTCCTGGTGCCCTATGAGGGAAGGGTATCCTGGTTACCAGAAGGGTTGAAACCAGGCAGGAGATTTAAGCAGAAGTCCTAGGATGAACAGTCAGTTATGACCCATACTAGTCTCAGGGCAGAAGCTCAGGAGGGACTGGAGTGTAAAATGGGCCTACTGTAGCCCTCAGGGAGTATCACAACTGCCTTCAGAGGTAGGATCCTATTACAGGGTGCATCTACACATGCCATTAAGGTTTCTAGGGTAGGCGACTGCACCACTGCATATAGAGGTAGGTGGCTACCCTCAGAAGAGTTTTGGGTTTTAGATTTCATGTGAAAGGAGGCACCTATCTACAGCCCAGGGAGAAGCATCTGGTTCTGTACAGGGATTCTGGGTACCCAGAATCTAGGCTGCAGATTATTTTTGGAGCCAAACACTGAGAAGTTGAGCATTATAGTGCACTGGATCTAGCTGACAATCTCTCCATGATTCAGAATCCCAAATGCAAAATAGGGTTATCCTATGGTCCTGCTAAATTTGAGAGAATAAATGATGATTCAGAGATGGTAATAAGGACCATAATTGCCTCAGACCAGTACAATTGGCACTATTATTAGATAACTAAAAACCTAGATTTTTATGAGGAGCTATCAATAAAAGTAAGAGCTCAGTTAGGATCATTTTGTAATGTAACTGCCTGGATTTTGATTTCTTTTCAAACCAAAACATTTTGTATTGGTTTTGAGGAGCCTTTCAGATGGAGGATCTCTCAGAATCCAGGTTGGAATTACTCATCAAAACCCAAAGTGGG
>NW_005842438.1:473026-487356 GCF_000455745.1 Alligator sinensis | reverse complement strand
GAGGAACGGAGAGGAGCGGGGGATAAAAAAAAATCTATCCAGCCTAGCTAACTGGCAGGCCAGGTGCTTATAGGCATTCATGAGGGATGTGCAGAACCAAGCTTCAAGGCCCTACATAGAATTAGCCAAAGCAAGGACTTGAATTTGGTTTTCCAAGTAAGTGACCCTATGTATTAGGTTACTAGCTACCTTCCAGTGGGTTTGTGATGGCCAGAACCAGAAGGGTTAATGAGCAACTTATAGCAAAAAGAAATCTGCTTTTTGAAGATATTTGAAATAGCGCTTATGAAACTGTTTCTTGTCAGTCTGGAGTATAACACACAAGAATTATATATAGCTGTTTGCACTAATCTTGAGACAGCATGAGTTTTAAAAAGCAGAACTAAAGAATATAACTGCAGATTTAATTTTTTTTTTTTTTTTTTTTTGCTTAGTCTCAGTAAAATAAACTTAGGTGGGAACAAGTTAATTTCAGACCCCAAAGTGATGTGGTGTGATTTGCTCATTGGGTAAACCCAAGCTTGGGCAGTAACTTATTGTAATGATTTCTAACACCTTTTAACCTCATAGGATAACAGCTCTAGAATAAGATTATGAGTGGATATATAGCCAACAGATTAGCATAGACAGGATATAAAAGAACATGCACATTAAGTGACCCACAGGAAGAACGGAACAGAAGGATCATTGCTGTCACATGCCCCCGGATTTCTTACTCCCTGTGTAAGCAAGGACCAGATCCTGACTGAGGGACCTTTCCCCGGTATCACCCTCCGATAGTGTGGATCAGGGATGCCTGACTTCGCAGAATCAGCTTGACGTGTACCTGACACTGAGGAACTATTGATAAGTTACTAACCAAGTGGGAACTCTTGGTTGATTTATCTGTCTGTTTTTATTATCACTGTCAATTTTAACTTGTATTGTTATGTTGTCTGTTTATTAGCTTAACCTTTTTACTAACTGTCATATGTGCAAACTATATCTTTTGTTGCTATAAGTAAAATTCATTTTTTTTTTTTTTTTTTTTTATAAGTGAAACTTGTCATTGCACATCACCTCCTCGATCCTGAACCAAAAAGCCCAGTGGCTAATAAAGTTGCAGTGCTCAGTCAGTCTGCAACTAAATTTATATATTCACAGTGCCCAGCTGGCCTGGGACATGGGTTTCTTGCTCTGACACACGTTTACACTCTTTTGGAAAAATAAATTTCAAAAGTTTCTCACTCTCTCATCCTGATATGGAATGAAATAATTATGCTAAAACCTTTTCCCACCCGCCAGTGAAACTTTATTATATCCACATACATGTGTGTACACACACACACACACTTTTCTGGCCAGCCTATTCATTATAGAATAGTTTATGATAAAACAATGCTATCATTTTAAGAATTATTTTTTTTTCTCATTTTACTCTGAAAAAAGCTAAGAGCCCAGGCCAAACAATAAAAAAGCCATCTCTCTCCAACCCTATGAAATATATCTTTTCTTTCCACCTTTAAGTCTCTCTTAATTGCAAGGTGTTCAAGAGTCCCAAAGCCATGAACCACAAAAAAAGAGCCATCTTGTTCTCCCTAACTCCGTCGGAGTAATTGAGAGGAACTTTGTTGATACAGAAGAGAACTTCTGGCTACCACAAAACAAATTCTGTCACTGAGTAGTTATTCAGTTTATTCAGTTACTAGAACTAGTGACCTAGGTTTTGCACTGGATGCTGTTATAAGCCTTGCTGACTTTGTCTCAATGAACTATTGGTCTGGAAAGCATGATAATAGAGAAATAAGTTATTTCCCTACTTACGATTACAATTCATTGCCTCAGTACTAGACAATACTTGAGATTTTTTCTTTAATAACTTTTTAATAACTTTTTTTTTACTATTCTTGTATTATCAAGTGTTACCTTTTATAGATAAGAAAATACCAGGGATCCTGGTTTTCTCTCATTTTCAGTTAAAAAAAAGTAACCCCAATTCCACATTTTCTGTGATTTTAAGTAAAACACCACTAATATATATATACACACACACACACATACAGAGAGAGAGAGAGAGAGAGAGAGAGAGAAAGTGGTGTTACATTTTATTTATGGAAAATGTGGATTTGTGGTTACTTTTTTTTTAACTGAAAATTGGGGTGTAATGAAGACAGAGAGCCAGTGACAATACTAACTGAACATTGGCAAGAACCAATTAAGAAAAAAAAGAGAGCTGTGCTTCTGGAGCAGCTGTTCCCTGAAGCTAAAGTGACTCTGGAGAAGGCGAGAGAGCAGGAGGGCCCAGATGAGAACAGAGGCGGCGGCGGGGCATGCTGGAATGAGTGGAAGATGGATTGAGAAGCGGCAGCATGGTGAGGGGGAGCAGAGGAGGGTGGAAGGAGAGCCAGCTGGAGAACCCAGGGAATGACAGTGGTATGGAAGAAGATGTAGAACCCTTCATTGGGAGCACGGTCTGAAAGCCAGAGCAACTTCAAAAGCCAGAGTTGTCGATGGAGCCTGATAACACAAAGTAGAACTTTTCTTATATTTCTTTTTTATGAAATGAGCTGGGCTAATGCAGCTTATTAAAGCAGAAGCCCCAAAGAGAAGTGATGAGCCCAGCATCATTTCAAGATTTAAAGGGTAAGATGCTGAGTTGTTTTTTTTCAGTCTGATATCCAAGAAAAAGAAGGAAAATTGAAACTCATTAAACCCAAAAGATGGGAATTAGTTTTTTTTTTTTTATTTGTCCCTGAGTACATCCTGTGATGTTTAGAGAAGTGGATAGGAATTAATACTTACCTCCAAGAAAGAAAAGGTGTAACAGTAGCTTGAGGATCCAAAATCCTGTTACTTCTTCTGGCCTGGGTACAGTGACAACTAAGAAACCAGAAAAATAGAAGTAAAGAGATAGATACCTAATAAAAGAACATCTTGTGAGTCTATTTTTTGTCAACTGGTTTACTTTTTTTATAAAATTCAAAACAGAAGAGAATTGATCAATAACCCTTTTGGTCCAGTGGCAATTAAGTCATACCCTCCCAAGTATAAATCCATTAAAATAAAAGATGTGGCAGACAAGGTCTGGGTCACCACTGAAGAAAAAAAGAAGTAAAATTAGGTAAATTGAGACCAATCAGAGTGATGGTCTTATTTATATATATCTCAAGAGCCTAGACCAAACTCCTCACATGGGGTTTCTTTTCAAATCAGAGTAAACCAGGATCCCTGGAAATCATATATATATAAACATGTTCAGTCCCGGACAACAAGTCAAAAACTCACAAGAATTAATCAGAGACCATCTCTACCTCTGATGTTCCAGATGTTTAATAATTTCTTCACTATTCCGGGTAGCTGCACATTGACCTCATAGACATCACCTGTTTCTGGGCTGTCAGCCACAGCTCTGTATAATATTGAGCTACTTTGCATGCAGCTTTACCAAAAAGAAATGCCACTAGCTATGACAACATCCCCAATTAGTTGTTGAAATACTATTGTAAGGATTTGTCACCAGTGATTACTCATCTCTTTAATAGTTCCTTCACACGGGGCTATGTGGGCTATGTTTCAGCTATTTAGAAAGTGACCAATATCATTATCATTCCCTGAGGGGCTTATGGAAGCACTCTGAGGGATTACTGTCCAATTTCTACTTTTAAGCATAGTTGCAAAAGTCATGAAACAGACACTTCCCAAGAGGGAAATACAGAATATTGGCTGAAAGATTTTCAGTTGCAAAAGGAATGGGAGTAGATATATGCACCTGAAGGCCAATTGTACAACAAAAACAAGAAAAAAAGTCCTCCATGGGGTTTGAGAGGGGAAAGAGGCAAAAAGAATGAGACTTGGTGGTAAGGAATAAATAGGAAATAAACTGAGACATGATAGATAAAACAGAATGAAACTGACTTACTGAATTCCAAATGTTGCTGATCATAGCATAAGCCAAATATATATCTCAAAAGGAATGAATATCAGGATCCATGTTCTAAAATGAAGTAAATATATTCAGTTTTCTTCAGCGCTACAAAGGTCTTTTAAGAGAGAAACCTGGCTCTTGGTTTAAAAAAAAATTCACCTGATTCCCATGAACTGCATGTAAAACTATAACAAAAACAAACAATCAAAAAAACAAACCAACCCCAGGAAAACTTTTATGCACCTGCCTCTTGTGGCATAACATACAAACACACCTGAAAAAGTGATACAAAATCCAGCAGTAGAATTCTGCCCCTAGCCAAGACTCTCAATGTTACATCAGAAATATGGGTAAATAGATGTATGTGAAAGTCAACAAGTTTGAGCTGTGTTGAAACAAAGGGGGAAAACACATTTTGGATTCTAGATCCTTCCTTTTAAGTAATCTTGAACTCTAATATACAGTTGTGCCAGTTGATAAACTGTCAGTTCAAGATTCATGCTCTTCAAATAATACAGTTCATTCAGCCTTCATTCAGTCAATAAAGTCTTGGGAATGATAGACCCAAACTATAAATGGTTTTGTAAATCAAAACCAAACACCCGAGTTACATTAAAAAATAAATTGAAGATCATTGCAGTCTTCACAGAGTCTCACCCATCTACATGACAGACTAAATAAATGGCTCCATTTCAGGTTTCCAAATATTCCAGGGGATCTGAGTTTACTGCAGTACTCCAGTGCTTCAAGAAATAAGGTAGTCCTTCATGTTCTCCAAAAACAGGTGGTAACGCACTCCCAGATAGCTACCAAAAATGATCAAAGATTATTTTTCGTCCTCTCTTTCTGCTACATGCATGTCATTTCCTCAATATGGAACTTTGCTTAAAAGCTGATGAATTTATATAATAACCCAGGCTCATATATACACAACTTAAAGTCTCTACCAAAGTTTCTCCCATGCTTCCCACAGGTGAATCTAGAATACATATCTATTAGGCCAAATAAAGAAGTCTTCCATCTACCCTAATCTTTACCTCTCCTTACATGGTGAGCTCCCTAGGTTAAGGAATCTCCAGTCTTGTCCGTTTAGAAAAGTGTCTATAAGAGGAAGAGAAAGTAAATCAGGATTTATCACACCCTCTCACAATACAAGAACTAGGGGTCACAAAATAAAACTAGTAGGTAGTAAGTTTAAAACTAACAAAAGAATTGGACAAATTCTTGGTGGAAAGGGGCATCAGTATCTATTGAGCATGGGAGTTAGAGATATAGCCTCTAAAGTAGAACTTCCTCAGTCTTAAATGGTGGAGGCTGCAAGGAGAGGGAAACAGTGGAAAAAACCCTAGCCATACCCAATTTACCATGCCTTTCAGCATCCACTCGCTGCCACTGTGTGACACAGGATATTAGGCAAAATGAACCTATGTTCTTATGTCTACCACATGGTCAGCACAATCACAATGAAGAGAGATCAATGACTTCTTGCCAAATGCTTTTGAAATTCATCATTTTTGACACAATTACTTGCAGACCAAAAACTAACTAAATGCATAATAGGATTCCAGGGATGCAAACTTGAGCAATATAAAAAAAAAATTGATCAGAAATCACTTTATTAAATTGTCTTCATTCATAGACATCTTAAAGGATAAACCCTTTTCTTTCCCAGCAAAGCCAAAAAGGGAGAGAAGGGAGAAAATAGTCTTTACTAAAGATATATCCATTCTTTACCAGTCATTGACCTTTGAGCCATAGATTCAAAAAACGTTTATTATTCTACCCCAATTACAACAACACCTCTTGAATTTGGAACAACTACACTAGTTGGAATACTTATACTTTTTGTGTGATAGAGGTGATGTTTCCGTAGTTTTTCCAACCCACAATTTTGTCAAGAAAATATGATTTAGTGGTAATAAGATTAAGAATAACATTTTTGTTAATACCCAAATGTACAGATGGAGCCATAGGGATCATTAGAAGAACAACAATCCTTGTCTCAAAGAGATTCTATCAAAGTGGCAGCCAGATAAACAAGTAGCTTCATGGAAGCAAAAGGAGTAAGGAACTACTCAGTGGAATGAGTTTCAAAATCTTTTCCAAGGAAATAAATGTAGCAAAGACACAATGCCCTATCCCAAGGGGACAGAATAATTCAGAGCCATTAAGTATTATTAGTCATAATAATTCTGACTAATTACTACTCATTAATTATTACTATTAACTATTGCTTTATGTGAAGAATATCCTTGTATAGTAATCATCCAAAACACTTTAGGAAGTATATTAAGATTCAATATATTGTATAAGAAGTATTTTGGAACATCACTGTAGAATACTAGAATCAATTTTTAAACAAACAAAAGCTGAATTAAACTGAAAGGTGCTTGCTGAAGTTAAATGGAAAACATTGATTAGAATGGAAGACATAGCTCAGGGGCATCAAACTCAGCCTGTGACCTAGACCAGACCTGGACTGCAGGGCCCTGTAGCAGTTTTGGGAATTTGAGTCTGATGCCGCTTGTCAGTCAACCTTATCTGCTGTGCCCTCCAGCTCCTCTGATACCTGCCTTTTTTTAACCCCTCTGCAATGCCTTTGATTTTTACAGAAGTCAAAGCAGCACCTTAAGTGCTTCTCTCCAACCAATCTACACTCACCTCAATAAACTGTGCCAGCAGCTGCCTGCTGGCCTCCCAGGTTCACTCCATTACCAAATGATTCTGAGGCCAGATTAGATCTAATTGTCCTATTAGCCCCACCTCAGTTCACCAGACTTGCTTGCTTACACTCTGCCTATCCTGGACAGATTGTTTTAGCATTCCTGGAGTGGGCTTTGGAGCAACCCAAGCTTCCCTAGGGCTTAATTGCCCAATGTCTGCTCTGTCCTGGACAGAGCACATGCATTGCTCTTTGCTAGGTACCCTGTGGGTAATAACCTCATCTCAACATAAACCCAACACCATTCCAGGCTCCTTCAGTGACTTCACAGGGTACAGCCTAACAATTGCCATAAGCGACACACAGGGCACTTCCTGTAGCCTCCATATTCCTCTCCTAGTTACTCCCATGCCTTATATCAAACAGACTGTGAAAACCCAGCATGGACAACTCAGCTAGTCGACTAGTCTCTCTCTCTCCCCAAGCTTATGTAGCACTACGTTCCACCCACTTCTGATCACACGTGCTGCCCACAGGGGCTGTCCACTAGTATCAACAGGCTCCCAGTTTTGCTGCAGCGTATTCTCTCTACTCAAGTACCAGAGACTAGGGGGCCATGTTACAAGGCCCTCACAGGCTGGATGAGCAGTGATGGTGAAACGGGTTATGGCAGAACTATGTCAACACAGCCATTGTTCACCGTTCTAAGTGCTGAGGGCCACCCTCAATAGAGCCCCATAACCATGAATTCTGTGACAGACCCCACCACTTAATTCCCTTCCTCTCTTCTAGCCTGCAGGGCTCCCAGACCATCTCTATGGGTTGGATACAGCCCATGGGCCATGTTTGACATTCCTAATGGATGGTGAGCCTGTCTGATAATTCCTACCTAAGTACTTATCAGTGAAACTTTGAAGCATCATGCATGGATCCGTTTACTTCACCATCCATTTATTTCACTACCTTATCAGTATCCTGAAGTAGCAGCTGCTTTGAAAGACGTAAGCAAACAACTGTACAGTTAGGAATCAACCTGCCTATGGTACAAGTTTCTTCTTAACCTGTCCTATATTGAAACTGATTTAAGCCTGGAAGGTTTTTTCAAATTTATGCCTAGTCCTGCAGTATCTCAGACACATGAATTACTAGTGCAAAATTAATCAAGTAGGCTGCTGTGGGATTACTAAGAGTGTAAAAACGTATATATGTGAAGAAATATTTGCAGGATGTGGACTGTTAAAAATAAAACAGGTACGTCATTAAAAATGATCAAGATAGTCATTACTTTTCTGGCAAACTCTTAAGTCTAAAATTTGTGAAGTATTCAGTTGTTTTGTTTCTTTGAACATGAGGAGGTTAGCTTTTATGAATATTATTATTGAACTAATAACAAAGATTTTTCCTTCTAGATAACCTAAATGAACTGGAATATAACACAAATCTATCCCATCAGGGAATCAGTAGATATAAGTTACGTAGTTTGCTTATTACACTTATGTACATTCTGCTTATTAGGGAATATTCCTAGATGTTCTATTTCAGTTTAGCCAACTGTTTTCAGGTACAGGTTAGGGATTGCAACCTGGCCTCCTGCTTCAGGCTGCAAATCTTTGTCCCCTCCCCCTTCCCATGCACCCCAAGAGCTCAAGCTTCCTAACACTTACCCTCACTGCAGATATGCTGCCACTCTGCAGCAAAGGTAAGCAAACATAGGCAAGAGAGAAGCAGGGAGGGCTGTGGAGGAGGTTTTACAGAGGTAACAGACAGCCCTAGCTTTCCCAGCCTCTTCACAGGCCAGATCCAGCACAAGGGCCATAGGTGGGACCTCTGTTTTAGTTTTACTGAAATTACAAACTATAATTTCTGTAGATCCAAAGCACCATTGGTGCTTTATTAAATCTACTTTCCCCCTTTCAATATAGCTATGCACTGGATTATAGGTTAATATACCATAATTACAATAAAGACACAAGGTAGCCCACCAAAAAGAAAGACGGCAAAAATGGAAAAGGAGGTGATAAATCAGAAATGAAGAAAAGGGTGGTCAAAGCAATGAGTGATCAATGAACAAAGAGTATTTAAAATAGTAGCATGAGGCATTTAAAAATATATATTTAAAGGTTATTGGTCATATATATCAAGGACTAAAACCAATAACAAAATCTGTTCCTGTAAATACAACAAATACATTATTGTTGTATATAACTTTAAAGGAATGGTTGAGAACAAAGTGAAAGACAGAAATTGGAACTAAACATTTTCCATGAAATTGACCATGTACACTAATGAAATGTGACATTCCCATGGTCATTGACCAGGTATTTAAAACAACATAAACCTACAAGCTAATCCTCAGGTATTATCCTGTGACCTAGCTGATGGTCTATGCAGCAACTTTGTGTTACGTTACCCATTTCATGAATATTCAATGCTAAAGAAAACTGCACAGTCCTCTGATATTCATACATCAGAGCTTGCAGGTGGAAACCTTTTGAGAACTGGAGCCTTTGAAGCCTAGTGCCTGGCATGTGTGAAGTGCTTGGCTTCTGTTACATTGCTGTTATCAACACTTAGGATTTTATTGTCTTTAGCGATGTTTGGTGTTTTCCTTGAAGCCCCAAACTCTGCAGTCTTGTGATTTCATGATAATGTTAGCTTTCAAAAACAAACAAAAAATGGGCCTAGCTCTCATTTTAGTTAAATGTAAAACTAGAGACTTCTGAGCCAACCCTAACAATGAATTTAAGATGAAGTGGAATCTTTACCTCCCTCCCCACTCTTTTCTTTAAGCCATCATAACAAGAATTTAAAAACAGAATGTTTCAACATACTTCCCCAGTGCTGGGTGTTGAAATTCTTCAACTTTGACACTAATTCATGAATAAGTTTTGCCCTCTAAAACTTCATTTCTCTGCTAAATAACTATTCACTTAAGACGTTTAATTTAGCTCTATTCCTGAACAAGAGATCATAGAATTTGTGATGCATGCATCAACCCCATCAGGAGACAGAAACTGCAGGGCTACCAAATGGAAATGGTAGTTAATATACTCTCACCAAGAAGGCATAAGGGAAAGCTAGATGTAATGTAAAGTATTTGCTGTTTTTCCTCTACTGTAATGAAGTAAATGTGAGCAATATGACAAAGTTACTGTCTACTCAGAGGTCTCAGGCAAAAGGCAAACAGGTTTCCTATGCCAGATTTCATGTTATATATGGAGCTTTGGTGGAATGGTGCACAGTAAAAATATCTATGACCTGTATTTTAATTAGCCAGAGGAGATCCCATATATCTCTAAATGGTTGTATGCCATGCATACTAAGACACCCTGCAGACAGAAAAGCTGAGCCTTTCTAACTCTCTAGCATTCATGACTTATGCTTTGGCAGGAAGAAGTGCTACAGAATCAGGCTCTTTCATTTCAGTAATGCTTTATACACAGTGAATGGGGACAACATGGTGTGAAAAGCTAGGAGTTTAAAAAATGTCAGATTACTTAGTGAGGATTCTAATAACAGCTCATCTAACGACAACTGCAACAAAAGATGAATCCTGTAATGGTCCTTTGACAGTTTATTTTCAGTGCATATGCTTAGTCAGTACATACTGTTTATTTGCTAAGAAGCTTAACGAATGGGGAGTAAGTAGGATGGTGATTAGAATTCTATAAAAATAAATTTAAATAAAGTTGGGGTATGACTTAAGCCCTTAAAAGTCAAAATATATGAGTTCTCTTCAACATCAGCCTTAATTCAGTCACTCTCTTCCTAGTTATTTAAATGGGAATGGTTTAATATCACCTTATCTCAGAATGCCACAGAATTGGACAACAAAATCTGTGTCTGTGTGTAACAGGGGGGCTATTGGGAGGGCCAATTTTCCCTTGGCCTGCCCACCTGTTTCTGGACCACCCGCCTGTCTTCTCTTCTGCCATGGCTTGTTGTTAATTGATTAATGGTCTTTAATTAGGTGGGAGGCTGCACATTTTTTCACCCCGATGCCAGAGGGCATTACCTGCAGTTCCATTCCTCCCCTACGCCACAGCCCAAGCCTTGCAGGTGGTATTTATAAATTCTTCTTTATGTTGGGGTCTCAGCCACTGTGGGCTTATTCCCCCTCTCTCTAACTAGGGCTGTCAGCCAGAAAAAAAACCAACCCACTAATTGGGGCTTGGGTCCAAGGCTCTAGTTCTCAAAACCCACTTGGGCTTCTGTGCCCTCTCTGGCACTGGGGTCTGCTCACTGCAGTGGGCCCCCAAATGAGGCCTCCTTGTTCCCCAAATAGCCTCACCCAAACCACCGGTTTATTAACATAAAAATGATAATAAAAAAAAAAATAGGGGAGGCAACCTACCTGCTTACTTTAGGTGATCATGTCTCTGGCTCACAGTGGGGTGTACTCTCCCAGACAAGGCTGTGGCCGCGGTACCATGATCATCAGGAGTCCCCTTCACTGCTACCCCTGTGGTCTTCTCCACTCACTGTTTATAGGGTTCTGGCCTTCCCCTTCCTGTCACATGACCAGCTGGCAGGCCTGGGCTTTAACCCCTACCTAACTGGCCAGCCATGAACGGAAGGTTCTAGATTTAAAGGGGCCACCCTATCTCCTTGTAACAGGGCTAGGGCTCCCTGTTACACTGTGAAATAAGAATTAGGCCTACTGACTCCAGAAGGATAAAAGTCTACACAGAAGGACAATATAATACAATGTTTAACATATGTGCCTCACACTTCATTTGTAGCATTCTGAGATACATTTCCTTAAAGTCAAAACATGAGTTAATACATCACAATATCTATGTTTTATATGTATATGGTATCATATACTTCTAACATCACACAGTCTTTAATGTATCTTGACTCCCAATACCACACTGAGATCTGGAAGCTCCAGTATGATTCTTTTACTGAAGGGGACAGAGATGCAAATAACAAAGTCTGTGGATGCCTAAAGAACTGAATCCAGTTTTCTCAAGTCCCATGCTTATCCCTTAATCAGTTGGACTTTTTATTTTTATGTTATTTAAAATTGGAGTCACAAGCAACAAATTAAAATGCATATGCAACAGTGCAGATGGAGAGAAATGTCAAGAAGTGATATGGCTTTTGTAGATGAAGTTATGGTCCAATTATTATTCCATTGCTACCGACTTATCAACCAGTGAAACATAAAAGCTCAGGACTAATCACTATCATTGTAGCTAAGGAGAAAGGAGATGAAAGGTGGTCCTAAGTGACTCTGATGAATGATGGCATTGGGATCGAGTATCTGCCACTGCAAATATTAATTTACAGTTTAAGTGACTCAGCCAGACAGAGCTACTACCTGCAAACTGCTGCATGTTATAATAGGAAAATGAGAGGTAAAATATAATTGATGCAGGTCATTAATGGGTTGTTGAATTGATTTAAAGTTATTTAGTTAATTAAAAAGAAGGCTGTGTCATGAGGCACACAACATTGGGGAGGAGTGGGGGGAGTGCAGTACTGTACTTTGGTGCATCAATAGGCTCTTTTCTCAACTAATGCATGAAGGAGGCTGGTGCCACAGCCACCTCCCTTTTCTCTGTGGGGACAGGATTTTTGCTACATCTTTATGGAGCACCTTACATATTAGGACTAAGTGCCTTAAAGTGCAATACAATTAGCATGGGCCCATATATGACCCCATTTCCTCAGCATGGCCCCTCTCCCAGCCCACTGTCCTCCACCCCTTCCAGGTGCCCCTCATTCCTGACCCACATTCCCCTGGCCCTGATGGTGTCTCTCACTCCTGATCTACAGCCCCCTGGCCCTGCTGGTGCCCCTCACTTTTGACCCACAGCCGCCCACCTCCTAGGTGCTCCAGGGCCAGGTCCCACAGCTCCTTGCTCCCCCCCCCCCCGCAGTGATCAAGCCCTGGCTGTTGCCCATGGGAGAGGTGGCTTCTGTGGCTGGAACAGAGCATGGAGCCTGTCAGCCCCCTCCTTGCATTCTCCCCCATGAGTGGCATGGCTGGAGTGGAGCGTGTGGTAGGGGAATGATACAGGCTGCCCACTGCTGGTGCAGGGCTTCCTGGCCTTCTGCCCTCCCCCCATGGCCTCCATGGCCCAATGGCTGGGACCCAGTGTGGAAGGTGGGAGATGGTCAGTGCTACTGCTGGCTGCCATGCTGTGCTGTGCTGTGCTGTACTGCATGGCAGCTGTGCTGCCATGGCAGGGCACCTCCTTCCTGCCTGGCAGCAGCAGTGACAGTGGTGGCATAAAGTTGTGGCCCTCACTGTGGCCAAGGTCAGCAGGGGGCATTTCATCATATTAGCACAGCCAGTGTGGGGCTTCTGGCCATGGCACCAAGACTTCATGAACTTCCACTCTGGGTCCCGCTTGCTGAGTCATGGAGGCCTCAGATGGAGGGAAGCAAGACAGGGAGACCTGAGCCCACAGCAGGCAGCCTGTATCTATCTCCATGCCGTGCACAAACCTGGTGGGTACATGCCCCTCATGTCTCCCTCCCCAGGAGTGCATGACCTCATTTTTTATTGTTGCAACCCTAAATGAGGTTGAAAACCCAAGGTTAGGGGCTGCTAGTCTAGGATCAAAAGAAAGAAACTTAGAATCATGTTAATGTATCCGCTAGATTGATAGCCACCCTTTCTAAAGACACAGGGAGTCTTTCAGCAAAAGGACAAAATAATTTATAACCATAAACCTTCCAAACAATCATAGAACCATAGAAAATTAGACTTGTAAAGGAGCTCAGGAGGTCATCTAGTCCAAATCCCTGCTCAAAATAGGACCATCCCCAAATATATCATTCCAGTAAAGGCTTTGTCAAGCTAGGTCTTAAAAACCTCCAGGGATGGAGATTCCACAGGCTCTCTGGATAACACGTTCCAGTGATACACTACCCTCCTAGTGATAAATCTTTTCCTAATATCCAACCTAATCTTCCCTTGCTGCAACTTAAGACCATTGTTCCTTGTTCTGTCATCTGCCACCATTGAGAACAGTCTAGCTCCATCCTCTTGGAACCACCCTTCAGGTAGTTAAAGGCTGCATTTCTAAAAACCTAATAAGCCCAGTTCCCTCAGCCTCTCCTGAGAAGGCATGTGTCCTAGGTGCTTAACCATTTTCATTGCCCTCAGCTGGAGTCTCTCCAACTTGTCCACATCCTTTCTGTAGTGGAGAGTCCAAAACTGGACACAGTACTCAGATGTGGCCTCACCAGCACTGAACAGAGGGTAATAATTACTTCTCTCAATCTGCTGGTAACTCTACTACTAAAGCAGCCTAGTATGCTGTTAGCCTTCTTGGCAATAAGGACACACTGTTAACTCATATCCAGCTTATTGTCTGCTGTAAACCCCTGGTCCTTTTCTGCAGAGCTGCTGCTCAGTCAGTTGGTCCCAAGCTGGTAGATGTGCATGGGATTCTTCCATCCCAATATTCCAATTTAGTCTTGTTTGCTAAAAGCCTGAGAAAGTAGCAGGTCTTACAATGCTTCCTGAAGTTGTACAAGCTGAGGCTCTGGTGGGCCAAAAAGTGGAGGGACTTTCAGAGCTAAGGAAAAACTATGTAAGAATGAGCTTCCACATTGATTTTGCCAAGTGAATTTGGTGCATTAATGGCTGTGACAGTTTAGCTTTTCCCACAGAAATAAATCACAGTCTTTCATTTTAAAATGAACTGGTTAACTTCCTTTATTTCTCTCCTGCCGTGACTTTGATGAAATAAGGTAGGGAAATAAACACAGTCCTGAGAGACAAAGAATATATTGTGTCTGTGG
>NW_005842438.1:471589-472995 GCF_000455745.1 Alligator sinensis | reverse complement strand
TGCGCAGTTATTACATCTCTCTTAGACAACCAACATCCTGGATATACTTAGTTCCCTCTCTCTTTGGGAACTCTCACTTTCTTGGTTGCCTGCCCCATTCTTCTCCACATGGGTCCCAAGCAAATGGCAATCCTGTGCCACCTTGTATTTTCTACTGATATCTAAATGTGGAGTTTGCTTCCCTTGGTTAGTGCTCATCCACTCTTGTTTCTTTCTCTTTTATGTCCCAAGGTATTGAACTCACCAACTCGGAGGTCTCTGTCATCACTTCACTTCGGCTTCCCGGGTAAGTCTCTCTTTGGGACTCTCCTTCCATTCTCTTCTCTCTGCCATCTATCGTCTCTCTCGTAGTCTCTCCATACTTCTCAGTTTCTTTCTTCTTCTTTCAGGAACTGATTCCAGGCTCCATTTTCTTTTAAATCCTTCCAGCTGTCTCTTGCATCTCTCACAGCCAGCACTCTCTCCTCGCTGTCTCTGCCCTTTGTTTTTGTTTTCATCGGGGTCCCACTCTCCTCCATCCAGGTATCTCTACCCCTTTCTCTACTCAGGCTTGTTGCCAAGGTAAGTTCTCTGTTTCCCATCCAGAGTTCTGTGATGGGGCAGACTTGTTGCCCCGTCACAATGGTACTTACAGGAGGTGGCTTTTGGCTGACCTTAGGAATCAGCCAAGGGATGATGATGGTGTTGGCACTGGATATATGCCCCATATACCTTATTCCAGGCATACCCAAAACCATAGATCAACCATGACTTTTTCATGCAATAATAGGCATGTTTTATTAATACAAAGTGATAGCAGATAAGAATAATGAGGGCAAGGCAAACAAAATAAGGCCCCCATCCCTGATTTTATATTTACCAGTCCTAGGGTTGTCACAGATGGAAGGTGTGTCTGGCCAGTACATGAGCCTCACCCTGTGTTGTTTTTTTTTTTAATGTTAGCAGTTAGCAGCAAGGAGGTCAAGGGCTGAGGCCCACTCTCCCCACAGTGGGGTGGGTGAGACAGGCTGGTGCCACACACTTTATCCATGGTGGCCTTGTATTCCCCCCTTGAGGACCCTTTGCTGCTCTGAAATCCCTTCTTTTATATTCTTTTTCCTTCTGATAACTTTTATCTCCTTGGTACCATTGATTGGTCTTCCTGTGGTTGTTATGCTGTCCACATTTTATGTTGCCAGTATATTCCTTTCACAAACCCATTACATTTTTTCAAGAAAAAATTCAAAATGGACAGCTTGGAAGGTGTAAACATTCCAATTTGGTTATTTAGTTTGGGCATGCCCCGGTTTGGCAGGGCATTGTTGTTGCTTGCCATGTTAAAGGCTAGGCCAGATAAATGGTAGGTGTCTCATGAGGGTTGCCATTTAGAGCTGAGCTCTCTGTGTTGAGGGGAGTAGCTTGAAGCC
>NW_005842438.1:468549-471579 GCF_000455745.1 Alligator sinensis | reverse complement strand
AGACCATCTCCCTGCTGAGCTCCCTGTGCCAGAAACAGCTTGGAGGTATATGAGCTGGGGATGTGGGGATGGAGGAGGATACAGGTCCTGGGCATGACCTAAAACTGCACCCTGCCAGGGTATGGAGGCCTGATAGGACTGCTGGTGGCATGGCAGCCCCAGGAAATACCAGGACTGCAAACCTCCCTAGTGAAAGGTGAGTAGGGGGTGCTTGATAACCTCCAGTCCCCGCACAGTCCTGGCTGGGGAAAGTCCAGACCTGGGAGATGTTAGTTGGTCTGAGGTTCATTTGATCCAGTGGAGTCGTGAGGTAGAGAAGGCAAGCAGCTCAGACCTGACTGGATGGACCATCAACTGGTCAATGCTGAGGCGAGCACCTGAGGGGGGTCAAAAGGGTGAGGGGCCCACTGCGAGGGATACCCAGAGCAAGAGGCTTAGGATTCTGACTGGCCTGAAGGCAGGGCCAAAGCCTAAGGGGGAGCCAAATGTCCCAGAACAGGGACCACAGCCAGAGAGAGAGAAGGGTTACAGAAGAGTTTAGGTTCCTGGGATGCTATCTGTGATGCATGGTGCCCAGTGTAGGGGAAGGTTCAGAGCTGAGAATACTACCTCTAGTCATCGGGGTCTTAAATGGGCAGCCTCCCACCTGAGTAACATCTTAATCATTTTTCCATCAAAACATGGCAGACAAGAGAGGCGGGCAGTTTTTCCAGAAACAGGCCAACTAAGAGGGGTGGGCGGTTGACCCAGAAACAGGTAGGCAGGCTGAGATCTAATTGGCACTGGGAAGGCCCCTTGTTACAGGCTGCAATCCCTGCTGCTTTCATCCTGTTCTGCCTTAACACAGACAAGGTTCTTTGAGTCAATCTTATATCTTTTATTAGATCAACTGAATAGTTGGAGAAATAAATCTTAGCAAGCCCTAGCATTTAAAACAAGAGAGGCGGGCAGTTTTTCCAGAAACAGGCCAACTCTAACCAGCCCTGGGAAGGCCCCCTGTTACACCTGGCCTTCTGATTTTGTCTGCCCACCAAAACCAGAAATCCCAGGGGCTCTACCACTCATCATTGCAACCTAGCCACTTTATCTAATATTATGGAACAGTGTAGTACGCGTCTTCAGTTTTCCAGGATGTGTATGTCCACTTGTCCACTGGCCTCAGACACTGTCTGCTTTGAAGGCAACTTTGTCACAAACTGACTTTTAGAAACAAATTAACCCTTGCTGTTCCCCTGGACCATTGGTTCTAACGCATTTCTACTCTACCTAGAAGCCAGTTCCTAAAAGCAAATGTTTAAATATCATTTTCTAGCCATCAAAAGGGCATAAGGAGTCAGACCCCTTCCTTATGGCAAGTACTTTACTCGTATTCATTTCAGTGGGACTACCTATAAGGCATTTTGAAGTAAGGCAGATTGTCAGCTATTATAAATGGATACCACCAATATATAGAGCTGACATTCTAGCTCTAGAACATTATATTTAAACTGTGAACCTGGGAATGAAAGGTATGTTGAACTACACCCTCTCAGTATAGTTTCCTTAGGTCATCCAACTGTCAACAGATTTTTAAGTTAGGTACAATACAGGGTTTCTCCCCCCCTTGCCCCTAGGTCGAAACACATTGTTTTGAATAGAATTTATTTCTGAGTTTCCAAGATCTCTATTGTTAGTGGACAAGATCTTCACATAATGTAATTTGGTGTAATTGCAAAGTTGTAATTTACAGACAACTTTATCTGTAGGTTACAAATACAGTTATAGCCCTTCCACAGAATGTTCAGCTACTGGATTTGAACACTTATAGATCCTGAGACCCACACCCCTGAGATTCCTGGTTAAGTCACAATATATTCTTCTTTTTTTTCATGGTCTCTAAGAGGTTTATGGGGTCCCTTTGTGCAAAGTAACCCTTTCTGTATAAAACTCTGCCCAAGGTCTTCTAGCATCCAGACTTTAGACTTTTATACAAACTTTAAAGGTCTTTGCAGACATACTAAGTGTCTGGAAAGATTTCACCTTAAAAACTAATCTGATACATCAGTGGTTTTATTGCTTTCGCTCTCACACAAAAATGTTTGCTAGGAAAAATGATGTAAATATACTTTTGATCAAATTTGAAATAAGATGTTTTCACATTTGAAATTATATTCAAGTGCTCTAGCTACAGTAAAATCTAAATGTACAATGCTGTATGTTCCATAAAGAACCAGCTGTCAAAAGCCTCAATATTGCATCAAGTATATGGATTGAGATGTCTATATATCTGTGAAGAGAAGGAAGAACAGATGAAATGACAAAACCATCAGACAGCAAGCTAAAATGTCTTATTTTGGGCCATTAGTAGTTTTCTCTATATTTACAAAACTAAGCATAAAGTGCAGCCAGCAACCGGTAGTCACTTGTGTGCATGCTTTGATGCTTAGGAACAGTCACAGGGAGTCACATTGGGAAATGGAAAGGTCAAAGAGAAAAGAAAGCATTGATTTCAGTTTACTGAACAGTGTTGACCACTGAAGGGGCCATTCCAACTTGTTAAGCAACCAGGTGAGATTTTGTAATAATAAACAAAGCAAAGACCTTTATTAAATCCTAGGGTTTGTTTGGTTGTTAGTTTTTTACACCAAGTTTTAGACTGTGCTGTACTCTACATTTTTTCCAAACTTTATAGCTTGAGCCTTTGAAATTCTTGTTCAGCTAGGGCCAAACACTTGAAAAATGTTTCCTTACCTTTATTTTGGGGGTTATAAGAATGTTTACACCTTCCAAGCTGTCCATTTTGAGACTCTTTTCCAGTCCCCTCCATTTCATGCAACAGGCTTTTGCCACTAAACAAATTGGTGATGCAACATCAGTTTCCCGTCAGTCTATTATTTATCTTTTGTTTCTAAAATATATATACTCTTTAAAAAGGGCACAAAATACTGACCTGACCCAGTTCAGTTTGATTATTGTTTGAATTTATAATCAAGAAGGAAGATAACTATACATTCACAAATAGCATATGTTTAAACTGCATTCATCAAGGGA
>NW_005842438.1:462288-468539 GCF_000455745.1 Alligator sinensis | reverse complement strand
GGGAAAGAGATAGGTAAAGAGTCAGGGGACCTGGATAAAATTGTAATAATGGAAGGCAATCGCAGAAGCCTTAGCAGTATTCTCAGGGAGAAGATAGAACAATCACTTAGATGCCTGGAATGGGTGTACACTAATTCAAGAAGCATGGGAAACAAACAGGAAGAATTGGAGGTCTTAATAAAATCACAGAATTATGATGTAACCAGAATTTAGGAGATGTAGTGGAATGATCATGGATCATTCAGGAGGAATAAGCAGGGGGAAAATGAGGTGTTGCCTTATATAAACAGTGACATATGCATGTTTTGAGGTGCAATGTGAAGTGGAAGGTAGATCTGTTGAAAGCCTCTGGGTAAAGGCCAGAGGGGAATATCATGGTGCACAGGGGATATCATGGTGGGCATTTGCTACTGGCCACCAAATCAGGAGGAGGAGGCCTGCTTGAAACAACTGACAAGAGCTTCCAATTTCCAGGACCTTTATTCTCGTAGGAGACTTTAAATGTCAGGGCATCTGCTAGGAGGGAAATACAGTAGTGCTCAAGCAATCCAGAAAAAATTTGTTGTGTGCCAGGAGTAACTTTTGGATACCGATGGTAAAAAGGCCAAATATGATGGAATCTCTTTTTGACTTACTGCTCATGAACAGGGAGACATTAATTAATAATGTGAAAGTAGAAGGCAACTTGGGTGACAGTGACCAAGAAATGCTAGAGTTCAAGTTCCTAAGGGGAGAAAGGCAGGACAGAGTGAGAATAAAGAGACTGGACTTGAGAAAATCTAACTTCAAGAACTTCAGGGAACTGGTGGGCAGGATCCCCAAAAGGTAAGTCTGAAGAGAAAAGGATTGCAGAGCTGTCTGTACTTTTAGGGTGCCTTTTTAAAAGGCACAGGAATAATGTCTCCTGGTGTAACACAAGAATGGGAAATCCAACAGGATTTGCCTAGCTAGACAGCAACACTTCAATAAACTGAACTCAAAAAAGAATCCCATAAAAAAGTTCAAATTTTGGTCATAGTACTTGGGAACAATCATGCAGAGAGAAAATTAAGAAAGCCAAGGAATGATTTGAAGTGCAGCTGGTAATAAACATAAAGGACAAAGGGATTCTACAAGTATGTAAGAGAACGACCAAAGAAACCACAGGTCCCTTACAGGACGCAGAAGGCAATCTTGGTTTGGATAATGCAGAGAAGGATGACATATTCAATGCTTTTTTACTTCAGTTTTTAAAAATAGGGACAGATAAAAAGACTAGTGCAGTTAACTACAAAGATGGGGAAGGAGACAAACAGCCTAGAGTAATAAAGGAACAGGTTAGAGATTATTTAGAAAAGCTACATGTTTCAGGTCAGCAGGCTCAGAAGAGATGCATCCTCAGGTAGTGAAGGAGTTAGTCAAGGTAATTTCAAAGGTCCTATTTGAAAAACCCATGGAGGTTGGGTTTGGTTCTGGATCACTGGAAAAAGGACAAATATAGTGTTCATGTTTAAGAGAGGGAAGCAAGTGGATCAAGGAAACTGTAGACTAGTCAGTCTGATCTCAATACCCAGCAAGTTCAAGGAGCAGGTCCTCAAGAAATCTACTGTGAAACACCTACAGGATAAAAAGGTGATCAGAAACAGCAGGCATGGATTTAGTAAGATCAGATCATGCCAGACAAATCTGATTTCCTTCTATGATAAGGCAACAGGCTCTCTGGATGGGAGTGGGGATGAGCAGTGGATGTGACGTTCCTTGACTTTAGCAAAGCTTTTGACAGTCTCGTATAACATTCTCATTAACAAGTGAGGAAACAGATTAGATGAAAGTACTGTAAAATGAACACATAACTGGTTGAATCATCATGGCTCAATACCTAGTTATTAGGAGGTACCCAGTGTGGTTGGCCTGGGATGAGATTGTTTAACATCTTCATGACTTGTTTGAAAAACAGAATTGGGTGCACAGATAGCAAATTTGTGGCAACCAACAAATTGGGTTGAGTTGCAAAGCTAGGATCCAAAATGACCTGGCTAGACTGGAGAAATGGTCCACAATCAATCAGATGTGGCTCAGTAAGTACAAAGTACTGCACTTGGGTTAGAATAATAGCATGGACAAACACCAACTGGGGAACAATTGACTAGGCTGCAGGACTGCAGAGAAGGACCTGGGGGTTATAGTAGACCATATGCTGAACAAACAGTGTGCTTTTGTCATAAAAATAGGGGGTGGGGAAGCCAACAGCATATTGTATTAATATGAGCATCACTTGCTAATCAAGGGAAATACTTCTTTCATTCTATTCAATACTGCTGAGTCAAGTTATGTCCAGTTGAGGATAGACTGGACAGAATCTAGCAAAGAGTGAGAAAAACGATTACAAATTTAGAAGACAAGACTATTAGGAAAGGCGAGATGAACCAGGATTATTTAGTCTCGAGAAGAGAAGATTAATGGAGAGATTTGAAAACAATGTTCAAATACCTGAAAGGTGTTTATAGAGATGATGGAGACAGACTATATTTGTGGCCACAGGAGACAGGATTAGGAGCAAATAAGTCAAGCTGCTGAGAAAATGTAGGTTGGAAATTAGGAGGATCTTTGTATATATAAGGGTAGTCAAGCATTAGAACAGGCTACGTAGAAAAACTGTGGAAGAATTCCTCATGCTGGACATATTCGAGAGCAAGTTGGATAGACACTTGGCTGGGATTGTTTAGTCAGCAATGATCCTACTTTCAGCATGAGGCTAGGCTAGCAGAAACTTTCAGCAGGGACTTGAGAAGTCCCTTCCAGCTCTACTTCCCTATGGTCCTACAATTTCTATTCCAAAAGGAACAATACAGCACTTGCATTTTTAGGAAGAATCCAGTTTTGACATGATTATATTTATATCAACTTGTTTACAAGAAACAGACCAGCAGAATGTTTCAGACATTAATCAAAACCGTACAGACTGGGTTCCACCAGTTTCTTATCTCAGCAAAGCTTAAAGACATCTGCACTAACCAAACTCTGGTACAGAGTACATGCTTGCTGGGCATCAACAGGATCATCCATCTTATCCTGTCTCTTCTGTATGTATTCGTGCCTCACCCTGTGGAGTGTTATAGTCTCAGTGCCAATTTAGCATAAGCAAAAAAATCCCAAAAGCATTGTATACCACAATCTGGGACTGACAGTTTTATATAAGCACAGGCTTTTATACATATTGTTAATGAATACATGATGTATAACACTGGTTAATGTAAGGGTACATATATAGACTAACTGACTAGGTTCTTGGACAACACCCCCTTGTTTGCTGACCATGATACTTTGCAAGCCCATTAAGCTTGGCATCAATAAGCTTCCATTTGGGGAACTTGTGAACAGTAACAGCATGCACTGACAGAGAAGCAGCTTCTTCAGAACAAAGTATAATTTATCTTGCCAAAATGCAAACAAACTTTCAGAGAAATTAATTCAAAACAAACAATCTACAGAGCATACTGTCTGAATGCTTGGCATTCCTTTCAGTATTCTAGGTAGACCTGATATAGCCACAGTATTCCCTATTTCTTTTGAGCCAGGTCTGAGTTTGTTTGCTGCAAATCCCTGACTCTTAGATCCTTGTTACACTTAGTACCATATTAATGTTAGAATGTATCCTGAGCAGGTGGATGGTCATATTACTATGAACTTTACCATGCACATTTTGCAAATGGACCATCTTGCACATGGCACATCTTGCAAATGCATCTTGCCAATTTGTTCCCAGGTCTCTTACTGTACCAGAGTGTTGAAGTGGCCCAGTGTAGTGCCAGGGCTGGGACCAACAATCAACTGATTATCATTCCAAGTTCCCATGCCACACTGGACTCTTATATTGCCTCCAGTTTCATGCTGGGCCTGGGATTGACAACCAGATGATTATTGACCTCAACACTGGCACCAGAGCCCCTTCCACAAGAAGAAAAAGCAAGATTGGACATATGCAGGCTGCAGTGCCCTGATTCCATAGGAGTACACTGATTGTAAAGTCCATAAGGCACGGGGAGTTAGGAAAATTGGCCCCCTCTGCCTGATATTGTCACTTACAACTAGAGTGGACACCTCGGAAGACATCAAATTGTTTGTACTGTCTTTGTAGATCAGTCTTAAGATCACTAAATATGGGTTACTTAATACAATCTGGAGATTCTCCTCCAATGAAAAGTCATGACTTTGCTATGATACAATCACAGTTAGCACATGCTTTTCTGCTTGTAGGTGAAAGTGTTCACTTTTTAACTGCAGTTAATACATCCCAAATGTAATGTGAGATATGGTCCTCAGTCAGTTTGAGGTACCTTCCACAATTAACAACTCCCTCACTTCCCCCTCTGGAACCAGTTACTTGACAAGGATCAACCTCTTCTGATTTTCTTTCTCTCAGCTTGGGAAAACAACTGTGTTGCCAGTATAAGTTCCAAAGTGTTGTCTTGCCAGAGCTATCTGACTACCATGCTTGTGGATTTCTTTTAAGACTTTGGATCTAGATCATTGTTTTAGTTTTTTTCTACCTGTTTTAGATGCAACTCTGTATATCCAGATAGTGTAATATCACACAAAGACACTCTGGGAACCTGACATTTAAAATCCTTAATTCTTCACAATACTGAAATGGAAGAACATTTAATGCAATAAGATGTTATGAATTTTCTTTAATGGGTTAAATTCTGTTCTTTACATTGAATGTTGGAGCTGTATGAAGCTATGGGTACTGATTCGATTCGGAAGAGATTCAGCCCATTTCATATTCAGCGGGAAACGAAGAAAAAGGCCAAATTGATTCAAAGCTCTCAGAATCGATTCAGAAAAGATTCAGAGAGATTTGGAGATTTGGGCAGTCCCCACTCGCCACCCCAGGGAGCTGGACCTGGACTCTGTGCTGGTAAGTAGGGGGCGGTGGGGGGGCTGGAGGAGGGGGGAGGGGACCATGTGGGGACCCCCGCCAGGTCTCATTCCCTGCCTGCTCCCCTGACCACTGCCCACTCTCCCAGTACCATCAATGGCCACCGCACCTGGCCCCAGTTCCCAGTTCTTTAAAAAAAAAATGCCCTGCACTCACTGGCTCCCACAGTGGCCAATTGGGCTTCTGGGGGCTTTTGGCAGAACCCACCATGCAGCACAGTTAGTGGGGGGCATCAGGAATCACTCCCCTGACCTGGCAGGAGCTGATGAGTGCATGCCCTTTTTTTTTTTTTATAAAGAGACGACACTGCGGCTGGGCGCAGCAGCCATGGGGGGGCAGGGGGCTGGGAAAGTGGGCAAGGTGTGGGGGCTCACTGAAGAGCACCCCCCCACAGCACAGGGCAGTGGTGGGCAGCAGGATGGCCCCCCTGCCTGGCAGCAGCCAGTGAGTGCAGGGATTTTTAAAAAAATAAAAAATTTAACAGCCGGGAGGCTGGGGCCAGGCAGGGCAGCCCTTGATCAGGCTGGGAGAGCAGGCAGGCGATGGGACCTGTTTAATTCAGAGATTTGGTTGATTCAGCGGTGACTGAATCTCCAAATCAGATTCGGCTGAATCTACTCAGGACATTGATACGAATCACTGAATTGAATCACTGTCCCCCAAATTGGCTGAATCTGAATCCAAAGTGAATACTAGCCGCTTCACATAGGCCTATTGAATATTAGACTTGGCCCTTCTGTGCCATCCCTACATCTAAAATTAATTTGGTTGTAAGTAGGATGTGTTTTAAAGTGAACTAGCTACTCCTGAATAATTCTATCCGAAAAGGAGCCCTATTCAGAATTAGTGATTTTGGCTGTTGTATTCTCAAATCTGCAAAACAAGCAGGGAATAAGACAATCACACATGCCCTAAAAGGGGAGCATATATGAAGTGGAAATGGGGATAGATTACTAAAAAGGAGTATACCTCCTCTACTAGCGCTTGTAGGGAGGCAGTTAGGCCAAAGCTACCATGGAGCAGAGGATGGCATCCCAGGTTAAGGATAACAAAAAATTGTTTTTTAGCTATATGGGGAGTAAAAGGAAGGCTAAGGGTGGAATAGGATCTCTACTAAATGCACATAAGCAATTGATGACGGACAGGGGGCACAAGGCTGAACTCCTCAATGAGTTCTTTGCCTCAGTGTTCCTAAGCCAGGGGCATGACAAGACTCTCATTGGGATTGTAGAGAGGCAGCAGCAGGACACCAGACTACCAAGCGTAGACCCTGAGATGGTGCAGAGGCACTTGGAGGAACTGGATGCGTTTAATTCGGCAGGCCCGGGTA
>NW_005842438.1:424286-461755 GCF_000455745.1 Alligator sinensis | reverse complement strand
CAGGGAACAGCTGCAAGCAGATCTGGACAGGTTGGACAAGTGGGCAGAAAACAACAGAACGCAGTTCAACAAGGAGAAATGCAAAGTGCTGCACCTAGGGAGGAAAAATGCCCAGCATACCTACTGCCTAGGAAATGACCTGCTTGGAGGCATGGAAGCGGAAAGTGATCTTGGAGTCCTAGTGGACTCCAGGATAAACATGAGTCATCAGTGTGACGAAGTCATCAGAAAAGCTAATGGCACTTTATCGTGCATCAGCAGATGCATGACAAACAGAATCAAGGAGGTGATACTTCCCCTCTATCGGGCACTGGTCAGACCGCAGTTGGAATACTGCGTGCAATTTTAGGCGCCACATTTCAAGAGGGATGTGGATAAGCTGGAGAGGATCCAGAGAAGGGCCACACGTATGGTTAAGGGCTTGCAGGCCAAGCCCTTTGAGGCGAGACTAGGGCACCTAGACCTCTTCAGCCTCCACAAGAGAAGGTTGAGAGGTGACCTTGTGGCTGCCTATAAGTTCATCATGGGGGCACAGAAGGGAATTGATGAAGCTTTACTCACCAAGGCGCTCCGGGGGGTTACAAGAAATAATGGCCATAAGCTAGCAAAGAGCAGATTTGGACTGATCATTAGAAAGAACTTCTTCACAGTTAGAGTGGCCAAGGTCTGGAACGGGCTCCCAAGGGAGGTGATGCTCTCCCCTACCCTGGGGGACTTCAAGAGGAGGTTAGATAGGCATCTAGATGGGGTCATCTAAACCCAGCACTCCTTCCTGCCTATGCAGGGGGTCAGACTCAATGATCTATTGAGGTCCCTTCTGACCCTAACATCTATGTATCTATTTCAGATCACATTTTGTATGCAATTTAATCTATAACAACACATATTAATTGGCAATTAATTATAATATCTTGCACTTATTAAATTTTATATATATGATGTGTGGATTTAGATTATTATTTGTCTTAGTGAAAAGGTAACATTTGCAGGCCTTTCTTTGAACATTAAGATAGTGCTGGAATGAGAATGCATTACATCTCAAACAGATCAAAGGGTTACACTGATGTGAATGGGCTGTCAATCAGGGTCGTAACTCCCTGTTCTAGCATTCTCAGGCCACACACAGGAGTTTATTTCTAGTGGTGGAAATTCCCCACTGCTAGAAATGTTTTCCGGAGAGAGAGCAGTGCAGGTGTTCAGCCTGTAAATGCTCCTTTTCCCCTGCTTGCTCTGTGCTTCCAACGACCAACTGAACCCAGTCTGGGGAAAACATGGGAAGCAGCAGGGCAAAACCCCCTGCTTGTTCCTCAGACTGGGGAACCTGGTCTAAGAAGTGGGTGGGGAGCAAGGAAAGGCTGTTCTTCATGTCCCCACTGGGTCTGCAGGGGAGGTAGGTACAACTGTCTCCCACACTTTCTCCAATCCAAGGTGGCCCTGGTCTCGGGAAGGCATGGGGAACCTTTCCCAACTGTTCAACTTCTCCCAGGACTGGGATGAGGCAAGCAGCAGCTACACTGCACCTTGCCCATACTAGGGTAACCTTGGTCTCTGGGTGGCATGAGGAGCATTTCCCCACTGCTTAACTCCTCCTGGTCCCTGAGAGGAGTCAAACTGTGGGGATGTGCCCAAGCATTCACTCCTGTGAGAGATTTTCTCCTGGAAGGGTTTTCCCCAGGAAAAAAAATGTAGTGAATGTTTGTTCTCTTGTCATTCTATTGGGAGAAAACCAATGTTCCCATTACGAATGCAACATCTGTATGTTGCCTCAGATGCATTCATTGGAACAGTTAAAGAGGACTTTATAGAAAGTTGTAACAGATTTTATTTTTTATTTATTTGCTTTTACACAGATTAAAATGACTTCTAGCCACATTCTTCCTTTGTCCTTACCTAGATTCTTAACAAGGAGGGATGCCTGTTTCTGCAGCTGACACATTTTTCACTTGAAATCAATGGCTGTGTTGTCCATGCTTTCTTTTCTTCACTTTGCCCTTTCTACTGCACACTGTGTATCACTTTGGATAATCCATTAAGTGTCAAAGAATGTATACTTGCTACTAACTGCTGTTGGTTGCACTTTGTTTATGCACAACAGAAGTAATAGCAATAGCTTAAAAGGAGATATTTTACTTTGCTATTCTGTGGAGGCTGGATGACTGGTGCAGGGTAGGTCACAGGCCAGATCCACTCTGTGACATGCAAAGGACTGGGACTCAATCTATTGTGTGCTCATTTGGATTCCAACCCCATACAACATGTGGTGGCTGTGCCCCTCTGCTGGGATCAAGTCTGCTACCCCAGCCACAGCCCTGTGTGTGCTGGATTGGGCCTTGCCACCACAGGTCTGGCCCCATGTGTTCAGGATTGGTTCCAACCATCCCAACCCCAGCTCTGGCTCCACTTGTGCAGGACCATGGAAATTTGTGGTGGAGAAACAGTATCACCATTAATTGGCAACACCCCTGCCCATCAAATTCCACACCCTTGAGGATGAAGCCCTGCAGGCTTGATCATACAGCTCTGCAAGCTAAATTTGGTCCATTGATTGGGGGTTTGGTCCATGGATTGGGGGCTGAGCTAAAGCAATGCAATCCTGATTAAATGAGTTCCAAATCCCCTCTCTGAGTGCCAGAATGAAAGGAGAATCTAATCCTCTATTCATCATGACAACTCTGAGAGTTTTCCTATATGCTGTCTCTTTGCAAATTTTCTGCTGTCCATTCTATTGGACACCACTTCTGCAATTTAATAGATAGTTCCAATGAAAAGACAATACATTGTTACATTATCCCAGAGGAGTACGGGGATGAAGATGCATCTTCATTTCTCATTCAGCATTCTGGAACAAGAGAATTAAATTCACAGAAGTTTGATCTGCTGCAGCCTTCTGTCCTCAGTATGCTCAGTCAGCTTCCTAGGATAGAGCCTGCAAGTCAAAGCAAGTGATACTTTCACTCTATTCAATACCAGTGGGGCTTCTCCTGAAGGACTGTGTCCAGTTTTGGGCACCATGCTTCCAAAAGATAAAGACAAATTGAATATTCAAGCAGAGAGACAGAAAACATAATTAGAGGTTTAGGAAACATTGGTGGTTACAAAGAGCAGAGTGGTTACAAAGAGGATGGTGATAGATTGTGCTTTGTGGCCACAGCAGGACCAGCAAGAAGTAACCAACTTAAAATGCAGCAATAAAAATGTAGTTTGTCTACTAGGAAGAACTTTCTCTCTATCAGGGCATTTAAGCATTGGAGCAAATTACTTAAAGGGGGCAATAGATTCTCCACCATTGGAAGCTTTTAAGAGTAGGTTAGACTAACACTTGTCTGGAATGATTTAGAGAGGGGTGACTACTTGAAATTCTGAGGTCACTCCCAAACCTATTTTTTCTCTGATTGCATGTCTGAGAGAAGGGAGAGTAAACAGGCACCATACACCAACTAAACAATGGTATATACACATCCAGAGAGTGAAGACAGCATACACATGCATACACAAGCTTTCATGGACTGAAGCTCACATCATCAGGAGCTGTGAAAGATCATACAGAAAACAGAGTATAAGGAGGACAGAGAAATTGGAATACAAATGACAGAGGGAGGGAGATAGGGAAGGGTGAAGGGGCACCATAGGTGGAGGGAAAAAAAATCATTTGAGGGGGTTGATAGTGTGTGTGCATCTGTGTGTGAGCCCCAGCAGGTAAGTCTGTGGGGGAAGAGGAGTAGGGAAGGAAAAGTGCCATGGGGGGGGAGAGGGAGTTGGGCTGGGGCAGGGGCTGGGGCAAGCCCTGCACAGCCAGGGTGGGGTGCAGGACAGAGCTGTGAGCAACTCACCCAGGGGGCTCAGGGAGGGAATGGTGCCTTCCACTGCTGCATCTGCCCTGAGAGGGCATGTGCCCCTGGATCTGTGTAATCTGTGTGGGGCAGGGTGGGATGCCACTGTGGGCTGGAGCCAGGGCTGCACCAAGCTCTTCCCAGTGGGGGGGTTGGGCTATGCTGTGCTTGGGGTGGGTGGTGATGGCACTGGGTGGGAGGTGGGGGGGGCCACAGCAAATTTTGGGGTGTTTGCAGCCCCCCGATAGCTCTCCTCCCAGAGCCACCACCACCCATCCAGAGCACAAGCTGGCCCAGGACCCACCGGGAATAGCACAGCATTGCCCCAGCCCCAGCCAGCAGTGGCAGTCTGCCCTGCCCCATGCAGATCTAGGGCACATGACCCCTGTGCCCTCCCAGGGTGCATGCAGCAGCTGGAGCTGCACTTCCTGGATGAGCGGCTCAGAGCTTAGTCCCACACTTCATCCCAGCTGTGCAGCGTCTATCCCTCCCCCAGTCCCAGCTCCACTTCCTCCTTCACCATTGTGTGCATGCACCTCCCCAGACCTGCTGCAGCTGCCAAAAGCCTGTGGCCAGTCTGTCTTGTGGCACTACCGCTGCCCTGTGCTTGGATGTGGGGGCTAAGCCCTGTTAGCCACCCTGTTCCACTCTCTTGGGGGGCACTATTGCAAAGAGACAAGCACATTTTAAACAATTGGAAACAAAGGGGTTGCAAAAATTAATCCAGATAGATAAGAATCTATAGTCCATATTTAAACCATACTTAGCACAATCCAGTTGGCAGAAGATTGCTTATTCCACCATTAAAAATACAAAACAAAACAAACAGTTTGAATGAGAATTTTTTTCTGCCTGAGAACAATAATCCTTAGGTTAGCAATAGAGTGTTCAGGGAGATCGAAGCATTCTTCCACAAGATTTTGTGTCTTTCTGCAGCTGACTTCAGATCAGTGTTCATTTTTTCTTACACATAGAGATTACCCTGTCTGTCCAATGTAGACAGATGATGAGCATTGTAAGCAGATTGTGGCCTATATGATATTGGTGCAGGTGAATGAAACTTGTTATTAGGTCCAGTGATGATGTGGTTCTGTATTGATGTGAGGACACAGCAGGCATTTTGATCCAGTGCAAGACCTAGTGCCTCAGTGAGGATGGGAGTTCATTAGTCTGTTGTTTGAGAGCCACTGTTTTAGGTTAGAGCTGCCTGTGAGCCCTTTCCTGTCATCCTTTTTCAGAAGGGGCTGGAGGTTGCTTAGTGATATTCTTTAAAACAGGAGAGAGCAAAGTACAGCCTGCCAGCTAGATCCATCCCACCAGGCCATTCTAAAATTTTTAGAAAATTAATACTTACCTGCTCCTGGCTGCCTGTCAAAGATGACAGGAGCTAGGGGGAGTACAACCCAGAGGAAGCCGGTGTCAGGATCCAGCAGCCTAGCAGCAAGTTCTGCCCAGCCCTAAACCTCTAACCCCCTGACTGGAAGCCCGTGCCTAGCAGAGGCTTCTGGCCTGTGACTGTGGAGCTGTCAGATAAGAGTGGAGTGGGGGGAGGCAGGGGAAGACCAAAGGCAATTGCCCCAGTCCTTAGGGCTGGGTCAGGCTGGGCCAGATTGGCTCCTGCTGAGTCCTGCAGTCACGGCCATGTAGCTGGGAAACATGTGGTGCTGGAGTGCTGTGGTGGCAGGCAGGACAGCTGTGAAAGCAGTGGCAGGAGAGGGGTGAGTTGTGAGTGGGAGCGGGTGGGAACATGGGACCTCAGCAACAGCTTGGCAGGAGTGCAGGGCCCACACCAGTGTCCTGGGGCCAGGGCCAGTGGGGCCCAGAATGAGGCAGCAGAAGCATGGGGGTGGGCCAGCAGAGCTCTATGGAGCCAAGCTGGGATGCACCAGCAGGGGGAGGGGGGAGCCAGCCCAGCCCCATGCTCCTGCCATCCCACTCTGGGCTCCTGCTGGCGTTGGCCCTGGGGCACTGGCATGGGCCCTGTGCTCCCACTTAGCTGTCACACCCACCCCCTACCTGCTGCCACTCCTCCCTGCCTGTAGCTTCCATTTCCCCACTTTCCTGCCTGCCTGCTGGCCACTCCAGCACCATGTGGCTTCTGGCTGCATTGCTGGGCTGTGGAGGCATGGGGCCCACATCAGTATCCTGAGGCCAGAAGTGGTGGTGGTGGGGGGGGTGTTGTATGTGTATGCGCATCCGTGCAATAAGGGAGGGGAAGAGAGAGACAGAGAGAGCAATGAAGGAGAGTGTGTGTGTGTGTGTGTGTGTGTGTGTGTGTTTGCACATGCATGTATGTGTGTGTGCATGTGTTCACAGGGTGTGTCCCACATGCACACTCCACCATACACATGCACACACACCTTATCTTGTACTGCCATACACGCAGACCCCCATACCCACACTACCCACACCCTCTCACACACCACAACCACTGTCCCTCCACACACATCCTCCCCACAAACCCCATACCCACCCCACCTCACAAATCCACATACACACCCACATACTCCCTCACCCCACACCTCTCATACCCATTCATCCCCTCCACACCACAATTCACACCCCTATTCACAACACAAACCCCTCCACACTCCCACACCCTTCCCCACACCCCACTTGCCCACATCCACAGCCTCCCACAAACCTATACCCATCCTCCACAATATACAAAGACTTAATTTTAAGCTATTGTGCAATCACTTCTACATACACTACATAAACACATAAATCAAGACAAAAATATTTTTTGAAATCAAATTAATGACTGTTGTAGGTGTTCAATTTTTATAATATAATTTGGTATTTTTCTGGTTCTGAGACGGCAAACCCCCTTGCTGAAAGACGTACTTCCAGGAGCAAGGGGAGGGACTTCTGTTGGCAAAGGTCAGGGGTTAGGACTGCTCGTCACTAGATGATGACCACAGAGCAGGGCACATGTCAAGGGCAGAGCTACCCATGCAGCCTTCGACGGCTTGCCAAAACTCAGTAAGTGGCCATCCACCTGAAATAATTGCCCAGCCTTGCCTTAAGTGTTCAAGTTGGAGGCTGTAGGTTACTATCAGAGGGATTCTATTGTTCTTATCCTGGGAGTTGGTATTGTAGTGGGTCAGATCAGGATCTGAGTCTGACTTTGTTGGATTTCAGTGGCTATGAACATTCATTGTAGTGTCTAGGAAGTGAATGCGCTGCATGGAGTATTGCAGAATTATTTTGATGGAGAGGTGGAAGTTCTTAAAGTCTCTGTGTGTCAATTCTCCATGCTCTGTGTCTGTGGTCAAAAAGTGCTCTGGCTCCATCTTTCTCCTCTGCTTTTTGTTTACTTTCTCTGAGGTGATTGTCACCTGCATGGGTACACAGAGGAACTTTGCATGCTTCCTGAAAAGTACAATATGAAGTTATCTCAGGTGCTTGCATGGGATGTATGAGCAATTAGGAAAGTCTATATATAGGTGAAGATTTTCTTCAGGATTTTGTCTATTGATAGTGAAAAGTTGTTACTTATGATGTAGAATCAGGTTTTGTAAGGTGAGACAAGCTGTTTAATGAACCAATTTACCTCTCCAAACTACGTAAGTGGTCCAAAAAAAGATATTATCTCACCTCATGTACCTTTTCTCTTTCATGTCCCTGGACAATAATGGCTACAACAATAACACTGATTTAGCATGAACGTTAGAGTTGTATTGCAGAGAAAAAAATTCAGGCAACCATTGTTTATCACAGTATCCCCATGTCAGATATCTGTTCTCATCTCAAATGATTTTCTGTCATTATTCGGTTATTTTTAAAGAAAGAAAATATATAGACTTCTCTAAAAAACACTATTATAACCCTTTATTTTTCCAGGATTAGAAGGCCTTGCTGAAAATAAGTTTTACATTTGAAAACAATAAGTCAGTGGATGCCTGAATTTTACCTTCATGACATAACAATTCTCTCTCTATATGCTCGAGCAGCCAACCATTGTATTTACTGAATAGTCACTAGCTTTGGTTCAAAAACACTGCTAACAGATAAAACCTCAAGGGCAAACATCTTGCTAAAAAAACAATCATCAAAGCTTGGTTTCCCTTTCTAGCAAATCCAATCACCTTACTTTCATTTCTCCTCTTCAGTAAATTTCAAACAACAGAAATGTGTGAAGGATGAGAGGAGTTTGCATGACAGCTGATGGTAAACTCTTCTTTATAGCCTGGGGAGGACCTGTGAAGCTTACGGCTTATAGTAATGGTTGAAACCTCTTATAACTCCAATATTCAGTGAACAGCTATTAAATTAACCTACTTGCTCATTTTTTGGTGCTAGGAGAAATTTTAACAGAATTATATTCAATCAGAATAAACAGTTCCATCCAACTCAAAACTGTTTGTGAAATCGGGTCACTTTCCCCTGTATTTTCTCAAGGAGGCAAGCGGTCTAGAATCCAGCTATAAGAGCACTGCTGGCTAGCAGGAAGTTTGAGGCTTTGAGCTCAAGCTGGGGTGGGCCAAAAAGCAGTTTGTTTCTACCAGGGGAGCTATAAGAAAGAAGATAAAAATGCAGGCAGGGACTTCCAGGCAGGTAGCATTTAGGTAAATGGAGATATGCAGCAGGAAGTTGAGGTAGAAGGGATCCCGGTAAGATGATAATTTATGTAAACCATACTGGGCTACCCTTAGGAGTTACATTAGGATGTGTTTGGTTAAGTTATACTGGTAGCTTAACATTACTTTTCTTGTAGGTTATTTGCCCCTTTTATTTCCTGCCAGCCCTTTGCTATTCTATACATAATCCTGTTTTCTGGGAACCACTATTGCTTATGGCAAGGATCAGCAACCTCTGATCTGGTCTGCAGAGCCCATGGACCCAGCCCAGCCCATGGCTGTGGGGCTTCAGCAATGTTCACAGCCAAGTCTTTGTTCACACCATGGCATGCTGCACCACAGATGGGTGGTGGGCACTTTCCTATGACACACCTCAGCTAGGTAAGGTGTTTGGGGAGAAGCAGTGGTAGAAATGGCAGCAGTGGCCATCCTATTGCTGGCCTACTCAGACCTGAGCTGGGCCATTCTGGCCCACCACTGCAAAACATTCCTGACTACTTGTTTGCAGAATTAGTTTTGGAGGTACATACACATTTCTCAAAGACATCTAATAGGGACTGGAATACACTGTGGAGTGGAGACAGTCACAAGTACATTGAGACATTTGCATACCCTGAATGCTGCATTAAACTGAGCACTCAGTCCTCATTTTCCTGTGCCTTCTTTCACTTATTGGCCAGAGTTTCAAAAGTACTCATTTACTGTTAGGAATCTAAGTATTTGTCATTAAGTATTGAGATTCAATAAGTCCAAATGATCTCAAGGGGAGCTACCATTAATTGTAGGAGCATACATTGTGATTGGTAAGATACTCAATGTTTTAATGATATAATCTCTGTCATATTTTGGCTCTATCCTTCAGATGAAGTAAAAAAGGTAAATCAAAGAAGAAATAAAATGTAATTTTAAAAAATATTTCTAATTAGTTCATGCTGTATGGGCATATCATAAAACACAAGAAACTACTTCAATCTCCTCAATATTAAGAAAAGAGTTAACACTTCCTAATTTTGCATACTCCAAGCAGATGGAATGGAAGTGGCATCACCAAGTCACTTTAAGTCTAACAAACAAGTATAAATAGAATGTGTAGGGACTAATTTTCAATGAGCAAGAAGAAAAATTAAGGGCCTGATCCAAGTAGAATCAGTAAAAATCGCTGAATCAATCGGTTATAGATGACTAAATGACTTACAAGTGGTAGGTCTCTTATTTCTATTAGTAGATATTCTGGAAATCTGTTTTGAATAGAACTTTTATCTGAAAATGAAACTGTGAAGAAGCTGGTTTTAGACTGTAAAGGATCAGCCACAGCATTTCCTCTAAACTGTGTGGCATGCGTGGCCTCACAGGCGTGCCTGGAAGTATGGCATGAGTGCACCTGTGCGGCCGTACATGCCACAAAGCTTAGAGGGAATGCTAATCAGCCTTTATAATACAGCAGTGTAAGTCAAGAACGATTGTGAAGTCAAAGGAAAACGAGGACCTGTATCACTTATATTACTGTACATTCTCCTCTAGTATGGAGGTGATAAGTGAAAGAGAATTTATACAAAAACCTGATATAGGAGTAATTATTCATCTAAAACCAACTAAAGTCATTATCCCTTCTTGTACTTTTGAAAAAAAATCTAACCCTAACAATCTACTGATCTGTTAAATGGACTTTCATTGTTTTAAATAAAGTCAGAGCTCATACCCCATCCCGTGCTGTCATTTCATTCCATGTTCTATTCACAGAAATTCCGCCAAACTCAGCTTGGTATAAGTGAACACAACTCTAATAAGTCCAGGATTTGGGCTTATAAACCCCTGTATTTTATTAAACCGGCTGGTTTATTTTAACTTAAAAAATACTGCTTCAATCAATAGCTAAGGAAGAGTTAAATAAATACTTTATGTCTCCAAAGGTTAAATAGTCAGAAACAATCTTCAGGGAAAGAGAGTCCATTTCAGGTACTTGTAATCCTTGCAAAACAGCTGTCCAGATGAAAGGATTGTACAATAAAAGCTACTGAGAATGGCACACAATTTATGTGCTTTCAATAGTGTCACAATAAACTGTAGGTATCTGAAAAATTAAAACCATGCAACTGAAAGCTTCACCATTGCTTTTTTTTTGCTTTGTAAAAGAACGTTTTTAATTCTACTCCTGATTACCTCTGCTGGAATACATGCACTTGACATATGGTCATTTTAAATGCAAATATTAAGGATATGAAAAGCCACAGTCACATGTTTACATTTGGATGCCTCCCAGGAGCTAAAGTGGCTTTATAAAAAGACAAAATCACTTTAGTTGCCCAAGCATAAATTTGCCTTGTCCATCCAAATATCAATATGCATTTGGCAAAATAATTTGAAATACAAAAAGAGGTTGGTAAGTAGGGCCATTGCCATTATCCCTCAGAAAAAGAAAAAATGAAGTGAAATGGACCAGCTATAAATGATAAATGAATTGGTATAATAAAACTACTAATGGTATGTACCACTGAGGGGTTATTAGTTTAGAAATTATTGAAAAAGTTTCTATAGTCAGAAGTAACACAGATGTTTTCTGCCCAATAGGTAGATCCGGGGGGGGAGGGGGGGGGGCATAAAATGGCACATAAATGGTAATACAGCAAAAAAATCAACATCTCCCCATGGGATTTGGTTCATGCCAGAGCAAGAGCATGTGAACAAATGTTGGAAAGTTGGCAAGAAATGGGGCCTGAAAAAAAAATCACAGAGAAACAGCTAAATATAATTGTTCTGAGTAAAAAAGAACTTAACACAGCCATGCACAAAATCATAAAAAGAACCAATCCTAAGTTAAAAAAATAATAGGAGAAAAAGAGAGGAAATACTAATTTTCTTTAACAATATATTTGGATCTGTGGTGGGGAAAATTCTGGGAAGATAAACAAACACCTCTGGAATGTTAAGGAGTCCCCAGAACACTGAGAAAGCATCTAAAGCACTAAGCAACGCATGCTGATGAAGGATAAGAGATGGTCTTGAATTAAGATGAAAATCCTATGGAATCATATAATGTAAATGTAATTACTGATCTAGAAAGCCATAGGGATAATGCTTCTCAAAGCAGAAGGCAGGATATAGATTTACCATAATGACATTATTTAAAATTGGCAGTAAGATAGGCCGATATCAATGGCTGCAATTCTGTTTTGTTTCCTTTTCTCCAAAGTTGCCATATTAGGGTCTGCTCCTGGATCATTAAAGTCAACATTATTATAAGATAATAGCACTGTCTTTGAGCACAAAGGGGCTACGTTGGTTAGTGGGAAGGTATATTGAAGGAATGGAAAAGACAGATGAAACAGTAGAAATGCAGGCAGGCAAAAATAGAGGTTCGTAGAGCATGCCAACTCAAAATTGGAAAAGAATTTCAGTTGGTGCATCCTTAGAGAATCCAGGTGTGGCCCCACATACTGCGTGCTTCAGCTCATATCCTGGAGGAGGGAAGCAGTCGCTACATTCAGGACAGCCCTGGAACAGCTGCTACATGCTGCATACACCAGCTGCTCCAGGGCTGTGGGACTAAGGCTCTAACACATGCCCCAGAGCCGTGGAACAGCCACCACATACAGCACATACATGCCCTGGGGCAGCAACTAAGTGCAGCATAACTCTGGAGCAGCTGGAGCAGAACTACACTACATGCTGTGCCCACTCTGGCTGCTCCAGGACACACTCTGGATCCAGCGTGGATGCCAGTCTGTGGGCCTAATCCCACCTACGGGCCTAATCCAGCCCCACACCACTCATCTGGCCTATGGGGCTGGATGAGTTTCACACCCCTGCTGTAAAATCATACGTTGGGTCCCTCCCAAAACTGAGAGATTGTCTTTTAACACCTGAGGTTGAATTTTAGGATCTCTGTTATTTATCATCTGATATTGGAGTCTGTGGGATACACTTGGATCATATTTTAAATATTATTAGCTGCACTTATGGCTATAAATATACTATTTTTATTAATGGAAACATATCCTTGCAAAACACAGGATTCAGGGACCTTGGAATTTCAGATAATAAGCAATTCCTCCCTCCTCCAAAATTGCAAAAATTGCTATGAAATCATGATATGACAGCAAAGCTTGGGCATATGATTAAGTAGCACATTTTTGTACAAAACGAAGGAGTGGAGTGGAAATTTTCTGTATTGGAAGGCAGCTCAGTGCACAAAGAAAGAGCCATTGGAATCTAGGCTCTTATCAACACTGTATGATGTCTGAATGCACTTGGGGATGGGGGATTGGTTATGACTGTTGCATTCTAGCATCTGCTTTTATGCTGTGACTCTTGTATTTCTGGTTTCTGATATCTATTTCACTCTGACCCCTGTTGATGCCTGTCATATTGAGTTCCCTTTCTCACTCTCGTCTTCCTGGTTGTCTTTGATGTAACAAACACAATACGATGTGGAGTAGTCTTGTGTATTTGCTATAAGCTGAAGTGCATTGGCACTGAGCTGTTCTGAAAGAACTGTGTTGTCAGCCCCCTGCCATTCCTGTCACTATTGTGAAGTTCAGCTCTACCAACATGCTCTATATTACCTTGATAGTTCTACATTTATTTTTTCTTTATGGTGCCAATGTATACTATTACAGGAATTAATATTATCCATGGCTGAATGGATACTACGGCCAGGTACAGTATATACTTTTACCAGTATAATGCTCAAAAACTAGTCTAAACTGATAATAGCACAGAAGTTCCATGCACAAAGTCTGGTTTAAAATGGCAGAACCCTAAGGTAGACCTGGATCCATGTGCACTCGTACTTAATTGATTTAGGTTAGATTGGGGAATTGAACTTCTGTACTAGATCTGCTATTGATTCATACTAGGCTGCCAGCATCTCAGGAACCTTTGTGGTACGTTACTAGCCTTCTGTCGGAGAGAGACACACTACCCTTTGCCCCACACTTGGTTGCTCTGGCCAACTGCCAAGCTGTCCCCACCCCTGGACTTTCACAGTCAGCACAGTGGTTGACAGTGTTGGTGGGAGGGGGAAGGGATGCTCATGCAGGCCTTACAGCCTGCTTAAGATCCCTGGGGCTGTGCCCACTTGCAGAGGGTATGGGGTACCCTGGGTGTGTGTGTGGGAGCCCATCCAAGACTACACGGTCCCCCCGAAAAGGGGGGACAGCCCCAGGGAGCATGAAGAGGCTTCAGGGAACAGATGAGCTGCCTGCAGTTGACAAATGCCTGATTGAGGCGGGGCAAGGGCATACTGTCCCATGCTAGCAACCATTCAGGGTTGACCTTGGCTGTGCTCAGCAGTCTCTGGAAGCCTGGGAAGCCAGCTAGAAGGCATACAGAAGCACCCCCAACCTCCTGGCCTTGGCCAGTGCAGGCAGTCTGCACTGGCCAAAGGGCAAAAGTGTGTTCTTTTTGCTTCCAAACCAACCTAGGCCACTTACAGAAATCCATGTAAACTTTGATCCACTTTGGGCTTTTTGAATGTCTGTACCTAGCCTAAATATGCCTCTTTTTCTGTCTGAAAGAATGCTTAAAGACGTTGAAATGCACAGCTGTTGAATATATAGACACAGTAGTTTGCTGATCTCTGTATTCACTGAGCTTGAAGGTTTTTTACATAGGTGGAGGGAGAAAAAATATTTGGTGGGGCTGAGTGCCTGTGCACATGCACATATGCATCCCCCCAGTAGATGAGTCCATCGGGGAAGGGGTGGGGGGAGGGAAAAGGGCCATGGGGGGAGAGGGAGTGGAGCTGGGGCAGGAGCAGGCCCTGCACAGCCAGGACGGGGCGTGAGATAGAGTCATGAGTGGCTCGTCCAGGGGGCACGGGGTGGGGTTGGTGCCTCCTGCCACTGCATGCACCGTAGGAGGCATGGGGAGTGTGCCTCTGGATCTGTATGAGGCAGGGTGGGCTGCCTCTGTGAGCAGGAGATGGCACCAGGGCAGGGACTGTGCTGAGCTCTTCCCAGTGGGGGGTTGGGCCATGCTGTGCTCAGGGTGGGAGGCAGTGGTGCTGGGAGGAGGGTTACGGAGGATAAGGTGAAGTTTGGGGTGGCTTACTCCCTCCACCATCACTGCACACACGCTTCTCCCCAGCCCAGTTGCAGCCGCCACAAGCCCATGGCCGGGCTGCCTTGTGGCCCTACCACTGCCCTGCGTTCAGGGTGGGGCTAAGCCCCATTAGCCCCCTTCCCCCTTCTGCTGCCTATGGTTTTATAACTTCTGGCAGCATGTGGCTCAAGATCAACCCATTTTTAGACTCTGTCCTCAGCAGTCTAATAGAAAGCTGTATGCTACTGCATACTACTAGGAAAGATACTGATGGCTTCATGAGGCAAATTGGAGGCAAAGCCATAACACATTCAAACATATGCCACATCAACATTTTTCACAGAAGAATATCAGAAATTTCATCAGACAAGGAAGGGAATGATAGCTTGTGGTTTAGAAATTCCCTTGATTTAAAGCAGGGACATTTTTCTTTTGGACTTAACACATGGGTATATTGTTTTTACTGGTGAAAATTAATAGACTATGGAATTTCAGTAGTCCAAGACCAGGAAGAAAGCAGCTGTGGTTATTGTTTTAGGAATAACCACAGCTGCTTATTTATTATAGTGGCTGAATTATTTAAGATTCAGACACTGAAGTGGCTGCTGGACACCGAAATCCTCCACCTTAAGCAATTTTCCATCCACCTTATCCTTACTGCTGCTAAAAAACATGAACGAGTGCTACTAGTAATACAATATAGGGTTTCTATGTGCTCCATACTCTGCTTATCTGTTAACTCAAATAACAGATGGATGGTTCAGGGTTTAGGGCACTCACTTTAGGAACTGGAAGATCTAAATTAAAGTATCTGCTCTACAACAGACTGCATTAATTGTCTTTTCAACAGTTCTCCCTTTGTAAGTGAGGCTAGTACTCCTTCCCTATATCTCAAGGTTTTTGTCAGGAAAATATGTATTGTATACTTACATACTCTGGTAATAGATTATATATGATCCTGCCTTCTTCCTTTTGAAAATTATATTGATATATATTACCGTTTCATTGTTAGATGGAGAATTACCTTTTTCTTATGCAAGTTATACAACACTTTATTTTATGTTAGCATATTGTGAACTCTTTTAAATCACCAATATAAAACCTTCATCTACAATAGCTCATTCAGAGTGCATGCACTGATGCAGTGTGATCTATGTATCCATCTGGACTAGATGGAGTACATTGCTAGAGTCATGTTGACTCTCTAGTCAAGTGCTTTAGACACAGGGAGAAGAACATCTGTGTTCCAGTATCTGTTCTAGTGAAGTATAATAGAAACAGTGAAACAGAAGATTGGTAACCCTCTTCTACCACCCAGCCTACCTCAAAATCATTATAAAAAAGCAGTTAGCCCACTTCCCTGAAAAGCACTGGATGTGGGTTTCAATAAAGATTTCCATAACTTTTGTCACTGTGCAACTAGCCTTGAGCTTTTAGATTAAAGAAAAACTTCATGGAACTTCAGCAATTCCATGAACTCCTTTAGAAGCTCCTTTCTCCCTCTCCACAGATAAAACTGTTCAACAAATTCAACCCAAATTTACAAATAGTTTTGGGATAACTGGGACTGTATTTCTTAATCAACAGTTTATTAAAATTAATAAATTAATAAATAATGCAGTAACCCCTCCTCCACACATCACAAACCTACACACCACAACCACAGCTATAAAGAAGTAATTTTAAAAGGAACTTGAAAGAAGATAACTTGCATTCTTCAGTTTGCCTGGCTATCTCAGTTGTAAAGGGAAGGGATTTAAGTAAAATACACAAATGTGAGTGGAAGGAATCCAAACAGTGATTGCATACCCATTTACTGGGATCTGGGAAGCCCTGCCATGAAATCATGGGTATAACAGGAAAGGAATGAGAAATGTGTGTGAGACTGATATTATATATAGCCTTGGAAATATGTTGTCAGGGAAAATGTTGTTCTACTTTGTAGCCAAAAAACCCAGGAGAGAACCCTTCATTTATACTAGGAACTGGCTTGTTTGGGTTTTTCTGCAGGTTGCTGAAGAAATTAGTGCTGAAAAAAGATCACAAAGCCAAGTTTTCCAAATCTCACCCACCTGTTTCTAGGTAACACGAAAGGAAACTGGCACCTTTATTATATGTACATTTTACCTGATAAAAAAAAAAATCTCTTTGCTAACAGGACCAAGTGACTACATGCTACTTATTCCTTCTGATATTCCTTTTGAACTTCACTTGCTGGAAGACATCTGAAAACTGTCATGGGTAAAGATAACAATTAGGCGAATTTTAAATCATTAAGAGCAGCCATGGAAATTTTCTGTCTCCAGCTACACCAATGCAGAGGCCAACTGAGAAATCACACTAAGTCTATCAATTTTTCTATAGCATTTACCTTCCTTTAGAGAAGTCTGCAAACTTTGCAATTGTGAATGACTTTAAAGTGAGATCAGTAAGGAAACAGGTGGGAATCTTTAACTCCTAGTTAAACAGTAACTACATTACTTAGCGGAAATTAGTATCAGTGTCTCCCTTCAAAACAGCAAGGCAAAAAGTGCTTAGCTAGCATTCCAAGTTATGACAATTAAACATCTTAATTACTCAAACACAATTATCTGTTCTGAAAATAGCTGCAGTACTAAAGAGAACATAATCAATGACAAACCTGAAAATGTTAAAAACCCAGCAGATCTTAAGCAGCAGCAGTTATAATTCAGTAGAATTAAAAAACAAGCATTCTTTATTCTTTTTTTTCCCCCTACATACTTCACAAATGGAAACTGGAAGCAACTACAACAGCTATTCAAAGTATTGCATATTCCTAGAGAAGGATTTATAACAGCAGAAAGATTTTAGGGAGAAGGCCTGGAATCTCATTGAAAGGCTTTGTAGTATACTAAAAATTTTGGGCTGGAGAGTTTTGTCAACAGTGATCCTATGTTCTGATCATAATCCTTTGAAGTCAATAGCAAAACATCCATTGACCTCCTTAGGGTTGGAATCAGGTTTTTAGTGACACCATGATCCCAGGGAGCTGAGTAAGAGTGCTCTGACTAGAATTTTAACCTAAGTTAGAGATGCCCCAGTTTTCAAGGTGTTCAGGTTATTTTGGCTCTGTATCATTGCAGTAAATGCATGTCTTCTTTCTTTTCTATTTGCCTCTCCTGGGCTAGGGACAGACATTACACATGAACTAATTTAAGTGATCATAAAATGGTTTAAACCAGTAACAGAACAGAAATTCTGTGCACATAAACCAGTTTGAAAATGGCTGAAACCACATTGAGATAAACCTAGTTGAATGCAGTATCAGACTTAACTGATTTGGCTCAAACCGGCTTGTGCAACGTCTGTCCCAGAGCCCTTTGTGGTTTAACTTAAACCAGAGTCCCCCAGCATCCCAGGTGCTTTACAGCCCTGGGCGGGGCTCTCTGCTCCACACAAGGGCTGTTCCCGCCCCTCTGCTCCCTCGCTGGAGCTCTAGCAGAGACTGTAGATACAGCAGCATCTGCCTGGCTTCCCCCTGCTACTCCCCACCACCACTCCCTGCTCAAGCAGGGATCCCCCCAACCCTCTGCCACAGCACAGATGATAGCAAGCATGTGGTATGCTAGCTAGCTAATGCTGAAAGGTGTCTATGTAAGGCAGACAGGACAAGGTCAAATAGGACAGTATCTGCTTAGGGCTCTTTGGAAGTAAGGAAGAGCTTGGCATAATGAGAGAGGCTTTTGTTTTCTTGATGGGCTGATAAACACTTTGTAACTCCCTGCTGTGTCAGTAAATGCTGTGTAATTCCCTGTTGGCTCCATTGCTGGTCAGGAGCAGTGGGGGGGGGGGGGGGGGGGGGGGGGGGGGCCGGGGGGGGCGGGGGGGAGTTGGGCCCCCTTCCTAATCAGAGCATCCTGCCTAGGCCTGGCCATCCCCTCCCCACCCCTCACTCAGCTCAGCTGTATGGAAGGGAAGGGAGGGCTGCTCTAGTGCCCCCTGGCTTCTAGCCTGAGCCACTGCAGACATGTCCCTGCATTTCTTCAGTCCAGAGGGGATGTTTGCACAGTTAGAAACTGGTTCAGCCTAGCTAGGTTAGACTAAACTTCAAAGATTTAATCACACAGGTTTTCATATTAGTCTGTAGATATTTAAAATGTACATTATTCATTGTAAGAATCCAGCAGTTCTCCTCTTAACATACAAAGTACCCCATAAAAATGTAAGTCAATTAGCCAGGTTAGCATGAAATATTGTATTTATCATAAAGCACTTTAGTAAATGGATCTGAAATCTGTATAACAATTATGTTTTCAAATCTTTGAAATCATCTCAAAATATTGACCTGAAATACCTTCAGCTCAAGTGATTTACAAAACTATAGAATGTTGTTTAACAACACTTTCTTTCTTAAAATATGATGCATTGTCACAACAAAAAAAAGATTGTGTCTGATATACAGAGAATTACTTTTCTTATTATTATAATTAATCCAAATACCACACAAGTTCCTTATTTCTTTACTAGGAAGAGTTTCCTGCGTTTGAAAAATATCCTAAAAAGTATCCAATTTTTTTTAATAATCTATGACAGTAGGTTGACTATCTGTTACATAGAAAGCTTAATTATTTTTACTTTCTTATTTAGACAACACCAGATCCTAATTCTCAAAACTTGCCAGTTTACAACAAAAATCACTACTGACAGTGACTAGGTTTCCAGGAGCTATACTGTATGAATTGATTATTTGACACGGTAGATTGTCACAACAGGACTCAGTGACTCAGTATATTCATTCCTGTCCTGTCACTTATTCGAACAAGTCTCCATTAGTAAGGCTTCTTAAAAAACAAGTCATCCTCTTAATGCTACACTCCCCTAGAAGACCTCTTAAGAGAAAGAGAAACAGTGGGCACTTATACACAAGTTGCTATGTCACCATAGTGATGAGTTACGGTGACAACGTAGCATAGGCAGGCATGAACAATTACACCAATTCTACTGCACAGTAGGAATGAGCTACTGCACAGTGGCATCAAAAACAACCTGTGTGGCACTGGGACTGCAGTAACATTGGTTACTGTACAGTCATTTAGTACATGTGTGCACAGTGTGGCACATATGTAGACACAACCACTGTAAATCAGGGATGTCCAGCTGGTGGCCCATGCCACCCACAAGGTATTAAAATGTGTCCCTGGGCTCCCATCTGGCCGCTGCTCCCCCATTGCTCTATCTGCAGCTCCAGGCTCCCCTTCCTCCAGCTTCTCTTTCCTGTCTCTGTCCCATGGGGTGGGGCATGGTACACACTGCAATGTTGGTGGAGTCTTCAGGTTGAGATGCTTGAGTGGCACTGTGCAGCATGAGAACTGACATCCAGGGAGCTAAGGGTGAGTCAGGGTGCAGTGCAGTGGGGAAAGGTACTCAGGTGCATGGTGCAGCAGTGGGGAGCACTTCAATGAGTGGCGCTGTGCATGGGAGGCAGAGCCTGCAGCTCTGGGACCCACGGTCCCTCACTGGTGTGACTTGTGGTACTGTATCCCCTGTCAGTGTGGCCTGAGGGGTGTGCGTCCCCTGGCTATTTAGAAATTAAACAGGACTGTTGTAAATGATGGTGACATTCTCAGGAGGAAAATTTCCTCCAAGGTGCATTTTTATTCAGATATTACTATGACACTTTTGGCCTTCCCAATGCATATATTCCTCACTGGTAGATGCATATAAAATCTTAAGTTTGAAAAACTTTCATTGGGTATGAGACAATCTCCTTTGCACTTCCTGTTTTTTTTCTAATTCTTCTGGTGCTTAGCAAGTCCCAGAATTTGTTCCAAAACATTGAATCACTGGATAGATACAGAAGTCACTTGACATTGCTTTTGTCCTGCCATAACAAGATTTATGGTGGCACAAATTATGAAAAAATAGACAACTACCTTTGTCTCACTGCATCAGTGGTATAAGAAAAAGTATTAATAAATTCTGATAATTAATTAAGCCAACATCTACTTGGTCTGTGGCTACCCACACTCTCCTACCACCTGGGGCAGGTGACCCAGGAGCTTGATGAGACTGATCCTGTATACCCTGGGTAGAATTGGTTCCTTCCAGTTCCTGGAGCACCTTCCTGGCTTTCCCTGATGATTGAAATGTGTGCCAAGGATAAATCTCCATGAGTAGGAAAAGCCCTCATGTGTCCTGGAATGAAGGCTTAGGACCTGGGGAATCTCAGGTATCCCATGCCTCCATGCCAGGACCCATGTTACCCCGAGCCTCTTGCAGAGGCACAGGTCAACATGGGTCCCATTGTGGGGTGGGGCAGGTCCTGGCAAAGAGGCATGAAGCAGCATGGGAGCCAAGGAAACCCATTGCCCTATGTCTCCATGCTAGGACCCATGACAACTTGTGCCTCTGGGTCTGTGTAAGACTCAATGCAGATCACAGCAGGGAGGCACAGGGCACTGAGACTTTTCACTAGGCCTGTATGAAGTAGCTAGTATTCACTTTGGATTCAGATTCAGCTAGTTCGGGGGACAGTGATTCAATTCAGTGATTCAAATCACTGTCCCAAATCCATTTGGCTGAATCTGATTCAGGGATTTGGCCATTGCCTAACTGGCAGAATCTCCTAATAGGTCCCATCCCCTGCCTGCTCTCAATGGCTACCCCACCCACTCTCCCAGCTCTTTAAAAAAAAAGAAAGAAAAAGTCCCCACTCACTGGCTGCTGAAAGGCAGGGGGTGGGGTGGTGATCCCTGCTGCACCCTGCTGCCCCACACTTCACAGGGGGCTCTGCCATGAGCTCCCCCAATCCCTGCCCACTCTCCCAGCTGCCCCCCCCCCATGGGTGCCTTGCCTGCCCCAGCTCCTAGCCCTTAAAAAAAAATCCCCCACTCACTGGCTGCTGCCAGTCAGGGGGTAATCCCCACTGCCCTGCATTGCCCTACACTGTGTGGGGGGGCTCTGCCACAAGCCCCCAGAAGCCCCAAGGCCACTGCAGCAGCTGGTGAGGTGGGGACTTTTTTTTTTTTAAGGGCTGGGAACTGGGGCAAGTGGGGCAGCCATTGGGAGGGTTGGGAGAGTGGGTGAGGGTCAGGGGACTTGTGACTGAGCCCTGCCACATGGTGAGGGGCAGTGTGGATCACTCCCCTGCCTGGAAGCAGCTGGTGAGTAGGGGCTTTTTTTTAAAGGACTGGGAGCTGGGGCTGGGTGAGGTAGCCATGGGGTTGCTGTGAGAGCAGGCAGGGTTGGGGGCACTCAGGGGGGCTCGGGGAGCAGGCAGGTAATGGGGCTTGGCAGGGGTCCCCCCCATAGTTTCCTCCCCCCTCCTTCAGCCCACCCTGCCCTGCCTCCTACTTACCAGCATGGAGTCTGGGTCCAGCTTCCTATGACAGTGAGCTTGGACTGCCCAAATCTTTGAAGCTCTCCAAATCTTTTCTGAATTGATTCAGAGAGCTTCAAATCAATTTGGACCTTTTAACTGGTCTCCTGATTCAATTCAGATTCAGAGTTTTGGCCACCAAATCAGGCTGAATCTCCTCTGAATCGAATCAACACCCAAAGCTTCACACAACCCTACTGTCCAGTTCTCCTGTCACCCTGTACCTCTTTGCCAGGACCCATGCTTCAAGGAGAGGCATGGTAAGTGCAGATCTCAGCATGGGCCAGTGTGGAATAGCATGGGAGCCAGGGAATTCCTGGCTCCCATGGGGCAATGTGGGAGCAAAGGTATTTGCTGCACCCTCGACTTCCTTGTTAGAACCCATGCTGACCAATGGCTCAGGCAAAGTCATGGGTCAGTATGAACCCCAGCATGGAGGCATGGTGTTCTGGGGATTCCCCAGATCCCGCACTGCCCTGCACTTCTGCACCACCCTGAACTGGGACCTGCACTGACCTGTGTCTCCACAGGAGGCACAGGTTAGCACAGGGCCTGATATAGGAAGCAAGGGACCCAGGGAATCCCCAGGCAAGGGGAACACATCACCCCTTGTCCTACATTGGGCAGGGTGCTTGATGAAGGACAAGAGGCAATGTGTGTGTCACCCAGTAAAATGGATCATCGGTGCTGAGACATGTCCTGCCACAGATCATCCACTTTGGTTTGGCAAATTCTTTTTCTATCAACTGTAAGTTTGAATAGAAGTATTGAATTTTTTTTTTCTTTTTCTGTTTCTTTTAAAGAAAAAAGTAACAGGCTCTTTTCAATTGAAACTAATAATAAACTAAAATTTGACAAGAAATGCATTAGAAATATCATTTTTTGAACTAAAAGAATTAATTTTGTTACAAAGGTTTTAAAGAAAGCTCTCAATATTCTGCAGCTTTTATTGACTTTACATTTTTCCCCAAGCATAACTTGAATTGATCATGAAGGATTATCAGTTGGCATTATAAACCATTCAGCCAACATAACAGTTTATTGATAAAATGCTGTTTCCATGTGGCTCTATACCCTTGGTTTTGTTTGCATCATTACCTGTATGGTTTATTCATTAGATTATTGTCAATAGTATACCAACTTTATTAAATCATTTCTGCTTTCCTTAAAGGACTATGAAATTCTTCTGCCTGGTTCAAATAAAACATGTACAACACAGTTGTGGACCTCATATATTACAAATGCATATGATAAAATATGTCTAGTTGCCCTTACTTCAAATAAAAACTTGTTTCTTATTATGCTTATCTCATATCTTTTTTTAATGGTACTTTTTACAGCTGTAGCCTAGATTCTGATACCCTTGTTCACAGTGGATTATACTTCTCTGTAGGATTAATCCTATTGATTTAACCAGGACTACTTGAAGTTCAAGGCTACTCAATGGATACGTCTACACATGTGATTAATTCAAAGCAAACATATTGTGCAAAAGTTTATTGCTCCCAGGCACTGTGTTTGAATGTGCGCCCAGGACCATAGCACTTTGAGCCAGATTGGAGCAGCCCCAGCTGGCAGGGAACCTTAGGGGACAGCCTGCCAGCCCAGACCTGCTCCCTCCTGGCACAACGTACTGCAGAGGGGCCAGCTAGGGCAAGACTGCTTCAGTGCAGGGCTAGCTGGCAGGCAGCATTTACATGTAAACTGCTGTGCATGAAAAAATGCCACAGCAAGATAGTACTTGTATTTACAAGTACTAACTTGCTGCAGAGTTTATTAGTTTCCTGTGGCCTAATGAGTCATTTACTGTGGAGGTAATTACTAGGCCTGTGCAAAGCAGCTAGTATTCACTTTGGATTCAGGTTCGGCCGATTCAGGGGACAGTGATTCAAATCATGCAGGCCCATCCCTCACCCACTGTCCAAGCCGGCAGTGGCTGCCCCACCCATCCCAACTCCTGGCACTTTGAAAAAAATAAAAGCCCTGGTTCACCTAGTGCTGCCAGGTGGGGGGTGGTCCCTGCTGCTCCCCACTGCCCCACGCTGCATGGGAGACTCTGCATGAGCCCCCAACCCTCCCCCACTGTCCCAGCCCCCACCATGGCTACCCTGCCCACCCCAGCTCCAACTCTTTAAGGAAAAAAAAACTAAGTAAAACCCCCACACTCACCAGTTCCTGTTGGCAGAGGTTGATCTCCGTTCCCCCCCCCCCAGTGCCCTGGGGATTTCCCCCCAGCCCAGCAGCACCCAGTGAGCAGGGCTTTTTTTTAAAGTACTGGGAGCTGGAGCAGGCGGGGCATCCATGGAGGGGGCTGGGGGAGCAGGAGGGGGTCTGTAGGGCTGAGGGAGGCAAGCAGGGGATTGGGGCTGGCAGGGGTCCCCCCATGGTACCCCCCACTCCTCTCCTGCCCCTTACTTACTGGCATGCAGTCTGGCTCCAGCTCCCTGCTGCAACATGCAGGGACCGTCCAAATCATCTTTTCCAAAAATTTGATTCATAGATTGAATCTATGAATTTGGAACTTTCAATTTGGACCTTTTAATTGGTCCCCTGATTCAATTTGGATTTGGAGATTTAGCCACCAAGTTGGGCTGAATATCCTCTGAATTGAATCACCACCTGAAGCTTCACACAGGAGTAGTAATTTGGCCACAGTAGGCATCCGAACCTACTTCTACCTTCCCAAATCATAAAAAAAGACTTTTACCAAGGATAAGAAATAGTTCCTTTCCAGTTCCTTTTTTCCCCACTTTGCATTTCATCCTTTTTCACCGAATTTTACCAAAATAGATGGAGGTTTTGATTCTTCCAGGACTTACATACATAGTAAACTATATCTGCAGGGAATTTGATTTATGATATGCTAGTATCACTGGGAGAGTTTTCACCAACTTTATCATTTTTTTAAATTAGGACTTTAGAATAGTTCCATTGAAGTCACTGCTCAAATGTATAAAGTGAGACACACACATATATATAAATGACACTTAGGACAAATATCTAAAGGATCAATAGAATAAGCACAAGGCAGAAAGGTTATGTGAATCAGTGGGTCCTAATTAGGGTGATCCTGACATTATGATAATTTGAATGAAGTATGTAAAAAAAGGATCAGTTCAGAAGAAATTAAGTAAAATATGTGTTTTAGTCAAAGTGTTGAAGTTAATTAATGTTCAAAAATTATGCTCTTCAAGAAAAAAAAACACATCTTAAGTTAATAGGAAAAATACCATAATGGTGTTTTAAGAGAAACTGTTGAATTTTGGAAAATTAGTTCTAACTATTTAAAATTAGGCATATTTGAACTGCCAATTCTGATGACTAACTTTGATAAACTTCTTTTAGAGAAGTGACCTGGTAACTGTGGGGAGAAAAGGTAAAAAAGGCACCAATGCATAGGATAGGCATTACTTATTTTGAAAGAATGGAAGTAGACAAAGTCTGTCCAAATACTTATCCAGCCCTCAAACAAAATCTGAACCTTTAAAAGCTAACTATTAGTTCTAGTAAAGAAGGAATTACATCTATCTTATTAACAATAATAATGACCCTAAAATATTTGACACCTGTGCTGTCCCTAGCAGTATAAAAAGCTGCCCTGTCCTGGCCCCAGCAGTACAAAAAGCTGCCCAGGCAAATAGCTCAGGGCTACTTGCTCTCAGGAGCTTCTGGGGCCCAGTCAATTGGAACCTGGTGACACTACCCCTTGTGCCAGCTGGACTGCTGAAGGAGCTCTGAGAGTTCCCTGCACCCATTACCCACTGCAGCTGTCTGGCAGTGGGGGGTGTGACCTGCTGTGCACCCATCACACCTGGATGGGGGCTGCACAGCCAGTAGGCTGTGGCTGCAGAGTTGGCCTCTGTGCAGCCCTACTGCCTTGTGTGCCTCCTGCCTGGCCATCTGCGTAGCTATCACCCAGAACATGTTCTGGGTGTTGTGGCCTGCTTTGAACTGTCAAAGCATGTCCTCCTGGCCTCATTTGGCAAGGAGGAGAGCCACCTCCAGCTGGGCCCAAGGTGCCAGCTCTGAGCCCCCCAACAGGGGCTACATACCCCACACAGGGGCTACGTCCCCCCCTGCAAGGCCCACATGCCCCACCCCAGCTCCCCAATTGCTGCCCCACCTGTCCCCATCCTCTGCCAGCTGCTTCAGCCCCCCCAGTGGCTGCCTCACCCAACCACACCCCTCACTTGTACCCCCAGGCTCCCATGGATACCCCTGCAACCTCAGGCACCATCACTTAAAAAAAAAAAGAAAAGAAAAGGGAAGGGTTGGGAGGACTGGGGGAGCGGGCAGAGCCAGTGGGGTTCCACCCCCATATTCCCCTCCTCCAGCCCCCCCTCCCCCCAACCCCTTAACCCTCAATGGACTCATATACAACCCTTTACTTGACCTGTGGAAGTGATCATCCTCAACTGTGAGGCATCACTGTTGCCACTGCTGACTCTGGCCATGGTTTAGCAAAGCCTTTTTATAAGCAATATATATATTGATCAATGTTCTAGACAGACCAACATCCTTCTCTATCACTGTACATCTTCTATTGTTTAATGAATCAATGCTGGAAGTTAGAGAAGGAAGTGAAGCCATGCTAATGAAAGACTAAGGCTGTGTACAGATATTTGGGGAGGTTAGGAGGTTAGATTGCATTAAACATATCCACCCAAGCTAATGTAAGATGGTATAGGAGGAATAGCGGGAGGGTTGAAGGGATGGGGAGGCAGCAGGCTCTGGTGGGGTGGGGGTGGAAATCAAGGGATCTATGAGTGGGATGAGGGAGGAATCAGGGGTCAGGCAGGGTCCATGGGGGAGTTGCTGGGGTCTGAGATGGTTTTGCACAATCAGGAGGACTCCCAGGGAGATGGGGAGAGGGTGGAAGGGGCAGAGGGGCTCTCTCCCCCATCCCCAAGGATATATGGCTATTTCCAATCCCCCTACTCCCAGGCAAACAACACCATGGCAAACCTAGCCCCCATTTTTCCCCCTCCCTCCTCCACCCTGACTTACTTCCTCAGGTCCTGTCTTTGGAAAACACTGATAAAACCAACAACAGGAGCAGTTTGTGTGATGGGGACTTGATGAGCTGTAGGGGGGCGTGCCTGGTCCATGGGGGTGTTGTCCATCTGAGGGTGGGAGGGAAGGGCTAGGGGGCTAAAAATAGCCCAGTGCCATGGAGGGATAGGAAAAGTACAACCCTGGGGCTGGGGAAGCAGCTGGGCTTTCCTAGCTCTGGGATCCCACTGACAACTGTACAGTTCAGTTTGATTGGTCTCACTGGACCCAAGCTAAGTTAGACTACCTCAGAGGTACAATTTACTAAGATAAGGTTAGCTATTTTGGACCAATTCACCAGTCCTGAACTTCTGTACACTTCACACACAGATCCAACTAACTCATGTGAGATCCGCACCTGAGTAAATTAAATTAGATTGGGTGACCATTTTAAACATGATACAACCTTTCCCTAACTTCCCCAAATGTCTACACATGACCCTAGTTTACACAGAAAGCTCCACAAGTTGATATAGACTTAAAAACAACAGTTAAAATCTGGGTCTCTCTTTTAAAGACACTTTTTCTCTCTGAGATTTTATTTGTTTTTCACTTATTAACAAAGATAAGCATTTATGATTCGGTTAATAAAAACTGAAAACATCATCAAGACCTTTCAAAATAATAGTATTTGAATTCGATTTGTAAAATATTATTAACACTGCAAGATGAAAAACAAAGAGGCTGTAAATTTGCATTTTTTGGAAACATTTTTATGTTCCATTTCTATATAAAAATAAATACATAAATCTTTGTTCAAGGGTTTGTTCATATTCAGCCCACTAGTGTTATGTTATACTATTTTTAATTTTCTGTACTTACACAGAACAATGGATGCCCCCAAGCAGAATACAATGTTGCAGAGTTCACTATTTTGGAACTGCCTGTTCAGTTGGGTTGTGCCAGAATTTCATGTAATGGATTCTCTCCTACCATAGGGAACCTCTTTCAATGTCTGAGGCTATAGACATTTAAAATTTTGATCACTCTCTGTTTGAGATCCATATATTTAAACCTGGCCTTCCACTGAGCTGTTCTATATGTTGAATTTATTTATTGAAATTTATCCCTCTAATGCCTTCAAAATATCTTGAAAAAAATCATGATTTCCTCAGTGTTATTCACTATTTGAAAGTATTTCAAGATTCCCCTTCCCCCATTGTAATGTTTAACTGTGTCTTGAACACTTATTGATCAATACAAGTATTTGATGCACATCTCTAGGTCAGGAAAATTGGTAGTCTTTGTTTCCTTAATATATGAATGGAAAGAATCCAGTGGTAATTCTTGCATCTACAGTTTAAGATTTGATTGATATGTGTCTATGACTTTGAAATTTATTATCTTTGAATGTTCACATCAGTAAAACTCAGTCATGTGGATTTTGATGGAGAATAAATATAAAAGATGAATGGGCATTGCTAAAGTGAAGTAAGTTCTAAATAAATAATTTCCAAAATATTTCTCAATGTTTTCCAGTTATGCCTAGTAATGCTGTCTATTTCATATGATCTTTAATTTTATATTGTGAATATGATGACACATTTAAAAAGCTACTCTATTTTCAATACACATCCTTTTTAGAAAGTGAAGTGACGTAACATATTTAAATACACTGACCAAATCATTGCCAATCTCTTTTTGAGTTTGGTCAGTTTGGGCAATTGATTTCAGAATATTGGCTCATGTTAAGTAGTATAGTGATGAAAGTAAATACTAGAGCTGTTTAAAAAAAAAATCCAGCAAAATGTGTTTTCATTTAAATCCCCCAATTCTATTAAATCAGAACATTTTAGGTGTTCAATAGAACATAAAAAAATGATAATTTCCTGACAGCTCTACATGTCTTTCATAATTCCATGGAGGAGTGCTTCAGAATTCAAGACTCGTGGGCTTCTGGGGCTCACCCAGATAGAATGGATCAGTCAGAAATATCATCATTCCTAAGGACTACACTCACAGAGCCACCCAGAGCCAACCCACTATTTTTTGGCCCCCTACAAGATATAGTTTTGGGGCCTCCTGATCTGTCAGCAGAGATGACTGTAACAGGGTGCAGGGCCCCCTTTCCCATCGCACAGCAGACTTAGGCCAGTAAATGAATGTGTCAGCACACTGGACATGTGGGGAAGGGTGACAGCCAGAATTTCTGGCTGGAACAGTTAAACAAACATACAACCAACTGAGTGGGTGGGTGGGCTACACTGCAAATGTGGCAGCAACCACCAAATGTGGGAGAGGTCATGGTCTCTCTGCCTGGCTCTGTAGGGCCCCTTAGCTGTGGGGCCCCCTGTGGCCGCAGGTTCTGTGGGGTAGGATGGGCTGGCCCTTGGGCCACCTGTTATACAGAGTGTTTCTGATTTGACGACCACAACTCAATGGCTCTGGGCAACGTGCATTTTAAATTGGAACAAAAACAAAATTTCAAAATGCTTCATTAAATGTTTTCCACACCGCTCTCAGAGCACAGAGTCCATTCATGTTATTTTAAAAACAAGATGAGTAATTGGTTATCTTTGATGGTAGAGAATAAAAGTTAAATATAACCTATATTTATTGTCTTAGTTCTTGTGTGAAGGCTGAAACATTTTGGGAGATGATGGAATTTATTTTTTATACTGTTATTCTGCATCCAACTATATTCTAACTCAGTCAAGTACTTGTTAATGCTGGGAGACTCATTATGATCACTCTTACACTGATTTTGTCCCATATATCAAATATAATAATATAGTAAATACAATATAGTTCTCCAAATTACCCATCTTAGAAGTTACGAAGAAAATCAAGCTCAGGAATTCAGTAGATTGAAGGTATCTCCAAATCTGGTAAAGTCAGAGGAGAAAAACATAACCTGCTCTAGTAAGTTTTACTGAACAGCTTTCCATTCTGCAGTGAAAAGAAAGAATAATTGGGTACCAGAAGGTGTTAACTTGTAGTTAAAATAGTTCTAAATGTACATTTAGTTTCCCATTTTACATTTACTTGGGTCATTGGAAATTCACGGTTTCGCCTCAAAATGTAAACGTATCTTGAAGTTGTTAATATCTTTTTTCCAAGATAAACACACATACTAGAGAAATAAAGAATTGTTATGCTCTTGGGAAATCTGAAGATGTAAGCTACTTGAAGTCTAAGACCCCAGTCATGCAGTTTTAGTACCCACAGATCCCAATGCAAGTAGAACTTGGTTCCTGCAAGCAGATCATAGTGTTCTGTGATCCTTTGGATACAGGAATCTCAACACAAAAGGTCCATACACACATAAAACAGTTCAGGATTGACTCCTAACTTTAAATACTATTTGAAAGAGGTTGTAAAGCATTATTATTATATTGGAATGTATTGCTAACCAGAAAAAATTACACTGGTCTCTGCATTACTAGAAAAAATGTCTCTTAATAAACTCCATGCAATTCAATAAAGAGAAATTGGTACACCAGTCTCCACCATTAAATATCAGCCTTAAATTGATTTCATGCAGATACATTCTAATAAATAAAATACCTCAATATCAGATTGAATGGATGCACGAATAATAAGTATCATTAATCAGATTTTTTTTCAAGTTTTATTCTATTTTTTATACTTTCAAGTTCCAACCTAAACAATTCATTTTATGTAAGACTTACAAACTTCAGTCTCATTGCATCTCCCAGTAGTTTTCAGGTGAAAAGTAAACCTGAAAACACAAGTGCTGGCATCAAGTCTGACTGATTATACAATAACCATCAGGAGCATTTGTCAGATTAAAATATTCAGGTATAGTGTACCCTTTTAATTAGAGAGGATAGCATATGTTTGTGAAGTAGGGGAGAAGTTTGGACAACCAAGAAGTTGGCACTAGTAATAATCTCAATGTCCAGTGTCCCTTAAAAGTGTAATATTGGTCACCGTGATTTATGATGGTGTGATATGTTCTATGGAGTAAAGACCGTAACATAGTCGCCTTCTCCTTTCCCCCTCTTATACCAGCAATAATGGACCTGTTGCATGGACAATAAAGGAGAAGAGGAAAGGATAAAATAGGAAACCTTCTTATCTGCAGTCAGTGGAAACAGCTCTCGGCCTCTCTTTTCCTAATGCTGTACACTATGTAGAAGCAGCAGCAGAAGTGAGAGGTGAAGAAGACCTTTCAATTGGCTCATCTGTGGGGTGATGGGAACATGATGTAGCTTACAGCATTTAGCATGTAATTTCCTCCTCTTGTTACAAATGACACAACACTCCCTTAAGGGGAACATGATGTTGGGCAAGATCCCACATAGCTTTATTTCAGCTGCCCATTGAATCTAGTGAGGTGTTCCAGTCACCTCAATTTCCTCATATCCCTTTATCTATTTCTCCATTGCTTAAGGGTTTTGGCAAAGTGCAAAGGTGTGGCAGCTCTTCTACCTTCAGAAAACAGGCATTTTCCAATCTCTTCTCATTACAAATAAATAATTTTAGAAGTCTAATAGGCATTATGAATACATTATTGCATGAAAAGTAACTGAGTTTTTTGTTAACTAAATGTCAAATTTAAAAAAATGAGTTGCAAATCCTGCAAAGGTTTTCTTTTATACAGATGCAAGCAGACTATCTCTCTCTCTTTTATCTATAGATGGAGGATATCTGTTTGTTCTATCCCAATAGAACAACTGTACTGCACTACACTAAAATACAACATGACATCACAAAACAGTAATATTCTATTAGTGGCCTGTCAAAAAAACTCATGGTAGGTACATAATATATAAGAAGGCTGCTATAAATAACTAACCAACAACTCACCTGTTGTGTGCTCTGAAAACAAACAAATACTGGCCATGAATCTTGATGACAACTCTTTTATAGAATTTTATGCACTTAAATTATAATCTTTCATCCTTATCTGTGGGTGCTCAGCCACACAAGTCAATATTGTTGACAAATTCAGTTTTCTAAAAGGCTCCGGGTTGTTTGTGGTGCAGTAATGACAAGAGGATTTGTTAGCAAGTGTCTGATTCCAGTGGGTATTTTATTATTAGCCAGCTGGTAGCAGACAGAATGAAAGACATACTGAGTTAACTTTTCGCTATTGTATTACTTAGGGTGCTTCTCAGAAGGATATGCATTGTTCCGGACCTTATTGATTTCCCTGCTTCAAGTATTACAATTTAAGATTTTAACAGCTCACTCCAACTTTGAAGGATCTTAATGTAAAGTGCTAAGCACTGGATTGTTGAATGATATATTCAGGACTAGAGATACACACTTACAAATGTTACTAAACTGAAAGCATGCTTAGGGGGTATGATAAGAACCTGAATCTCTGGTAAAGCAGAAAGAATTTAAAAGTTTTACATGGGAGTGGTTTGTGGAAACAGCAAACATTTTTGGTTGGGGTCGGGGGGTTGTGTTCGTTTGTTTTGTTTGGGGTTTTTTTTGCTAATATCTTAAATAAAAACTGAAATTTTTGGAGATCTAGCATCATGTAAACTGATGTTCTTGTTATAAAGATCTTTATAGTATGAAAGGAAGTAGATAGTTCAACAGTTTGGAATAAAGGCAGCTAACAATCATTAGCTTTCCTTAAACCAATTTCAAAAGTTTTTTTTCCACACATGTATCACTTACATAAGTTTTACTGCTAGATACAATTTTACACATATAAGAATTGAACCAGACACAAGAACAGGCCTTTTCAAATTGCAGAAACTCACGTCTAACCACTGCAGCCTAGATTTAAAATACATATATTTAGGTACTGCTCTGTTCAGATTTGTAAAGTCTATGTGATTTAGTTGGCCAAATTTTATTTTCAAAAACTAACTCAAGTCTAGATACAAGCAATAGGGAAGCTGAGTCTATAGCCTAACGCAGTGGTACTCAACCCATGGGTTGGGTGGGTAGTGCCTGGTTCATCAATGGCCATATCCAGTCAGTGGGCCTAATCTAGTGGACATGGTAGGGCCTTATTGGAGACAGCATGGCCCTGATCCAGCCATGTGGGGTGAGTGGGTTTAGCTGGGCACCAATCCAGCCACACAGGTAAAGGATATGTGGCCCAACCCCTGTCTAGCCACATGGGGAAAAGGGAACATAGTCCAGAACAAATTTTGTGTCTCATGTAGGATTGGGGAATTTGGCAAGGGAGGAGTGGCTATATTAATTGCCACTGCTCTCCCCACCACCAAAATTTCCTGACCTGTGGAGAACCATGCAGACTGAATGCCATGGCTCTGTGGGCTGGATTTGGCCTGTGGGCTGAGGGTTGAGCACCACTGGCCTAATAGATAGTGATTCTTACCCAGAATCAGGGACACAAGGTTCCAGCCCCTGCTGCCATAACTGTTTGAGGTTTTTACAATACACAGTTATTGGATTAACAACAAATAATCCCTGGAGAAAGGTCCATGGGCAATATTGGTTTTACGTTTTCTCAAGCTGAGGACGCAACCTGAACCTAGTGATCCCATTTCTTACGCAAGTGCTCCAGCCAATGGACAATTCAATGAGAAAAGATTGGCAGTATCACCTCTTCACATTATTTCACTTTAAAAGAGTGAATTCTGCTCACTACCTAACTTTGGGGTTTGCATTTCACTCCAAGGGTCAGATGCTTAAAATGCAGGCAAAGTAGCATCAACTATTGGATCTAACCCTTAGTAAAAAAGCAATGTAAATGAAAATAAGAGTCAGTGGGAGCTACACTCCTAGGCTCAGGACAAAAATTAACCATAAACTGGTATAAGGATAGGGACAGACATTCAAGAAGCCTAGGCCAGAATTGATTCAATCTTTGCAGGTTAGTCTAACCTGGCTAGGCTAAATCAGTTTGTAACCATACAGGCATCCCCTCTGGACTAAAAGAATGCTAGCACATGCCTGCAGTGGCTCAAGCTAGAAGCCAGGATATGCTAGAGCAGCTCTCACTTCCATTCTACAGGGCTGAGCTGAGGAGGGTGTGGCCAGGCCCTGGCAGGATGTTCTTGATAACAGAGTATTTATCAGCTTTGTTGTCAGCATTTAGCAAACCATCAGAAAACAAAGCCTTGATCATTAGTCCAAGCTCTTCTTAAATAGCTTTTTCCAAAGGAAAGAATGAAGGGACATTGCCAGCTGATCTGTTGATTACCTCCAAAAAGCCCTAAGTGGACTCTGTCCTATCTGCCTTACACAGACATGTCTCAACATTAAGTAGCATACCACATGCTGGCTATGGTCCATACTGTGGGAAAGACAAGGAAAGGATCCCTGCTTAAGCAGTGGGTGGGGGGGGGCAGCACAAGGAAACCAGAAAACCCTGCTGTGCCTGCAAGTCTCTGCTGGAGCTGCAGCCAGGGAGAAGAGGGAAAGGGCCAGCTCTGCTGTGGAACAGAGAGCCCTGTCCAGCCCAGAGAGCATGCTGGGATGCTGGGGGAATCTGATGTTACTTAAACCAGCAAGGGGTCTGGCACAGACATTGCATAAATTGGTTTGAGCCAAATCAGATAAGTCTGATACTACATTCAACCAGGTTTATCTCCAACCAGTTTCATCCATTTTCAAAGTGGTTTATGTGCACAAAATGATTGTTCTGTTATAGGTTTAAACCAGTTTCTAATCATTTAAACCAGTTTACGTGTAATGTCTGCCCCTAGACTAAATGTTCAGAAACCACTTCAAATCTATAACACAACAAAAGTTCAGTGTACATAAAATGCTTCCAAAATGGCTGAAACAGGTTTAAGATAAATCTGCATGGATATAGTATCAGACTGAACTGATTCACGTTAAATTGTTCTGTCGTAGATCCCCTCTAGATTCAAGTTAACTTCCAGTTCCCCAGCATTCCAGGAAGCTTTGAACCTCCCCTACAACACTGCTTTTGCAGGATGGGTGGGCTAGCCTTGGCCCAAGCTGTTTTCTCCAGCCAATAAGGGAGACATACTCTAGTGTCCCCTCTCCCTGCCTCCAGCTTCTGGCCTGGGCCACTACAGGTATGTGTCTGCATTTCTGGAATCAAAAGTGAATGTCTGTTCACTTGCTTATCAGTTCAATCTATGCAGTTTAGACTAACCTATGGAGATTGTATCTATTCAGCCTCAGGCTTTTCTGACTGTCTGTACTTAGCCCTAGCAATACCTTTGAAAATGAAATCTAGTCCTCTAAAACCTTCACAAATCTCAGGCTTTATTCTTAATTTAAAATTATTCAAAAAGTAGACATTCCAAAGGGTACACAACAAGCATGAATGAATTAACCATATGTTAGCCATCTTGTTTTAACCATTTCAACTATAATTAAACTAAAAGTTAAGAAAAGGACCTCTTGAAGTGGTCCAAGATGTCTTAAATTTGTCACTGGCTATTCATCAGAGGCTCCTTTTAATCTAAGCGTTCTGCTCAAAGCAAAACATCAAGTATGCAGAAAAGCCAAGAATGGAACCCAGATTTTCTGTCTATAACTAAAGGACCAATTTTAAAAAAATAGTTTTGTGCTGAATTAAGTTTGCGCTGTACTCAGAAAATATCTAAGGAACCTACATATTATTTGCTCACATTTGTTGTTTAGAATATTTCATGAATTTTTTTGTTCATGATTGTTTTAACTCTGAACTGTTTATGAGCAGATCTGAATGATTTTTCAATGTTTGCTATTAAAGCTGACTAATAATGATTTCTCACGTGGTATTGCTACTGTTCCCTAACTGAATGAGTGCACAAACATTTCATGTTAATTTTATTATTCCATTTCAATGAGTATTTCAAATTGAAGTATGCATTCATATAACAGTAAATTTCAATTTAATTTTTCACAAAAGGAGAACAGGAAAAGGATGTGAGCAAGGTCAAAGCAAATTGCTTTAAAATTAGAGAACATATGTATGGACACATTATTTCCCTAACTCTACAAGTGTTCAATTAAAGGCATGATGGGATATGATGCATAATCCCAAGAATCACATCTCCTACCATGTGATGCAAGCATGGTAAAAGGTGCAGTTTGGGGATCAGGGATCAGATCGCAATCATGCCATATAGCCAATGCCATGATCCCAGGCTTCCTCTGCATGGGCAAGTAGCAAACTGTAACAAGGTACCAGTTCTGTGCCTCGTTACAGTCCTTGCATGCCAGCTGGACTGGTGCTGTCCTGGAGACTTACTCAGGGAAGAGGGTGTTGTGGTGCTGGATCCAGAGATGTGCTGTCAGCTGACTAGATGCTGACAGGGACTGGAAGTGCTGGCACAGGTGGCAGGTGACCACTCCCAGATCCTGGGAGTTCTACCAGAGGCTCAAAAGGGGCTGCTGATACCCCAGTAGTAGAAGGCATGGGAAGTCTGAGTATCATGCGATCTGTGTGGAGATGCAGAGCCGGAACCAAAACTGGAGCTGGAGCCCTGGCCAGAGCCAGAGCCCAGGCTAGAAATGGAGTCAGAGAAGAGAAGTCCCACTGCAGAGGTGCAGCTGGAGGGAATAGATGGAGCCAGTGAATGAGATGAGATCAGGGAAGACAGGGTAAGCTTTCCTCAGAAGATAGGTGAGTGCACCAATGAGACTGTGGGCAGTAAAATGACTAACTGCTAAAGTACAAGAAGATAAGTTGATTGAGTTAAGGTGCCAGTGGGGAATGGACTATTACATGTTGAATTACGAGGATCATTGATTAAGTCGATGAGCCGGCAAGCTATAGATTATTCACTGAGGGGTAAGGATGATAATTGATTGAGTGAATAAACTGGTATATGACAGACAGTTAATTGAGGAATCACACAGTTATGAACTGAGAGAGATAAGTAGGTGAGCCATAAGTTAGTACAAGGTAAAAGTGTTAGATAGGTGCCTCGTGGACCTTCCACTGATGAATCCTGGAACTGCCTGATTGCACTGCTATGAAGGAATAGAATGGACTATTACCTGACCTGATGAGAGAACAGAGAGGATCATTATGTAAAGAAATTAGTTCCTATTTGTGAGAGTAACCAGGTGTGGACTTGTGGTAATGACTAGGTATTCTGGTTTTCCCCGATAATAAAAATCACAAATTCTCTCCTAAAAACCCCCAAATCTGTGATTAAAATGAAAGGCCACTATATATATAGGTATAAGTGAAACAAAATATATTACTGATATATTTACAATTTAAAGCAATTTGGAACCTCAATCACAATAATAAAATACATTCTAAATACCTATAGACTTTGGTATTTGATTTTGGGTTTTCTATAATGGAAAATCAGAGCTGCCCCTGTCCCTTAGCTCACAGAATGCAGGTCCAGGCCCCTCAGTCCCAAGCCACAGCTTCCCAACCCTGCTGGTACCCCTCATTCCCCCACCCCCACAGCCCCATGCCATCCTTGTGCCCCTCACTCCCCCACCACAGCCCCCTCAGCCCTGGTGGTTCCCCTCTCTTTCCCACCCCCAGCTCCATGCCTCTCACCAGCCCTGCCAGGGCTATGGAGCCAGAGACCAGGGTCTGTAGCCCTCTGCCCACTGCCCCCCCAGCAGTGCCCAAACCCTTCTGGCATCCACAGGAGTCAGTAGCTACTGCAGGTGAATGGTGTGTGCAGCCCAGCTCCTCCTCTCTGCTGCCTGCCTGCTGTGGGCTACAGCCAGGGGGGTGGGGGTGGCTCCCTGCTGCTCCACACACTCCCAGGGGGCAGGGAGGACTGATGCCCC
>NW_005842438.1:394319-424255 GCF_000455745.1 Alligator sinensis | reverse complement strand
TGTAGGGAAGGAGTGGGTGGAGGTTGCCCATTGAAGGCTCAGGCTCCCCACCTTGTTGCCCTCTCCTGGGGCCTACACAGCCCAGTGAGTGTGACCCAGCACTGCAGGGCAGAATGGGGCCATTCAGGGAAACTGCTGGCTGGTGCGAGCTCTGTGTTGCTCTGGCAAGGCATCTATGCACAGCCCTGCTCTGCCTTGCATCATCAGGTCACAGTCGCTGGACTGCAGAGGCCCCAGGGGAGGGCAACAGGGCAGGCAGCCGAAGCCTGAACCATACAGCCCATGCCTACACCCGCCCCTGCTGCCACCCCACTCACAGATCTGGGGGGTACCTCATAGACACAAGCATTGCAAAATCAAACCCATTAGGTTGTGACAATTATTACGGGCAACACTTTCTATTTCTGAATTGCTTGTCATGATAATCTGACTTTGGGTAAGGAAAATATTGAACAGCTTCAAAATCATTGATATAGTTTAATTTCAATCTATTTTGCAGTCACAGTTAATAAAATTTGGGATAAATTTGCATTTACACAAAACTTATATCATTTTGGCTGAATAAACGTGCTTTGGTTTAAATGGAAATCAAGATCAAACTTTTGTTTTTATAATAAAACTAAAATATCATGGTGAAAAAAGTCAAAATTCAAATTCACTGAATATATCATTTGGTGCTCAGCGAAGTGCAAAAATATCAAGGGAAGTTGAAAAGAAATAAAAATGTGCTAGCACAATGTAATAGTTGCTTTTAAAAATGCAGTTTATGGCATGATGGCTGAATATTTTTTTCTTTTCTAGTCTTACTACAAAGAGAAGAAAATGAAGTCATGGCCATATTTAGTTTCAGAAATTTTAATCAATTTGGCATTATAAGCCAGGGCAGATACTCCAAACATAGAAATGATGTGTATTTCCTCATTCTCCATCTGTACAGCTATCATTCACAGGGTCAGACTTAGATATGGATAACTGGGACAAATATCAATATGTCAAAATGCATGGAACATCACTGGAGTTAAAAGTGAATATTAAAGGTTAGACAATGGATTCTAGCCCTGTGGCTTGTTTGATCAAAGACTTTTCTAACGCATGTTAAATGGCCATAGTATTAGTACTATTTCTGACTCTTCCCTCCTTTAGGCTATACCTTGGACTCAGTATGTGAAATGAATAACTAGAATGGTCCCAGCAAGTTGTTGGGCCCCAAATTGTCCCTGAGCCCCTAGCCAGAAAGTTGTGGGGGAGACCTTGCAGTGGGGAGGTCTGTTATCCCTCTTCTTCCCCCCTCAGCCAGTGCTGAGAGTTGCCAGAGTGGGAGGTGGGGCTGGGGGAGAGGGACCTCTCTGACATGCGAGAGTGTCCCCAGTGGCCAGTGCAGGCAGTCTGTGAGTCATCCCCCCCCCCCCCCCCCCCAAACAATGAACATCTGTTTGGTTTGCTTCTGCTCTAACTTACAGTGCTTTGAGTAAAGCTTAGTAAGTTAGAGCACTTTCACCAGAGGCTTTTTGAAAGTCTGAACTTATGCTTTGTATTTTGTTTAGATACTGAAGAAAAGAGAATGTACTAGAGAATAATGGAAACATTTATATTATTTAGGGGCATGGGATGGGGGTAGAGTTAGCCCCATTTTTGGTTGCCAACATCTACCTTTTTTTGTCCTCCTGATATGGACTTTGTTGGCAAAAAATGGGGTAAAATTCCCCTGCCACTACAGTTTCCAGACTTCCTTGCACTCAGTGACGCACTGCCCATGCTACTGCTTCAGCATGCTGCCTCATACAGAAGCCAGAAGGAGGTGAGGAGTGACAGGAAGGGTAAGAGAGGGCTGCCTTGGATATGTTCTTCACATGTTACACCTCTGAAATTAAATCATCACTAGAAAATAAAAAATTAAATCATGAGGGTGGTGAAAGGCTCACACTTTACTCTTCAATTACACATATAGTTAAGCAGTTCACAAAACCTTCAAATTTCAAAGTTTTACAAATTATAGGTTAAATACAGAACAAATTGCATTTCAATTTGGATTAAATGTTTGGTCCTCTCCATAAAAAAACTACCACTTCCTAGTTGCTAAGAAGAGTAGCTCACCAAGTTCTTTAACACCTCAACTAATTGCACTAGACTTTTCTATCTTTTCCACTAGGGAAAACTATAAAACCATGTTGTTATATTCATACCCACAATCATATTTGTAATTATTTGTAATTATGATTTCCACCATCATCACTCTAACCTATGCCTATTTCAATCATCACAGGTCAGTTTTAAACCAATTTATAATGCTGACACATTGATAATAGATTCCTAAGTATAGAAGCATGCAGATAATTTAATTTGTCAGTGAGAAAACTGAATTTAAACAACTCAGTATATCCCCCCCCAAAAAATTTGCAGTGAATTGAAAAGAAAAATATAGGTCAAACAAAATATTTTGTTTTAGTCTGAGGTGTTTGTAATAAAACCAAAGGAATTGCTTCACAAGATCAGCAAGGAAAAAGAAGTTGGCCTACTTATACACTGTAACCCAGTAATTATCAGCCCTAATTACCAGTCTAAAATGTGTGCTGAAATGAGCTCTCTCCTGTTGAAGCTGTTCCACTTCATATAAAATATTTAAATAATGGTTGAATCAGTTAGAAAGAATCATTTTACACAATGGTGCTTGGTGCACCCATCTGAGACAAGATGGATCTGGGTTCTAGTCCCTATTACAAAAAATATTTAAGCCTGATTAATAGGGCAGTTATGTGGGGGGACCTTGAGTCATATCCCCCTTTTTAATCAGATAGAAGGAAGCCTTCAGCAGAGGTTTCTGACATCTCAGATGACTATCCTAACTACTGGGCCATTGGTGGTACTCCTTCTCCCTCACAAATTCATGAGGTGTTTTGTGTCTACTGATACTGCATGTGGCCTTCATTGACCCGACTAAGGCCTTTGATTCAATCAACAGAGAGGCCATATGAAAGATCCTACCTGCCAAAATGTGTTACCATCCTCACATTTTTTCATGATGACATGACAGCAATCATCCTAAGCAATGATTCACAAATAAACCCCGCTTACCATTAAACTGGAATAAAGTAAGGATTGCAACCAACACATTTTTCATCTCTACTGAAGTTATTCTGAATCTCATTGCTGATAGACTTCCATCAGACAGACTTCCATCAGCATCAGTATCACATGAATGGGAACCATTTTACTATCAACCAGTTACATTTCAAATCCAAGATAACCAAGACCTCTGTTACTAATCTTCAATATGCTGGCACCTTTGTTGTATGTGCCCACTCAATTAAAGAACTCCTGGACAGTCTTGAATGCTTCTGTGAAGCATATGAAATGCTCACTCTTGACTTCACAAAAACAAATATATTTTACCAACCTACTCCAAACCAACCAGATGCTCCACACATATTACATTTAGAAGGCCATCCTTGGAGAACGTTGAGTATTTCCCCAACCCATGAAGTCAACTTTCCCCAAAAGTTAACAGAGACAATGATATTCAGCACCAAATAAAATCTGCCAGCGTTGCCTTTAGACACCTCTGAAATCATGTCTTTGATGATCATGACATCAGACCCTAAATCAAACAGCACCTATACACATGCCAGATGTCTGCTCCAATGTGTGCTAATGAGTACATGTCAGAGCAGACCCAGTTAATATAATTAGCATGCTCGAGCACAGTCCAGGAGTCTCCATGATTAGCATGCTCCATCAGCCTCCATGTCACATGTATTCAGCATCCCTGCACATCAAAATGGTGGTGGGGGTGCTTTAACTAAAGCTCATTGAACAACCGTTAATTAAAGCAATCCTGCCACCATTTTGAAGCACTGGGAAGCTGAATACACATGACTCTGTAGGTGCTTTAATTAAAGGGGCTCTGAGAGCTGCTCTAATTAAAGCACCTCCCCCTCCACCCAAGAGCACATGTAAAGACACTCAAGCTTCTCATCTAGCAAGGTGTTGTCATTCCTACCCTGTTATATGGGTGTGAAATCTGGACAATTTATTGGAAACATCCAAAAACTTGGAATGTTACCATCAGTGATGTCTTCAGAAAATCCTCCATATCAACTGGAAGAAGAACAGGAAAACAACACCAGAACTGAGGCCATGTTCATGTAGCACCAGCCCCATTGAGCTGGACATGTCATAAGACTGCTTGACAGTCATCTCCCAGAACAGATCCTATACTCCCAGCTTGCCAGTGTTCATTCTAGAGGTGGACAAAGAAGGGATTCAAGGGCACCTTGAAGGCCAATCTGAAGAAATGAGATATTAATATCAATACCTGGGAGACTCAAACTCTGAGTCATCACCAATGGTTTTGTGACATATGACAAGGCATCAACCATTTTGTGCAGACTCTCCTCACTATAGAGGTGAATAGGTGAGAGAGACAAAAGAAAAGAGCTGTGATCCAACGTCACCAAGATCCACTCCACTTTTCTGGAACTGTATGCCATGTTGAAGTCGAACATGCAGATCTCATATTGGCCTCTTCAGTCATCTTCAGACTCACTGATGACTTCCCTATCTACTGCAAGACTGTCAACCTTGTATTGAGGGACTGCAATAATTATGATTGCAGTGAATAGGCTATTCATGAAAAAATGTCCAATCCAATTTGCAAGTATCAAACCAGCAATGAAAAAATATCCATATTATTTCTACTCTATTTTAATTGTTTCCTGGATTACTGAGAATGAACAATTACATTTTTGTCAACAGTAGATGTGGTTAACTGGGTTCCAGTCTTAGAATCTGAACATATGACCTAATTACATTATTGTAATTTGCAACACTTTTGCACATTGATGAAATCTTCATAAGCACCTGGAGAGACAAATAAGCAGCTATTCCAGGGTAGCTGCTCACAGTAGGCACTATTACAGTGCCTTATCAGTAGGTTCAGTGGGAGGTAAGTAATAACCTGTTTCTCTCTAGCAAGCTGCCTTGATATACCTGCGAACATGCAATGTTTACACCAGTATAACTTATGCCAATACAGCTTTACTCCTGTCATTTCCTGGAGCTATATTACATTAGATTCAAATAAGTTATACTCATGCATGGCTGAACACTGTAATCTCTCTCCTTGTTTAAAATGGTGTAAAGACTGATTAAAGCAATATAAATGTGTTATGTGTCCAAGCCATTAATATAGTATATGTTTCCTGAACTTCTTGCAGAGACCTTTCCTAATCTCTGCTATACAAATAACCTTCTGTAAATGTGGATAAATTATATACTTTCTTGAACAATCAACTGCCATTCATAAAAGGATCAAACACCTTATGTTGCTGTATTCAGGCATTATGACTGTTTTTAATTGATTTTCCCCTTACTGCTGCAGACTGTCAGAATTATTCTACCAGATATTTAACTGCTGCTTAATAACTAACAGCATATAAATTATTCAACTAACAGAGGAGGTATATGAAATGTTTTCCCCCTCAGAGAGCTAGCACAGTGAATAATCATGAGATACAGGTAACTTTTATTATCAGAATAATTTTCTTAGGCATATTTTATTTTCTTGGCTACAGCTTTCTAAAGTCATTAAACAGTATATTGCAAAAATAATAGTATTGATCTGATCTACCACAGAAATGATGAATACATATCATTGCTATATAAAACCACTGTTCAGCCATAAACCCTTATCCTAGCAATATAATATTATGCTTAAAATTCCTTTCAGTGAATTATGAGGGTCCAGGCATTATTTTTTTATCTTTAGTATTTGTACTATATTTTTTTAAACTTGCAAGTATCCCAAATTACAATTGTTAAAGGTTATACGTGCTTTTAGAGGTCTAAAATGACAGCTATGTCCATAAATGAAAAACAAATCTAGGTTAGAGTAAAAAAAAGATCTTCATTCCAGATTTGTAAAACAGTAGAAGTGTGGTGTCGCTCACAATTTTTTTTATTGATATAATGTCTTGAAGATTTGCAAATTCACTCACTAGCACTGTTTTGTCTAATAGTGTTAGCCTCCACCATAATAGGAACAGATGGTACTTTATATTTGAACTATAGGGATGAAAGTCTGTTAGAATTTGCCTTTTTTTCCTTTTTTAGAAAAAAATGAGTTAGTAAGATACTATATCTCCTTGAAAAAATGCTGAGCCTTTCTCTGCAGTTTTCACTGAGGTATAATATAATGACCAAGTAACTCAGTGGGCGTTGTTTCTGTGGAAGTGTAGGGTACAATTCTTGTTTCCTGTCTCCAATTGCAGTGTTTTAACCTTAGTGAAAAGAGCTCATGACTAGTAATGATACAAATGTATTATATGTGTGTGTGTGTGTACACACACACACACACACACACACACACACCCAGTATATGGATGCCCTTTCTAGCCTTCAAGCTATTCCAAGTAGAGGCTATGTCACTGAGTTTATTTATTTATTAGGCACTCCTCCATCTCTGTACCTGTAGCCAAAAATGGGAAGTAGGGAAATGCTGCATTGTGCAGAGCCACAGAGAGGTAAGATCTAATTGCAGCATGAGTTTAAGTTGCAATGTTGTCTTAGTTTATATCAAAAAGTTGTTGAGCCATAAACTACCTATATGCCCAGCCAGTCCAAGACCTATCACCTATCAGTCTATATACAAATCCAGTGTTAATCCAGAGTAAAAAATGGCCAGGTGATAGCTAGAAAAATGCTCTATAGGTTCATAAGGTGAAATAGCATTTCGCCTGAAGTGTTTCACCAGCTCCTCAAGACTCAATCTATTTCCTGTAGAGCATGGTACATATACTACATATTAGAGCTGTGCGAAATTTCGCTGCCCATTTTGTTTCAACGCTGTTTCGAGCCATTTCAGCCTCAAAACAGCAAAGTTGAAACGGAACATGCAGGGTCAAAACAGTGTCAAAACAAAACAGGGCAAGTTGAAACATTTCGAAAACTTCAAAACATTTTGAGTTTCAACCAGGTAGCTGGTCTATGGGGTAGGGACAGAAAACCTGCATAAAAGGCAGTATTTTTTTAACTGCTCCTGCTTTCTGCCTTGGGTGACTTACTGAGCTGTCTGTTCTAGGAGCTCACCATCAGACCACTACGGCTAGCAGTACTCATTTTCTGAAGGATTCCTGGCTTGTTCCCTAGCAAGAGGGATTTCAGAATACCTTTTTCTTGTAGGTGTTTTTATTTTATTATTATATTCATTGATTTATTCTTTTGAATTTATACTTATATTGGATAGGGTTACTATAGAATTTACTCACTATATGAATTTACTATATATATTTATTTTTATACATTCATTCTTTGCACCACACCAACGCTATTGAATTTATATCCAGACACACACATTTATACCGCATTCAGAAATTTCTTGCCTGTGCCAGTAGTACAGATTTGAGTTTATACCCACAGACACACATATTTCTACTGCATTCAGAAATGTCTTGCCTGCACCAGACCTACAGTGCTGAGTTTATATAGGAACACAGATACATTTATACATTTCTTGAAAAGGAAGACATGAAACACTTCATGAAGCATGGTGGAAAGGCAGGTAGCCACACTGGCCAGCCTTCAGGGAGGGGTGGAAGATGGGGTAGAGGGAGAGCTGTAAGTCACCCCCCCACCCCCCCAAACTGAGACGCAGCCTCTTTCCTCCAGCTACAAGCAGCAAGGAGAGGGGAGCAGTGCCAGTGCCACTGCCTGTGCCTGAGACTGCATCCCTTCCACACTCAGCAGCCATAACCCACCCCGACCCCCACCATGACAACAACCACAACCAGCAGCACTAGCACCAGTACAGCAGCCTATTCCACCCCTATGTCACTTCCCATGCTGAGCCTTCCAGTGCCAGAAGAAGAGCTGGTTCTGGATCTGGATCTCAGTACACTAGCAAGGGAAATACTGGGGAAGGAGGGGGAATCAGTTGAGTTTGTGCTCAACACCCCTCAAGTTTACCTTTGAGCCAGGTCTCCTTCCCCAGAAGGCACTTTGGAGGAGGCTGACATAGAGGTGGAGGCAAGTGGCTCAGCTGAGTCTGTTCCTCCTCTTGCTGTGCCTCTGCCTGCTGAGGAGGGGGAAAGTGCAGCAGCATCCACAGATGCACCTGCATCCCAGAAGTGAGCAGATAGTGTGGTTTTGAGCTGGAAGATGATCCCACGTATGCTAACTGCCTGCACTGCTGAGCCCTGCCAGGACAAGGGAACAAAACATATGAGCACCACAGGGGTGCTGATGCATCTCCACAGGCACCACCACCTTGCCCTTGCCCTTGCCCCGCAGCCTGGCACCAGTGGGAGCATGCCCAAAGGGAAGTCCTCCCCTGAGGGGGGACCTTGTGACTGTCTATAAACTCACTAGGGGGGACCAGAAGGGTTTGGGGGAGACCTTGTTTCCCCTAGCGCCCCCCGGGATAACAAGGAATAACGGCCACAAGTTGTTGGAGAGTAGGTTTAGATTAGACATCCGTAAGAACTACTTCACAGTTAGGGCGGCTAGGATCTGGAACCAACTTCCAAGGGAAGTGATGCTGGCTTCTACCCTGGGGGTCTTTAAGAAGCGGCTTGATGCCTACCTGGCTGGGGTCACTTGAGCCCAGTTTTCCTCCTGCCCAGGCAGGGGGTCGGACTTGAAGATCTACAAGGTCCCTTCCGACCCTACTTCTATGATTCTATGATTCTATGCTTGCTCCAAAGCCCCTGCCCCGCAAAGCAGAGGCAGGCCATGCTGGAACAGTGGGGGAAAGGTGGAGAGAAAGGGGGGGGTGCATTCCAAAGGCGAGCGAGCTCACCCAGAGCATTGGGGAGATTCTTGCTGTCAATGGGCAGCCCTTCTGTTTGTTTGAGCGGCCAGGGTTCAGGCAGTTCATGGTGCTTGTGGTCCCATCATACCAAGTGCCCGCACACACCACCTTCAGTAGGACAGTGGTGCCATCCCTGTGTGAAGCATGAACAGAGTACTTGACAGGGTTGCTGCTCAAGGCAGGTCTGCAGGTGCCCTTACACTTCACCTTAGACATCTGGAGCAGGCAGGGTAGAGATCATGCCTACCTCTCCCTCACAGGGCACTGGTGTGACCAGTCAGGCCTTCGGTGTGCTCTCCTTCAAGCCAAGGTGATGGAGGAGTCCCACACAGCAGCAGAGATCATGAGAGCCATGGACCGCTTGGTGCAGGGGTGGCTTGCTGGGCAGGGTGAGGTCACCCGTGGGTTCATGGTCACCGACAATGGGGCCAATATGGTCAAGGCAGTCTGTGATGCCAACTTTGTTGGCATCCACTGTGTGGCACACAAGTTGCACCTTGTTGTCAGGGACAACTTGGAGGAGGACAGCATTGCTGGTGATGGCGTTGCCAATACCAGCAAGGTAATTTCAAAATGCAGGAAGGTGGCAGGCTACTTCCACTTGAGCATCAAGGAGGGACAAGATGCTGTGGGACCAACAAGCAGAGTTGAACATGCCACAGCACAAAATCATACAGGATGTGGAGACTTGGTGGAACTCCACATACCCGATTGCTGGACATCTGACTACCCAGGTACCTCTGTACTTTTACCTACGCTGTTACATCCCCCTTTCACTCCCACCTCCCATCTCACCCTTTCCCTCGCCCCCTGACACCTCCATTTCCATTTTCACTACTGGCTTTCTTGCCTGCATTGTGCACCAGGCCAGCCTCTGGCTTCTTTACTATTCCTTCCATCCGGGACCGGGATGTACCACCAACTGCAGGTACTTCCTCAGCCTGACAAAGGTTTTTATAACCTGAAAGCTTCCTAAGAGATATTATTTCTCTAGCTATTCTTTCTTTTTCTTTTTTTTCATAATGAACATACAAACCTAAAAACACAGGATAAGCCATCACATACACCATGGGTAACATATATCCAACACAACATCTTTACTTCTTGCTGTCAATTCCTTTATAAAAAGAAAGGCTCTGTTTGGCTACCTTAGATGCTGCTGGTGCTGCTGATGCTATTGCTGTTGATCCAGCTACATTATTTTCACCTGCCATCATTTCAGTGGTGGCCTGAGATGGGGATGTAGGGGAGGAAGTGGCTTCACCGGGGAACACTGCCATGTTGTGCAGAGGCCCCAGCACCAGGAAGGGCACACCCAAACACACACACAGTGTCACCCACCCATGTCACAAGTTTTGCCCGTCACCAGCCAGAGGTTCAGGGCCCCAGAACCCAGAGCCCCACTGCACCTATCTCACTGAGACCTGACAGGCTTTTTTTCCCACAGCAGGGTCTAGCATCCAGGCCTTCAGTGCCCCCACACACAGACCTTTGCCCCAGAACAGACACAGTTGCACAAGCACCCATGTCACGAGTTTTACCTGTCACCAGACAGAGGTGCAGGGCCCCAGAACCCAGAGTCCTGCTGCACCTATCTTGTTGAGACCTTGCAAGCTTCATGGCTGCAGCAGGGGTAACAGGCCTTCAGTTTTGACCCCACTGTAACTTTACACATACAAGGGACAGGAGTTTTGCTCTCAAGAATTTGGGGTGCAGTTTCTCCAACCCCACTGCACCTATTGCCTTGAAACTTAGAAGGATTCATGCTCACATATGGCGCTACCATACCTGCACATTTCATCAAAATCAGGCCAGAAATGAAAAAGTTATAGTTTTTTTCAACCTTTCCCATTATATCCTATGGTGAAACATCGAAACAGGCTCGAAACATGAAAATGTTTCAATGGAATGACATGGAACAGCCATTTCAACTCGAAACAGAAGTCAAAACAAAATGCTGTTCCGTTGAACTAACAAAATGCTGGTCGAAATGGAACACTTCCATTTCGCACAGCCCTACTGCATATATTGTACTTGTATTTATTTTTATAGAATAATTATAAAATCTCTAGGTCTTCAGGTTTAGAAACTAGCTACTAATTTGTGCCTGTTGAACTACATTCAACCTTTGGATGAACCTCTTAATTTAAATAATCTCCCTTTGTCTTCTTCCTCCTTTGAACAGCTTTATTTCAATATCCCTTCTATGCTCTTGTAAATTTTGTTTTAAGTGTTTCAAAGCATAGTCAAGGGCAGAGATTCCTCGAGCTTTTCTGAAGCCTTTTAAAATCAAATGTAAAAGTACTTCTTATTTATGATCAAGAGTTTTCAGAGAATTACATTTTAAGTGAGTGCTAATACATGCCTGTATTATTTTGAAATAAAAAATGGTATGAATATGGTAAAAATGGTAAGTTTTCAAATTAATTGATATGATGAATATTTGGAGACAGATGCAAATAATTTTTGTGCATCTTTATCACAAAGGGATGTAGAGTAGCCATTTCAGAAGCTTCAAAATTGTGAAGGTGATTAAATTTAACAAATGCCCCCATTTTGGCTTCCAAATTTCCTTAGGATATGGTTTATGTTTATATTTATGCTGCTGTCCATACTCCATTGCAATCAAGATTTCGTTGGGAGACACCTAAAGTCTGCCTAGCATCCAGTCTCTTTGACAGTCACAAAGTACACCTAATAACAGTATAAAGCACAGCATCTCATGATTGCTCTCAAACTCAGCCACCAGGAACAGCATTGGTACCCACATTTTGCAAACAGCTGAATGGGTAGGGCGCTTTCTCAGAAGTGAGACCTGGCTTCTAGGTGTCCATAATCTTAGGCCTGGGTTCTAGGCCTCCTTAGTAGAAGTAGACTGAAAATTCCCAATCAAGCATACGTATCATTCAGCTTCAAAAGAGTTACAGCATTCTAGCACCAATCTATAGAAACTGCACCCATTACCCCCACAGGGAAACTTGACTACTGGGCAGCCTTAAGGACAAGTTAGGGACAAGAAGGAAATCAAAATCAGGAGAGATCATGATTCAATGGATCAGTGAAAGAGGTCATCAGTGAATGACCATTCCTTTAGGATAGTGGAGACTTGGTTGTTATTAACCACTACATTAAATTAAAGAAATTAACCTTAGTATTGAATTATTTATGCACTTTGTATAGTCTAACATGACTATTTAATTTATAAAAGATGATTCATTAATAAGATTTTGGATAGTGATAATTCCTTGCAATGGGTATAATAATTAAGTTTTGATAGTAAACAATAATTGATTAATTTATTATTCAGCACAATTCTAGAATTCAGAACATAGAATTACTGTAAAGACCTGATCAAGTCAGTCCAGCTTTATGAGCTCCATTATGTTATAAAGAATGCTATGTAGTATTGAAAATGGCTCAGCACAAATATCTCAATAGAATAATGAGTGTGAAGGATCTAAGAGCCAAATTACTTCAGAAACATATGTCTTCTCTCGAACCTCACAAAACAAAAAGTATAAAAAGTCTGTGGGTTAATATTCTGCAAGATGTTTCAAAATCTTAAAGATACTATTTCCTGAATATCATAAAAAAATACATTGTCATTCTGTGGATCACTGAAGAGTTTAGTAGAAAAGAGACTGATATTTCAGAGATGTCAACCAGGACTTTAAGACAAATATAGAGAGACAGAATTTGAGAACAAAAGATTAACTATAATGGTGAAACTGCAACAGGGAACAAATGAAATTGCTATATCCTTGTAACAAATCTTTTAAACACACCTGTAGAAAACTAAATTGGAATACCATGAAATACAGTCAGTGACAATGAAGTTCAAGTTTCAAAATAAACCCTCATGTTGCTGTCACTATGTACCTCTATATAGTAAATTGAGTGCATAAAGGCAAACATGTGCTTTAAAGTTCTTCTAAATGTTTTGCTTCAAGATCAAAACTTCAAATGATAACCTGTAAAAATAGAAGGCGCTATATGTTTCACATGACATACGAGAATGGCACTGAACCTTTTTAAGCGCATGTTTCTCGCTGATACAGCTATGTTGCTTGTTGTACTTACATAACCAATCAGTAAATATTTGCTTATATTTTCTGTATGGATGTGAAAAAATTAAATGAGCCCAGGTAATCAAAACAATATTCAAATCACAATATTAAATTGCACTGATTTGTGCTATAATTAGATAAATCCCACAACAGTACTTTATCTGTTTCTTCACTGAAAGTTAATAAGTATTCTCAGGATCAAACTTATAGAGAGCATTTTTATAACAGCTTGAAAGAATATATTTCATTCAAAAGCAGCCTCCAAAATACTCAATAACTCTTATTTAAGAATCCCTGCTTCATCTCCCCAAAAGTTAATTTTCTAACTATAAATTAGATTGTAATCATACTTGAGATTAATGATCCATATCTCCATGTGATAATAGCTCCTATTTGAGAAGGTGTGTAAACAGTTGCCTAATTTTAAGCATGAGAATAGCTTCCTGAATGGAAGCCAATAAAGGGCATACATTATTTGGAGAACTGAGGAATAGAACAATGGTCTTTCATGAGGCATAAGATCACTGCACAATAAAAGGGTGTCTGTTTAGCACAGTACTTAGCTTCCAGAGATGAAGTGATGATAATTTAAGTTGAGCTGGAAATGTCTTTTCTTTTCTGTGAAAATCTTTAAAATACTGGGCAAAGTATTTTTTTAAACAAAATTGGAAATATGGGAAATTGGTTCTGATCAAAATATTTTGATAATTTAAAATATTTTTACTTTGACTATTTTTATTTTAACTATAATTAGTTAAGATTTCCTTAAGTTAATTTCAAATGATAAAAAAGTGTTTTTCATTTTTTTAAAATAGTGAAATGAAACATCTTTTACTTTTTGCTTACAAACATATACCATAAATTTACCCATTGTCCATCAAGCACGTACAAACACCAGAAGCCCTAGGTCTAGGCCTTATTATGGCAATCTTTTGGCCATAAAGCTATACCACAATTGTAATAAATGAAATCTTGTTTGCATTATTATGTTAATTCCCTTTGCTTAGATGCATACTAATACTCATTCTGAAGACTCTGAATGGTAAGGTCATCTAGTCCAGTCCCCTGCTTGAAGCAGGGCCATTCCCAACTAGATCATCCCAGACAAGGCTTTGTTTACCCAGGTTTTAAAAAGCTCCAAGGATGGAGATACAACAACTTGATTTGGTAACCTGTTCCAGTGCTTTACTACCCTCCTATTAAAAATGTTTTTCCTAATATTCCTAGTATTTGCTACAACTTGAGACCTTTGCTCCTGTTCTCTCATTTGCCACCACTGACAGCAGTCTAGCTCCATCCTCTTTGGAATCCCCCTTCAAGTAGTTGAAGGCTACTATCCAATCCCTCCTGGGTCTTCTTTTTTCCTGACTAAATAAGCCAGGTTCCCTGAGCCTCTCCTCATAAGTCACACATGTCCCAGTCCCCTATCCATTTTCAATTACCTCTGCTGGACTCTCTCCAACTTGTGCACATCCTTTCTGTAGCGGAGGGCTCAAAACTCTACACACTACTCCAGATATGGCCTCACCAGTACCAAATAGAGAATAATCACTTCCCTCAATCAGCTTGCAACACTCCTACTAATTCAACCTAGTACACCATTAGTCTTCTTTACAACAAAGGCCCACTGTTTGTTCATATTCAGTTTATTGTCCACTGTAATGCCCAGGTCCTTTTCTGCAGAGATCCTGCTTAGTGAGTTCATCTCCAGCCTGTTAAGATTTTCTTAAATTAATTTCAAATGATTAAAAAATAGAGTTTTTCATTAAAAACAGTAAAATGAAATAAACTTTTTGCTGACAAGTATGTCATAACTTACCATACCATACATCAAGCATGTACAAGCACGAGAACCCCCATGTCTATGTCTTATTATAGCAACCTTTTGGCATTGTTCCTTCCTAAGTGCAGGATTTTGACCTTATCCTTATTGAACCTCATGTGATTTCTTTTGACCCAATCCTCCAATTTGTCAAGGTCTCTCTGAATCTTAGCCTCTCTCTCTAGTGTTTCTGTACCTTGGTGTCCTGGGCAGACTTGCTGAGGGTGCTCTCCATCCTAACATTCAGGTGGCTGAGGAAGATATTGAACAAAACCAAGAGCAGGACCAACCCATTGGACACTCCACTTGACAACAGCATCCAACTAGACATTGAGCCATTGATTACTACCCTCTGAGCCTGATGATCCAGCCAGTTTTCTATCCACCTTACAGTCTATTTATGCAACGCGTACTTCCTCAGCTTGCTTGCAAGAATGCTGTTGGAGACTGTATCAAAAGCCTTGTGAAACTCAAGGTATATCACATCTACTGCTCTCCCTGGATCCACAGATACAGTCTTTACACAAGGCATCAGGTTGATCAGGCATGAATTGCCCTTGGGGAATCCATGCTGATTGCTCCTAAACATCTTCTACTCCAAGTGCTTGGAAATGGACTTCTTGAGGATCTGCTCCATAATTTCTCCAGCAGCAGACATCCCAATATATGGGAAAATAAATTGCCAGAGGCCCAAGTTTCTTTAGTAGCATAGACCTGGACATTTAATGTGAATATTGAATATGCATATTGGTACTTGTCAACTCTGTGTTCCTGGGGAACCCTGGCACAATATTCAGCCTGTCTGACTCACGAAGGTCTCTCCCCCACACCTCTGCCTGAACCAGAACTGATTAGAAGAAAGACTTACAAAAGGCAATGAAGATTCAGTGAGAGACGCACCTAAATCCCTCCTGATAAGGGTGACAGGATTAAGGCAACTTCCCTAGTCTTATTTGCATCAGAGATGGAGAAGGAAGGCACTACCATTAGCATTCAGAATGGAGAACAAAGATGGACCACACTGAACTCTGGGACCACTGAGAAGCAGGGGAGCACTGCATGATGGGGGATCCCTGCTTCAAATGCTAATCAACCTATGTCTGCACATACTCAGCTCAGCATTTATCAGGCCATTTCTAGTAATGACTTCTTTATTGGTACCGAAAATGCTGAAGCTGCCTGTCTGTATTGTGAGCTCCCTCAGAGTAATGCCACCCATAGCTAGGAGTGATCAGTTCCTATTATCCAGGATATGAGCCATTGTTTATCCATAAACAAACCTAGTGTTCTCCCTTGAGTCATTGTTAGTTCTGTACAAAAACCCCTACCCAAAGCTCAAGTTTCTTTTCTGGTGCTTGGATCCAAACACTGCACCAGTTCCACTTCCCTGCCTGATCATACAGTAGGCTCTGTCTGTCGACAAGCTCCAACAAACACCTGGGAACCATGACTGGTTCAAGCTTTGCTGAGTGGTGAGACTCCATCAATCTCTCTCTCTCTCTCTCTCTCTAGGCGTAGCTTTCTAAACCTGACATTTGCTGGTCAAACTTGAGCTAGACTTCCCCAAATACCCAATTGAAACTGTAATATTGTAACTGCTTTGCTTGTTTGTCTCTCCTTGTATGGCTAGTACTACTAGTGTCATTGTAAGTTTCATATACCTGGCAATAAAATAACTTTTATGGTCAAGCTGGTTGCCATACTCTCTGAACCTCATTTACTCTTCCTTCTCCTCAACCTCCCCATTTGCTCTGCAGCAACACTTATTTTACCTAAGCCAAAGATCCCTGTAAAGCACAAAAATCCTGTTGGGTTTGCTCATCAAGGAAGTTACTACCAGAACAATTGGGACAAGAGATTGGGAAGTACTGCGCTGGGGCATATGAGCGTGTCAGCCTGTTAATGTTGATTGACCCGGCCCAGCTCAGATATACTCTGTTCCTGTGCTGAGTTCAGGGCATAAGAGAGTATCAGCTGGAAGTGCTGAGTAACCTAGCCTGACTCAGATGTGATCTGTTAGTGTGTGTGTGTGTGTGTGTGTGTGTGTGTGATCAATTTGGTGGCTGGAGGAACCCAGTTCCATTGAAACCAAGCCCTGTAGGGTAGCTCCATTGGGAGTGAGGACTTGCAGAAGGGAAGAGATAGAGCTCCGTATAGAAACGCAAGTGACACAAGTGTAGTAAAACCCCCAGTTGTTCTTTAAAAAAAAAATACATTCCCTCCCCTTCCCCTAACCATTTCTGACTTTTTCTTTCCCTCTCTATTCCCTATGGATAAGTATAAGTGAGCTAAGACACAGGATAAACTTCAGCATTTTATTTTGGTAGAAAGTTGCATTTGTTTTGTTTTGTTTTTTCTCCTTCTTTTCAAATGAGTCCCCTGTTATGGATATCCACTGTTTTATATTGTATAATTATTATGTTTATACTGATCTTTACTGTACTATATTACTTTTCTACTGATACTATATGATTTAGGCCTACATATGTAAGTTAGCATAAGTCACATCATGTTTCCATTTTGTTTGTTAAGTCTCCATCTTGTGTTCCCTGCCCAGGCATACCCTATTGTAACTCTGTTCTAACTGTGTGGCTCATACCCACCCCTCCTATGTAACTTGGTTCCTGAATGAATGGGGATGAATGAGGGTGCTTGAGAGACAATGGCAGCATGTCTAAAAATAGCTCCCTCTGAATGACCGAACCATCAACTCCACAACCCAGCCATCACTCTGCATTGACCCTCTCTGGCTCAAGATTTGAAAGACAAAGTCTGCTGCAGATCCCACCACGGCCACCATTACAGACATCTGAAACTGCGTGTCCTGACCCAGAATGCACATGCTCAGTGCACCAGGAGCTGGCACTTGCGTGGGCAGGCCCCCTGCCACTGGGGTCACAGAAGGTCTGCCCCTATAAAAGGGTGCAGTGAAGACAGACCCAGTGGGAACACCATTTTCCATCTGGACCAGACCAGCTCCACATCACACCGCCTATCCACCCAAGAGGCCCTACTGGTGACCCCCTCTGGACAACACTGAGCTGAAGGAGACCCCAACTAGCCATTGAGGATCAGCTTTTAGCCTGGGACAGGTAGATATTACCCACAAACTTCCTTCTACAATTTTGACCCTCTCTCTCTCTCCCTTTCTCTCTCTCTCCTCCTGGACTTCAACCCCTGCACCAAGCCTCTTTAACCCGTACTGCCAGTGTGTGTGTGGGTGGGGGTGTGTGTGTGTGCGCGCGCGCGCGCACACGTGTGCACACCCAGAAGAACCAATAAGATATTGTGTCACCATCTGTTCCTGTCCAATAAATGCACTGTTAATTTAGGATCTGAGTTGGGTTTTGTCTTATTGATTACCCAGTCCTACTCCAGTTCCTGTTCTCTGCCCCTCTGATCTTCCTCCCGTGTCTTTCTCTCTGCCCTTGCCTTCTCCCCGATCTCAGTCTCTTCCTGCCTTCTCCCCCTGATCTCTCCTGTCTCTCTTTCTGTTCCCCTACTTCCCGTCTCTGCTCTGCTTACTCTGCAATCTCGCTTTGTGTCTCCTTCTGTTCGTAGCTTTCCATTTCTGCACCACCATCTTCACTTTCTCTGTCTCTTTCTGTTCCCCTACTTCCTATCTCTGCTCTTCTGCCTTTGCAATCTGTCTCTGTCCCTAGCTTCTCATCTCTGCTCCCAGAAGCCCCTCCTCCCAGCTTACTGATCTGCCCAGAGTTCTCTCTCCAGGACCTGCAGTTTTCTCAGCATGCCCCACCCCCTTCCTACAGCCTTTCAGGGCCCCCCGCAGCCTGCCCCCAACTTCCTCTCAGCCCTCTAGGCCAGGTCCGGGTCTCTTGACCCAGCTCTGGCCCTCCCAGCACTGTCCTGCAGTTTCCCCAGCAGCTGGAGGCCTTTCTCCAGCTTCCAGCACTGGCAACCCCCCCCCCCACCCCATAGCTTCCTAATCTCCCTAGCAGTCCTTCTCCAGCACCCAGTTTCCACTTTGCTCCTCCAGTTCCCCCCAGTTGCAGTTTCCCTCTCCCCGCCTACCTATTTGCTCCACAGTAACTCCAGCTTCGGTCTCAGCCTCTGTGCTGGCTTCCCCCTGGCATCACTCCCCTGCTCTGCAGGCTTTGGGTGTTGTCCTTTAATCAATTAAGGTCAATTAACCTAAAGTAACCCCAAGCCTCAGTTCCTCAGCCAGCTTCTCTCTAGTCTACCGGTTCTAATCCCAGTTCCAGCAACTTTCACTTCCTACACTTTAACTTTCTCTCTCTCACCTTAATTTTCCCACCAAGTATCCCAAGTACCCCAAGCACACACATACCCACACCATACCAACCAAGATAGTAACTCACCTGTGTGTATGTGTAGGTGGGTGGTATGTGTGTGAACTGGTGAATATGTGTGTGTATGTATATATATGTCATCATGTGTGTGATATAAGAATTAGTGATCCGTGTATGTTTAGTGAGTGTGTGGGTATTGACAACTGACTGTTGTCTAATTTTTGGTGTGTATAGTTTGTATGAGCTTGAATTGATGATAGGTGTACATGTGCCTAGGCTGGTAATTTTGGATGTGTATGTTGAGTTGGTAGTGTGTGTATGCATCTAGTGTGGGTGTATGCACCTAGAGTTTGTGTGTGTGCACCTAATTGATTTTTATGTGTGTGTATGTGCAATTGTACACCATGGCCTTCTGTCTAACAGTGCAATATTGAGATCCTGAGCATTGGCCTGACCCCACAGGGCAACACAAGCAGTAAATTGATAGAATTACAGAGACCCCAAAAATGTAACTCTAATAAATGAGCACACCCCAAAGGGACAGGCAAATCTGTTAACAATATTCATAAAATTTAATAGCCAAGATTATTCAGATTAATGTATATACCTGTATCAAACCAATCTGAATTACAGGCTGTAAGGGTAACATCAGCTTCAGGATCAGAAAGGATTATCATTGATCATATCACATCAAACTGACCTCTTGAATAGAGTTTCACTGACATATCTCTTTTGAGTCCTCTATTTTGGTTGCCTAAAGCTTATTTTCCCCAAAAGTTCAGTATAGTAATAGTTGTAGATGCTTATTTTTCAGCAACATTTGATAGGTTTGTTTTTATAGATATTTTCTTTGCTTTTTTTTATTTAACACTACACATCTTTGAAGTAAAGATCAGGTCAAGGTTACTGGTATCTATTTTAACTGTAGCCTCTAGGTATGTGCTCAGTGGAATTGATTTTTTAAAAAAAGCCTAGATGTTAGCCAGGCAGAGGTTTTGACTGATCCTGTATTAATTGTAAAATTTCCCTCTGGGTTCTCTTCTGGCTAGTACTTTGAGTCAGCACAGAAATATTGAAATAGTTGGGGATGAAATTTGATGCTTTAAACTCCATTCTGCAAGGTGTTGAACAATTATAAGGTACCAAGGCCCAGATTTAAAGATAAATACATGTGTAAGTATATATGCAGATCTGAGCAAGAATGATTGTGGGAACTATGATGTACTATTATGAAATGCTTTAAGTGTGTGGTGCTTAAATGTGGTACATGAGACAAGATCTCTACCCTCAAGAGTTTACAGTCCAACTCAGAAAAAAGAACCATTCAAACAAGAAGGCCAAAATGGTGCAGGGCAAAATACTAAGGTACCTAGAGACCCTTCTAGAGGAACCCAGCACAATGTAGAATTTCTCTTAAATTCTTATTGTCACCCTAGCAAATTTAGTTACAGCAAATATACAATATTTTTTCTCCTGTACATATTATAAACCATAAAGCAAAGACTTCTTGTAAATCTGAAGCTTTGAGACATAAAACAGTAAATATATTTGGTGATTGTAAATTATAGGAAGCTTTTCTTTATCAAAGTTTTAAAATGTTTTTTCGCTACATGCTGCCAGAAAAGCATCTATTAGGAGCGGGGGTGGGGGTTGACTTACTGTTTCATTGTGTAGATTTTTCCAGTCCTATTGAGACTATACCAGTGGTTTAAATTATGACACGAAAATTATTATTTTTTAAAATCATACACAAGAAAAAATACAGTATATGTGAAACTTGGTGTCTGAGTTCTTTATCTCTGTTTTCATTTTTCAGGATTTTTTTTTCTACAAGAGGTAAACCCTTTCAGGAAAACTACAGGTCAATCTCAGTGGCCTTTTTTAGTCTGTTATATGAGGTATATGTTTTATATATGTTGTGTAGTGAATAACTCTTATTTATATTTTATTGAATATAATTAGCACAATTCATACTTAATAGGGTTTTTTTTTCCCTTAAAGGAAAAAAATACTAAATCTATTAACCACATTTTTTAAACTAGACATATATATTACATACCTTCCCTAGTTTCTAAGACTGAATTCCTTGTTTGATTACAATATTCTACTAATTTATCTTGGGTATCCTGATTTAGACAAACATAGGGAGAATGGTAGTTCAAAGTTTTGAAAAGTCATCTGATCTAGCTTCCTGTACAAATATAGGATGCAAACCATCCCAGATAGATGTTTATCCAGCCTCTTCTTGAAAATCTCCCATAAAGGAGATTCTACAAAGAGGTATAACAGGCCATATTCCAAAGCCCAGGCAACAGTGACAATGTTGCTACTATGCTGCAGGTGGCAATGTCGAGGTTGGTCACCAGTTGTATGAGCAGCTATTATTTGTCAAGCCCTTAAAGGTGCCACTTGGATTATTTTCCTGGTCACCCTCCCTGAATTAAACTATTGTTTCTACAACTTTCCTGAGCAACTTTTTCTATTGTGTTACTGTTTTGATAGTAAGGAGGGTTATTTTACCCCACTGAGACTTAATCTAAATCTTCTGTCACAGTTCAAACTCATTGCTTCATGTTCTACCCTCCGCAGTGAGGGAAAAGAGTTTTTCTCCTTCTTTATGGGTATTTTACAAACATCTGAAAACTATTATCATATCCCACCTTAAACTCCTTGTCTCTAAATGAAATATGCCTATTTATTTCAACCTTTCCTCATATGGCTGGCATTCTAATAACTTTGTCATGTTTTCCCTTGGCTTTTGGATACTTTTGCTACATTCTTTTTGTCTTTCCACTGTGTCAGAATAGCTTTTTATTAAACTTCCCATACTATGTCTTTAAGAACTTGTATCCTTCCTGGTTTCCATCTTACCTGCTGTTTCTCTGAGTTGTTCGAATTCCTGAAGTTCTTCTAACTTTGTGATTTCCCTTTATTAAGATCATGAATCATGAAGATCATGAATCATATGGGCTACGTCCACATGTGGTGTCAAAGATACTACACATGCAGGCATTCTCCATGCTGCTACCTTGTAATGCGAGGGGAGGGGAGGGGAGGGGAGGGGAGGGAGGAGTTGACCCTGAGAGATTCTGGGGTAAAAAAAACATGGCAAAAAAAACAAAAAAACAACCCTGGGCAGCACATGTGGCAGCAGTGCGCACCACCCCAAACCAGAGCCTGGCTGGCTGGAACTATGCTGTGGTAACCAGCCAGGCTCCTAGCTGCAGAAGCACCATGGCTTCACTTCCTCAAGGCCCCCAGGACCCCAAGTAAGGCTGCAGGAGCAAGAATAGTTGCTAGCCCCAGCCTCCTCTACCCCATCTAGGGTCATCTGCCACACGCCTGAGGGCACATGGCATGGGCATTCCCCAGGGACAAGTAGCAGCAGCACAAGGTCTGCCACTGCTACTTGTCCCTGGGGAAACAAAAGTCTGCATTTGTGTTGATGTGGCCATGATAGCTTCCTGCCAAATTTCCTTTCCCCTATACCTTCATAATGATTTTTGTTTCTTACTGTTCAGGATGGGGGCTGACTGGGTGGACAGCAGCTCTTCAGAAAAGGACCTGGGGGTTGCAGTGGACAATAACTGAATATGAGCCAGCAGTGCACCCTTGCTGTCAAGAAGGCTAACAGCATACCAGGCTGCATCGGTAGGAATATTGCCAGCAGGTCAAGGGAAGTGATTATTCCCCTCTAGTCAGCACTGGTGAGGCCTGTCTGGAGTACTGTGTCCAGTTTTAGGCCCCCACTACAGAAAGCATGTGGAAAAATTGGAGAGAGCCCAGAGGAGGACAACAGAAATAGTGAGGTGGCTGGGGGACATGATTTATGAGGAAAGACTGGGGGAACTGAGGTGGGATTTAATAGCAGCCTTCAACTACTTGAAGGGGGTTCAAGAGAGGATGGAACTAGACTGTTCTCAATGGTGGGAGATGATGGAACATGTAGCAACAGTCTCAAGTTGCAGCAGTTTAGGTTAGATATTAGGAAGAATTTTCTCACTAGGAGGGTAGAAAAAACACTTGAACATGTTATCCAGAGGTAGGAGAAGCTCCATCCTTGGAAGTTTTTAAGACTCAGCTAGACAAAGTTTTGGCTGGGATGATCTAGTTGGTCCTGTTTTGAGCAGGGGGTTGGATTAGATGATCTCCTGAGGTCTCTTCCAACCCTAATTTTCTAATATTCTATGATTCATATATGCCATAAATGATCCTCTTATGGTTAATTTTCAAAGCAGTGTTATGGGAGTTATGCACGTAAGTCCATTTTTGTTACAGTTGTTAGCTTCATGTACCTTAAGCTTCCAAGCAAAAAGAAAATTGCAGAATTCCAATCTCAAGGTATGCAATCTTGAGATATGCAACCTTTCTATTACTTCATAAGCTCAAGGATATATTTTGTTGGAGAAATGCTTTTCTGATAGGAGTTTAAGAGCCTGATTCAGTTCCCATGAAATTCAATGTGAAAATTCTCCATTGATTTTAATTCCAACTCTCCTCAAAATGAGAGAGAAAAAGCAATGACATTCCTGATTCCTGGCGCACAGATGTGTGAAACTGATCAGGCCAAAGGGAGAAGTGGACATGCTTAATGAAAGAAGCAAAAGAAAGATCTGAAAACATATTTGGACCCTTGTATCTCTACTTTAGTTGCTAGAGACCCAATTCAGCTTTTATTTAAAGGGAATTGTACCTTCTCACAGGCATTAGCTTGAGCCATTAACATTTATTACTAGTGCTGATTTAGATCAGAGTTCTGGTAGTCCATTGTTCACCCTCCATTAGAACCATTGCTTGATATGTAGGCTCAAAACTCCTTTCAACTTTAAGAAATGTTTTGCCTGCAGATCAAGGGAGCTTGGCTTCTTATCTGTCCTATTTTGAAAGGTTAGTTTCCTACATGACTAGAGTGAGAGAGCACAGAAAATATTTTTTTAACTTTTATTTGTGGAATAACTCTATTTTTAATTTGCATTGTCAGTTAGATTAAGCCTTCATTTCTACTTTGCTTTTAAAAAATATTATGATAAAATTGAGATTGAACAGGTTTTTTTCCCCCTCTCTACCTACAGTTCATATTACAAGCAATACTTAAATAGGTCAATTTTGGGGTTATTTAAGTCTCCAGTACAAATGTCTGCACGGCCTCAAGGGAATCCCCAAATTCCCAGAGGTAAAAAGCCCAACCATTGTTTTGCTCTTCATTGAGGTTGGCTGCAACAGATGACAAAGAACTTCAGGTGCTCAAGACAGAACAAAAATTTATGCCAGTGAGGCTGAAAGTAAAATATGGCCTCAAAACATGACATGGACCATACAACCCAACACTTGTTATTTGGCAACCTTTTAAACTCCTAACTGTATTTAAACATGCTTTCTGATGGGAATTGCAGGATTTATATAGCCACTTTTCATTAATCTCTCTTGCTTTTTTCCATCCCCCCCCACCCTGGAGTCAGCAGAAAGCTAAAATAAATAAATAATTTCAACGTTTTAGCACAACAGTAACTAGAGAAGACAGTAAACAACTAGTTTAGGGAGATTTCCATTATGTCACAAATCTTCTTCTATCGATACATGAACTAGAAATGACACTATTTAGAGAGAATAATGAGTATGCAAAGAAAATATAAGTACTGAGCTTTATTATTCTGCCTTTACATTTTATCTTCTTTATTCAGCCAATCAGCCTATTTAGAAGAAAAAAGGCTACAGAATCAGGCCCTAGGTTTGAAACTAGAAAGTTTTCTTTTTTTCCCACAAGTGTAGATGTACAATTTTACAAATGTTCATAAATGTACAAAAAGAAGGGGGAGAAGGGGGAGAGAGAGAAAGAGAGGAAAATATAAAAATCTTCAAGTAATAGACCCTAAGTTTGAAAAATATTGCTGTCTTGAAATTAGAAATAGTTTATTGATTCATGCTTCTGTCATGTATGATACTTACATCCCTCACTATCAGTGTTTGAATTCATATGCGTTATGTTGTTTTAAGCAACTGATAAACATATGCTATCAGGAAACTATACACAATTGGTATTTTTTAATGTGATTGCAAATAAATCTAAATTAATTTAGTAATGTGATATCTGGTAAAGCAGTGTTTACATGGTAATAAAATCTAATTAATAGTATGCTTCTGATAGCTCTGACTGGACTTTCTCTGACCTGCAGTAATCCTCTCCTCCCTTCTTTATCATTGTTTCTTCACTTCAGCTTCATTGAACTCTTGGTCCTTTACTATTCTTCCCTTCTTCCCTGTCTCTTTCTCTTCTCTCCCTTCATTTTTTTTTCATTTAGCTAATCCTATCCTTAACTTCCATACAGTTCATACCCCCCAAAAGTAGAATCAATATGATAGCTAACATTATTACATTATTCATTCTGCTCATAACTGTCTCATCTGTTTAGTTTACAATCTCTTTGAAAAAGAGAGATTCCTAAGGGCACCTATATGCATGACGGAGTGCTAATTAGCACACGTTGGAGCAGACTTGATCAGTCAAGTCTGCTGCGAGCCTGCTGGAGCGTGCTAATTAGCATGCTCTAGCAGCCTCTGTATCACGTGTATTCAGTGTCCCCGCTTTTCAAAGTGACAGCAGGGGCATTTTAACTAAAGGTCATATGATGACCTTTAATTAAAGCACCCCTGATACCATTTTGATGTTCAGAATGATGGATACATGTGACACTCTCAGAGCCACTCAGATTAAAGTACCCCTCTTCCACCTTGGGGCATGTGTAAAGATGCTCTAAGGGTATGTCTACATGTGCATTAATTCACTTTTCCTAATATGCATTAAATTTAGTACCTCCAATATGAGACATTAAATCAATGCACATTAGGATGCCTTAATTGTGGTACCCAAGGTGCACATTTTTAAGTGATACTTAACGTGCAGTAGCCTATTTTACTGTTAGCAGTTTTTTTTACATTATGCTTTAATGTGCAACAAAATAAGCTACTGCATATTAAAATGAAAGTGTAGATGTGCCCTAAGAATGTCAATTCATAACCTCTCCTTGGACACTTCCATAATAAATATGGGTAATACCAATTGTGACAGACTTATTGATTAATCCCGGCATGTCCTGGGCTTGGAAAATATTCATTTTCATTGGTGGAGCCCAGAGGAGAGGGGAGAGGAGCCTCCCAGACCTGATTGAAGCCTGTATTTTGTAGGTCTGGCAAGACTTTGGGGGAGGAGACTCCAAAGCAAATAAAAGGAGTCGTGTGCTCAGCACACTGCAGACATTGGGGGATGATGAAGGAAGAAGGGGCTAAGAAGAGCTGGGGAAGAGCAGCTCAGCAAGTGAATCAGTGCCCAGAAGAGCCCCAAAGAACCCCCTCGCTGGGACTAACACCGCAGCCCCATTGATACATGGAGAGGTGCATGGGGCTCAGATCTTGGGGCTGCTCTCAGCGGTCCAGGTCTGTATCCCCTGGCACGTGGCCAGGAAGTGGTGCATGGATCAGTGCATGGGGTCCAGACCCTGGGAGCTGCTCAAGGCAACTCGGGTCTGCAACCCTGGCAGAAGATTTGGAGAGCAGTGCAGAGATCAATGCACAGGGGGTCCAAAAGCAGACTAGGACTCTGGGAGCTGCTTCAAGGTGGCTCGGGTCCCCAACCCCTGGTGTGCGGCCAGGCTGCCAATGCAGCAGTACCCTGCAGTGGGTCCAGGAGCTGATCAAGCCTCGGTATTGCATGAGGCAGCCCGGGCCTGCCACCTCTGCCATAAGAAGCTAGCCAAATGGTGCATGGGTCAGTGTACAGGGCCACGAGCAGGCCTCAGGATAGGAGAGAGCCCAGGCAGTGGCCAGCCACCATGCCAGGAGAGGCGCCCATCCCATAGAGCTGGAACAGCCCTACATCACTGGGGGTTGAGAGTGTTGGGAACAGGGTATTCCACAGAGGAGGAACCCTTGGGAGGGAGCCAGTAGAGGCCCCTGTGAGGTAGTGAGTCCCATACCAGCCCACAAGGGGCTGGAGGGGCCTGGAGCATTCTCCCCTTTTCCCCTGGCAGAGCTGTGGCCAGGCCTCCCCTCATTCAATGGGGAGACCCTAGCACAGTAGCACCCTCAACACCCAGAAGGGTAAGTGAGCTTCACATATTTTGTCATGTGTGCCTTATATTTTTCCATTTAAGGTTTCACTGTTATATGAGTACAAGTGTGTTCTTATCTTTGATTTCCACTGCATTCATGACAATGTTCTTTCATGGACTGTAAATAGTCAATTGCATTTATCCTGGTAACGTGCTGTATTTACCTGTGTTTATCTATACTTACCTGTTCCAGATCCATTACTTACCTGTGTGGGTTCAAGCTCTATACAAGGTATAAGTCAAGTACATGATATAGTTCTGTACCATTGAATTGTAAACCTGTGGGGTCAGGCCAACTCTCAGGATCTCAATATCATGCTGTTAGACAGGAGGGTGTGGCACAATTGCACATATACAAACACACAAATCAATTAGGTGCATACACATACACACTACCAGCTCAGGCACATACACATCCAAACCAGCCTAGGCACATGCATACCTATCACCAATTCAAGTACATACACTATACACCCCAAAAGTTAGGCACAGATGACTAATTTGTATATCATGCACACAATGCCATATAAATGCACGCGCACACACTCACTATTTCACACACGTACAACTCACCTACACATACACACAGGTAAGTTCCTAATTTGGATGGTACAGTGTATATGTGTGTGCTTGGGGTACCTGCAATACTTGGGGGAAGGTTTAGGTGAGAGAGAGAGAGTTAAAGTGTAGGGAGTGAAAGTTGCCAGAACCAGGATTAGAACCAGTAGACTATAAAGAAGCTGGCTGAAGAACTGATGATTGTGTTTACTTAGGTAGACTGGGGCTGGAAACTCAGACAGCAGAGAGGAGCTCAGGACAGGTGTTGGAGGTGGCAGTGAGCCAGAAGCAGGAGAGGGAGAAATGAGTCAGAAGTTAGAGGGGCGAGGAGTAGAGATTGGAGCAGGGCCAAACCATAGTAAAGCAAAACCCAACATAGGGGTCCAAATAACAATTTTATTACACAGACAACACACTACACAGTCCCATGAAGTTATTGGTTCACACACACACACAAACTCACAATGGCAGCAGGAAAAAGAGACTCAGTGGAAGAGTTGGAGTCCAAGTAGGGAAGAGAAGCAGAGTCCAAGTCCTTGGTTGAAGAGGGGGTGGGGATGATAGCTACCTATCCAGGCTGGAAAGGGGTCCTTGTCCAGTAGGTGTTGTCCAGAGGGAGATTGCTGGCAGGGCCTCTGGGTGGATAGGTGGTTTGGCATGGTGCTGGTCCAGATAGGGCATCCCACTGTGTCTGTCTTCACTGCCCCTTTTTATAGGCGCAGACCTTGTGTGAGCCTAGTGACAGGAGGCATGCCCAGGCAAGGGTCAGCCCCTGGCATACTGAGCATGTGTGCTTCATGCAGGGATGTGCAGTTTCGGGTGTCTGTAATGGTGAGGTACAATGGTAGAGCTGCTGGTTCTGCAGGGTCTTCTGTCTTTCAAATGCTGGGTTCTTGTCTCTGTTCCTGGGTGAGGTCCGTGATTCCTGGATGAATCAATGCGAGGCGGTGGCCTGGTCATTACAGGCCATTCAGTAGAGGCCTGCTACCATTGTATTTCAATCATTCCCCATCACTTTCATTCATCTGGAAAACAATTTACATGGGAGGGGTACAATGAATCAAATTGTTGCAACACAGTGGATGCCCAGGCAGAGGACACAAGATGAAGGCGTGACGTATAAAATGGAAACTTGACATGCCTTTGGTTCACTTACAAACACAGGCCTAAACCATATAATATCCATATGAAACAATAAAAATCAATACAAAAATGATATTAATACAATGTACAACAGTAAAAATCAATACAAACCTAATAATTATACAATATAAAACAGTGGATATCCAAAACCAAAACTTGCTACCAAAGTAAAAATGTTAAAGCTTATCCTAAGTCTGAGCTCACTTATACTTATCTGTAGGGAATAGAGAGGGAGAGAAGAAGTCAGAAATGGTTGGGGAAGGGGAGGGAATGCATTTTAAAATAAATAAAAAAATTAAAAACTGGAGGTTTTGCTACACCAATAACTTATCCACTGAGATGATTTAAAACACACCCCCACATTTCTCTGACACATCTCTGTAACATCTTCCCTTTAACTTTCCTCATGTCTTGGTATGGTAGTAATGGCCACTTTAGGCCTTGTTGGAGCATTGGTCAGTGCATATACTGCTCTCATAAAAGCTCTGCTGAAGCAAGAAATCCAGTCAGTGAAAATGGAAATGGAGGTATCAGGGGGTGAGGGACAGGATGGGGGCGCAGGGGGAAGAGGGATGTAGCAGTGCAGGTGAAAGTAGAGAGGTACCTGGGGAGTCAGATGTCCGGCAGGTTGTAGTGTGTTATAAATCCAATGTCTATATTGAGTTCATGAGTTTCTGTACCTAGAAGGCTGATGAAGTGAAGTTCATAGGTCCAGCTGTGAAAAGTGGTTTGTAAATTCAATCAAGGCCCGAACCTTGCTACCCTCATCACCAGAAGTCAAATTCCTGCAGCTCAGAACACAAAACCTGCCAACATATCACCAGTACCCCCCACAAACTGTGCACCAGAATCGATCAAAGACACAAATACCCAACTACCTGCAGGGACACATTTCTCACAAAGAACCACTCTGTCTCCAGTCTCTCAGGCCTGATCCTGAAAGGGAATTTACAAATTACTTTTCACAGCCGGGCCTATGAACTTAATTTCATCAGCCTCCTAGTAACAGAAACTCATGGACTCAATCTAGAAAATGGAATTCTGACACACTAGAACCTGCTGGACATCTGACTCCCCAGATACCTCCACACTTTTACCTGTGCTGCTCCAACCCCCACCCCATCACCCCAGCCTGTCCCTCATCCCCTGATGCCTCCATTTCCATTT
>NW_005842438.1:393908-394301 GCF_000455745.1 Alligator sinensis | reverse complement strand
CCAGGCCAGCCTCTGGCTTCTTTACTATTCCTTCCATCCAGGAACAGCACACACACCAACTGCAGGTGCTTCCTCAGCCTGACAAAGGTTTTTTCATCTTGAAAGCTGGCATCCCAGGCAGCTAAGCTGAGCTCACCTGGAGCCTCAAAACTCCTCTGCAACCAGCAAGTGTCAGGCCTGTCAAAGATGTGACGGGTCTGGGCTTTCCCCAGTAAGGACTGAGTGCATTTGTGTGGTAGCTGGAAGTTAGGGCACCTCCTACCCACATTTCACCAGGAGGATCCCCAGTCCTGGCATTTCCTGGGGCTGCCATGCCACCAGCAGTCCCAGCAGGCCTCCCAACCCTGGCAGAGTGAAGTTTTAATGGTCATGCCCAGGCCCTGGGGCCTCCTC
>NW_005842438.1:343167-393733 GCF_000455745.1 Alligator sinensis | reverse complement strand
GGCATTCACTCCATCTGCACCTGGAGCTTGGAGAACCCCAGCAGTGGGAGGTTCACCTTGAGGAACACCAGCTGCTCCACCAAACCAGGATCTAAGCAGGTGCAGTGGGGTGTCACTACATCCCCAGCAATGCTGAACACCCTTTCACTCAAGACACTGGTCAGTGGACAGGACAGGTGTTCATGGGCAACTGTGGCCAGATCTGGCCACATCTGACTGAAGCTTGCCCAGTAGGCCAAGGGGTCGCAGAGCAGCGGCTCCACATCCTTGATGAGATAGGCAGCCACCAAGTCCTGAGAGCTACCTGCCTGATGGTGGGGTCTGGTGCCTCTGGACCACATCATGGAAACCATGCAGTAGGCCCACATTGGCAACACCTGTGGTGGAGGAGAAGACTGGCTGGGGGATGGCATGTTAGCATGGGACAGTGGATCCCCCTTTTCCATGTCCCCCCACCTCTGCCATTCTGCCTCCCTGACCCTCTTCACAAGCACCTCCATCCACTGATTCAGGCTTTGGCTGCTGCATTCACTGCCCTTCACCCTTGGCTCACACATGGCACCCAGCATGTGTGTAGTATGATTTTTTGCATATTAGTTATTATGCTTAAATGATAATAGTATTGAATTAATAAACCTCTATGATTTTATTAGCTTTATTTTTGTCTTTTATGAACAACTAAAACTCCATTCTGTGCTTGTTCCCTGCTTGACATGGGTAAATTAACTTCATATTCCCTGTGTATGTGAGTGTCTGTGTGAGAGGGTGAATGGTGAAAGAATGGTAACTATTTGCATGAAAACAGAAGAAGATTGAACTGATTGTGTAAGCAACAAGGCACCAATGTATGAATTACCAGACAGTAACCTAATTAAGCTAATTAATGGATTGTTCAAGAACTCGTCTGTGATCAGGTGCAAAGAATCTACTAAGAAGAAGGAATTTTACATATCCTGCCTTTTGAACTACACAATGCTTCAAGACTGAAATACCAACTGTGAGATATCAACTTTACTGGAATGACCTCAAGTTGAGATAACCAAAAGTTGGATAAGAAACAACCTCTAATTAAAAACTGAGCATGGAAAAGCCCCAATGCTGAACAAAGACTTGAAATCCCTATAAAAGTGAAATGCAGACAAGCCATGATGGGGAAACCACTCTCTGCAACCTTCTTGAGCACAGGCATGTCTGTTTACCCCCGCTATCACCCTCAATGAGCCTGGACTGGCCATCCAGTGCTAACATCGAGTAACTTCTGCTGGTAACTATAACATCTTACTGGAGTGGTTTTATCTGTATGTCTGTCTGTATCTATTTGTATGTATGCTTGTGTATGTCTGTTTGTATGACTGGTGTGTCCAAGTTTATGTATCTGCTTCATGTAATCAATAAACGTGGCATTTTGCCTTATCCTTGTTTATAAAGTCTTGCTCTTGATTTGAGCAATTGGCAATTTAAAGTAACACGTGGACCATACTGGACTGTAAGGGATCAAATTGTTTCCTGATGCCCTCCTTCAACCACCTCACCGGTGTTTGGGTATCTGGTGACAGCGGCTTGCCCCAGCCAGGAATAATGATCCCCTGGATGCTCTCCATTTGGCTCTGAAGTTCCCTCACTATGGGGATCACCTGGCTAAGGATGGCATTGGCAGCACTGAGGGTCTCAGTGGCCTTGAGGAAGAACTTGAGGACCACCAAGATCAGGGAGATGGTATGCCACAAAGCTCTGTTAAGGGGGATGGTTTTCCCAATCTCCCTGAGCAAGGAGCAATCTCTCCTTCTGTTGCTTCACCAGCCTCTCAAGCATCAGGTATGTGGAGTTCCACTGCATCTCCACATCCTGTATGATTTTGTGCTGAGGGAAGTTCAGCTGTGCTTGTTTGTCCTGCAGCATCTCCCCCCTTGATGCTCCGGTGGAAGTAGCCTGCCACCTTCCTGAACTTGGAAATGGGCTTGCTGGTGGTGCTGTCACTGTCACTGGCAGCTCTGTCCCCTGTTCAAAAAATGCTGCCTTTTATGCTGTTTTTCCATCCCTTCCCCAGAGCACTGGGATTGGAAGTTACCTCAGGGAAGAATCACAGTCACTGGCCAACTACACAGTCAATAACAGAGTAGTCGTTTCCACCTCTCCCCCTTCTCCCCAACCCCCTCCCTACTTCCTATTTTCCTGCAGGCCAGCCCAGCGTCAGTTTTGAAACTCAAAACATTTTGAAATCCTGAGGTCCATTCCCATGAGAACCGAGTCAAGCCAGGATCATCCCCAAATAGAACATCCCAGCCAAAGCTTTGTTTAGCTGGGTCTTAAAAACTTCCATGGATGGAGATTCCACCACCTCTATTGTTACCAGATTTGCCCATTACTTTGGGATGTGATCATTTATTAGGGATACATTTCTAGGGTCTTTGTAATTCTGTCAATGTGCTGCTTGTGTTACTTGTGTTTCTATACAGAGCTGTATTTCTCCCTTCTGCAAGTCCTCACCCCCAATGGAGCTCTCTTGCATGACTCGGTTTCAATGGGGCTGGGTTCCTCCAGTCACCAAATCAGTCATACACACAAACACACACAGATTAACGTAACACGCCTGACCCGGCCGGGTTGATCAGCATGGACAGGCTGACACCCTCATATGCCAAGAATCAGTTCATCAGAGCAACAATAAACTGCAGTCAGACACAAACACAGGGGTAAACAGAATCCCTCTGAATCCAGCTGGGTATCCAGCTGACAGCCTCATGGGCCAGCATTCAGGCTTTCTGTTCTCCATCTCTCATGTAAATGGATGGCCATTTGGTTCCACTTGTCCTTGTTGAACCTCATGCGATTTCTTTTGGCCCAATCCTCCAATTAGTCTAGGTCACACTGAATCCTAGCTCTACCCTCCAGCATATCTACTACTCCCCATAGCTGGTCGTCATCTGCAAACTTGCTGTCAGTGGACTCTATGCTATCTTCCAGGTCGTTGATGAAGACATTGAACAAAACCAATCCCAGGACCTATGTCTGGGCCACTCCACTTGATACATCGAGCAAATGATTACAACCCTTTGAGCCCAATGCTTCAACCAATTTTGTATCCACCTTACAGTCTATTCATCCAGCCCGTACGTCCTTAGCTTTCATGAAAGACTATTGTGGGGCAGAGGCTATTGTGGGCCATGTCAAAAGTCTTCCTAAAACCAAGGTTTTCCTGCACCCACAAAGCCAGTCGCCTCATGGCAATCAGTTTAGTCAGGCATGACTTTCCCTTGGTGAATCCATGATGACAGTTCCTAATCTCCTCTAAGTGCTTAGAAATGGATTCCTTGAGGATCTGCACCATGATTTTTCCAGGGACTGAGTTGAGACTGGCTGGTCTGTAGTTCCCTGGATCCTCCATTTGCCCTTTCTTAAATGTGGCAGCAATGTTTGCCCTTTTCCAGTCATCCAGGACCTCCTCTGATAGCCATGAGTTTTCAAAGATGATGGCCAATGGTTCTGCAGTCTCAACCGCCAACTCCCTCAGCACCCTCGGGTGCATCCCACCCAGCCCCATGGACTTGTATATGTCCAAGTTTTCTAAATAATCCCTAATCTGTTCTTTCACCACTGTTGGCTGCTCACCCGCTCCCCAAACTGTGCTGCCTGGTGCAGTAGTCTCAGAGATGACCTGGCCTGTGAAGACTGAGGTGAAGAAGATATTGAGCGTTTCAGCCTTTTCTGCATTCTTTGTCACAAGGTTGCTTCCTCCATTCAGTAAGGGATCTGCCCTCTCCCTGATCCTCCTCTTGCTACCTTCAAACTTGTAGAAACACTTCTTGTTACCCTCCACACCCTGTACTACCTGCAACTCCAATTGTGCTTTGGCCTTCCTGACTCTATTCCTGCATGCCCAAGCAATGTTTTTATATTCCTCCCTATTTATTTGTCCAAGTTTCCACCTCTTATAAGCTTCCTTTTTGTGATATAGTTTACTGAAGAGTTCCTTGCTAAGCCAAGCTGGTCTTCTGCCATACTTGCTAGTCTTCCTGCACATCAGGATGATTTGTTCCTGCACTCTCAGTATGGCTTCTTTAAAGTACAGCCAGGTCTTCTGGGCTCCTCTCCCTCTCAGACTGGCTTCCCAGAGGATCCTGCCCATGAGTTTCCTGACTGAGTTGAAATCTGCTTTTCTGAAGTCCAGGGTCCTTACTCTGCTACTCTCCATATTTTATTTCCTCAGGATCATGAACTCAATCATCTCATGGTCACTGCTGCCCAAGTTGCCATCTACTAGTACATTCCCCACCAATTCTTCCCTATTTGTGAGCAGCGGGTCAAGAAGGGCATGGCCCCTAGTTGGCCGCTCCAGCACTTGCACCAGGAAGTTGTTCCCAAAACTCTCCAAAAACTTCCTAGATTGCCTGCACACTACTGAATTGCCCTCCCAGTAGATGTCAGGCTGGTTGAAGTCCTCCATGAGAACCAGGGCTTGTGATCAGGTGTCTTGTATTAGCTGTTTGAAGAAAGCCTCATCCACCACTTCCTCCTGGTCTGGTGGTTTATAGCAGACACCCACCACAACATCGCATTTGCTACTTTCCTCCCTAACCTTAACCCAGAGACTTTCAGCAGACCTATCTCTAGTTTCATATTGGAGGTCTGAGCAATCATAAGTCTCTTTTACATAAAATACAACTCCTTGTCCTCTTCTTCCTTGCTTGTCCTTCTTGACCAGTTTTTACCCATCCATGACAGTGTTCCAGTCATGCGAGCTATCCCACCAAGTCTCTGTTATTCTAATCATATCATACTTCTGTCACTGTGCAAGGACTTCCAATTCTTCCTTCCTGTTTCCCACATGCTCTATGCATTTGTGTACAGGCACCTGAGGTAACTATTCAATTGCCCTTATTTCTCAGGAAGGATGAGAACACCTCCCCTGTTGACAAAAACAAACCCCTCCAGTTTGCTCTTCCTCTAGGTCTCCTGTTTCCCCGCGTACTTCAGGGCCTTGGTCTCATCCCCCAGTGAACCTAGTTTAAAGCCCTCCTAACTAGGTTAGTGAGACTATCTGCAAAGATGTTCTTCCCTCTCATCATCAGGTGGATACCATCTCTTCTGAGCAATCTTTCCTCTTGGAACAACATCCCATGCTTGAAGAAGCCAAATCCCTGCTGGTGACACCACCTGTGCAGCCAAGTGTTAATCTATAGGATGCACCTGTTCATGTCCCTGCTGAGAACAAGGAGGACCTGGCACCTGAGTCTACCACTTCCTGGGAAGATGCCCAAACTACTCATCTAGTAGGGCTAAAACAGAGGCACTTTCCCTTTCCCCTTTCCTCCTCTGGGCTGGGGATAGCAATTATACATAAACTGATATAAGTGATCAGAAACTGCTTCAAAGCTATAAAACAACAGTTCAGTGCACATAGATTGGTTTCAAAATGGCCAGTCACTGCACATAGACGTCTTTCAATTTGCTTTAAGATAAACTTGGATGGATTCAGTATCAATTTTAACTGATTTAGGTTAAATTGGTTTATTGAACTTCTGTCTCAGATCCCCTCCACATTTAAGTTAAGTCACAGCTCAACACCTTAGCACTGTATTAAAAACTGGAGTGCTGACTATATCACTGTTTTGTGCATGCTCAGTCTATGTACACACACACAAATATCCACAGTGGAGGAGTAATAGAATAACTGTACATTAAAAACAAAAGGGCCACCTACACAGTTAGAAAAGTGGCAATGAGGCACATAAAGGGAAATAGAATTCTGCCGTAGAAGTTTGACTTCAATGCATGTATGCATACATACATACAAACAATCTGCAAGATAAAAACAATTAAATGGTAGTAATGAAAAGTGTTCCTTCTAAGCTGTGTGGCCATGCAGGCATGGTTATGCTGCATTGCTAGGTGTGCCTGGGAGGCTGTGAATGCCACACAGCTTAGAGGGAATGCTGGTAATGAAGAACCTTTTACTTCTTGCCCTGTATTCAGTAAATAGTGAGTGTTGTTCTATTTCACTCTCTTTTCTGATTTCCAGGCAGGGGAATGCATGGGCTACAAGACTTAGGGTTAGTGGGGGGTTTCTTTGTTTTTTTCAGTTATCCTACTTACAGTTGAATGAGTTAATGAAACTGACATCAGTTTTTGAAACTTTAGGATTTAGTGTATAGCTACCCTCCCTAGCCACAACTTCTAAAATCCTGTTTTGGGAAATTATTATAATTAAATTTCATCTTTTACAAATTTTCTAAAATAATTGAGTTTCACTTGTGATACCAGCTATCAGGAGGATATCAGCTAAGAAGAGACTGCTATAATTTTGCTCTAAAATGTGTGGACAGACATTCAGAAATGTTAAATCAAATTGTGCATAATATGATTGACTCACTAAAGAGTTCAATATAATATTTTAATAACACATTAATGAGAACCGGGCCAAAATAAATGGAAAATATATGACCTAATTTGAAGTAGTGAGAGTTTGTATGGAAATAGCCAGATAAAAGCTTCATGCTATTTTTATTTTTTAATATATGAGAATGCTAAAATCCCCTCAGGCAACGTATCATGTTTCAAAAAGGCACAAATGTGGTAAAAATCTATCCTTAATATTTGGTAAATATATATATTTAGATCATTTTGTTTATATTTATCTTCCATTATAAAGCTGCTGCATCATAAACCTTGCAGGAACATGTACCTGGAGAAAGAAAAAAAAAAACAAGTTAAGGGGGTTTTATTTAATTTTAATCTCCTGTCAAGTGCTTACCCATCTATCATAGATAGATGGGATGCAGACTTAATTAAAGACTGCAGCCCTGGGAATCATTACCATTTCTTCTATCTCATAAGTGTACTACAGATCAGGATAGAATCCCACTGTGGAGGGAATACATACCAATCAACTACTTTCAATAATCCCTGAGAATAGTTTAATATACACTTTTTTTTTTTATAATTTACTTATTCGCTCACTTATTACCATTTTATTTTCCTTGGAACCAATAATTCCAAGAGTTCTGTAAACATGTAACTTGACTCAATAAAAATTGGGCAGATTGAGTTTTAAGCTCAGAGGCATACTTTGATATAATTTTATCTGTAGATTCTTTTTTATTATTATTATTATTTTTAGTTACTGAGGCAATGTTTTCAGCTAAGTGTGGCTTTAGGGTATTTTTTCATTTAATCAATGGTTCCTGGGCTCCAACTATTAATCACTTTTAAAGGCAAGCAAATCAACTTGAAATAAATGAGTAAAAGTCTGCAAGCTGAATATTAAATCTGCAAATTGCTTTAAGATCTTAATGGAGTCCTGACTACTGCACAGCCATATTAGAACTTTGAGAGTTACTAATGAACTTTTTGTGCTTGTGTGTATTTGTGCAAATGTCAAAATACTTGATAGCTGCCATAATGAGTTTTACTACCTGAATAACTACTGAGCCATCAAGGGGAGAAAATTTGGCTTGCTAAAAGGATTCCTAACTGATATTCATAATTTAATCTCTCAGACCGTTACATGTTTCCACAGAGCCTGAGATCAAAGACAATGTTTCAGCTCATGGACTTTTTGAAGGTAATGTAGTAGTGCCCATCTCACCAAAGGAAGACAGGGGAAGCATTAGATGATGTTCCTTTCATTAAAGCACAAGCTCTTCTGAACTGCTTACCTCCATGCTAAAGCTCAATAAATTCTTTTTTGGCTACAGTTTATTCAAGTACTAATTCTTCAGCAAAGACTTTGTGGAATTTTATGCTAATTTTGGCAAATTTAGATTAAAAAAAAACCCCAAACCAGAGCATATACAAAAATTAAAGAATGTTTAATTTTGCCATTTTAAACAAAGCATCTTAATTTATATTAGCATTGTTCTTTGAAATGGATTAAAATGTATTTTAAAAACAACCAAAGATCATCAAAAAATGAAATGAAACAGTATTTGGAGTAAGATGAAAGGTTTTGTTTGACCCAAAATTATTTCTTAATCCTTTGTTCATCAAACAGTGTTTTGAATTGACCCTAAACTCTGTTCCCACAAAAGATACAGTGAACCATCCCGCCCCCCGTACCAAAAAAAAAAAATAAAAGTAGTTATTATCATAGTTTCAATCCATGCTGAATTATTTCTTCAGCTCCGATTTCACCAAGACACTTGACTCTTTTCCCAGTTCCATACCCAGTAAAAAACCAACCCCCTTCCAAAAAAACTCAGCTGCTGCTAGCAGCTGCATGATCACAATTGTGATTGCATCAGCTATGGAGCAGGAACCAAGACACAGCTGCCCCTGTGACCCAGGTGCATGGCAATCAAGTTTTTCACATTCAGGAGCCTGGGTATAGCTGAAAAGGGAAAAGCATGGGTTGTATTACTACCTATAAGATAATTCATGATCATCAGGGATCTGGGTTTTCCATTTCCCATATAAAATGGAGAAAAACACAGATTTCCCCTTTACCTGAGAAAAATGCAGATTTTCATTTTAATGGAGAAAACCATGGATTTTGCACTTTTGCAGAGAGCTCTCTGCAGCCTGGCAGAGATCCAGCCTGCAAGGGATGGGTGGGGGGGGCAGAAGGAGGGTGGTCAGGTGGGGGCATATGTGCATGTATGTGCACATGGCCACCAAATTAAGGCCCCCATAGGGAGGCAGGGAGGAAGTTGGGCAGGGCTGGGGCTGGGGCTGGGGCTGGGGCTGGAGATGCTGCCCAGCTGGGTAGTGCAGGGGGCTTGGGGCCCAGGGCCAGAATGCATGAGTGGGTCAGAGTAGGACGTGGCTGTGGGTGTAGGGTTACCATATGTCTGGCTTTTCCTGAATATGTCCTCTTTTTTGGCCCCCTGTCCTGCGTCTGGGTGGGCTTTTAACATGAAAGCAAATGTCTGGATTTTTTGCTGTTCCCTCTGCTCTCCCAGGCTGGCTTCTTGAGACTGGGAGCAGCAGACAACGTGATTGGCTGTCGGAGGTCACGTGCTCCCTGCATGGGCTCTGGCAAGCCAGGTAAAGAGACAATGTGTGTGTGTATACACACCAGTGTGTGTGTGTGCGCGCGTGCGTGTGTGCGCACATTCTGCTTGGGCCACAGAGCTGGGGGGCAGGGGCTGTGGGTTGTGAGTGAAGGGCACCAGCAGGGCTGGGAGGGCAGGGGGCTCTGGGTCCAGAGTGTGGGGCACTGACAGGGCTGGGGGGCAGCAGGCTGCGGGTGGGGTGAGTGGGGCTGTCAGGGCTGGGAGAGTAGGGTCTTAAGAGTGAGGGACAGAGGCAGGGAACAGGTATATATCACTGCCCCCCCCTCCCCCCGGAATCATATCCCTATCTCATCTCCTCTCCCCTCCCAGGTGTCCTGCTGGAAATATGGTAACCCTGAATGGGCGCCTCATCCGGGGAGTGGAGGTGTGGTTGACTCCTCACCTCTGCGTGCCCCCAGATTTATGCATAGGATGGGGGCAGGCATGGCCTACCCACTGCAGGCCTGCGCTTCCCACCCTGCTGCTCTCCCCTGGAACCTCTGCATCCCAACATGTGGAACTCAGCACTGCAGAGCAAAGTGGGACTGCATGAGAAAGCTCCTTGCCACTGTGAGCTCCACACTACCCTGGCAAGGCATCCCCTGCCCATGCAGCAGCCGTGGGGGATGTGCCCTTCACTGCTGCCTCCTGGCCAGGAGACACCTCACAATGCAGCACAGAGCTCGCAGGCAAGGAGATTCCTTGCATGGCTCCACTCCGCCCTGCAGTGCTGAGTTGCACCTGCTGGGCTGTGGAGGCCCCAGGGGAGGGCAGCAGCGTGGGGAACCCTAGCCCACAGCCCATGCTCACCCCTGCCTCTGCCCTGCACACAGATCTGGGGGGGCACAGTTCACCCTTCCCCACCCTGGGAGTGCAAGCAGGCATGGGGAGTTGGCCCATTCCCCACCTGAGCCCACAGCATGCAGACAGAAGGCAGCATAGGTGGGGAGCTGGGCACCAGGCTCCATGTTCCACTCTATTGCAGCAACCGCTGCCGCTTGTGGGCAGCAGCCAGGGCTCAGGTGCTGCATCACGGGGCAGGAGGCTGTGGACCCCAGTCCCTGGCACCATAACCCTGGAAGCTGAGGACCCCCTCTGGCAGGTCTGAGAGGATCAGGGGGCTGTGGGACAACAGCAGGGCTTGGAGGGTGTGGGGGAGGAATGAAGGGCACCAGCAGGGCCACAGGTCTGTGGGGGGCACCAGAAGGACCAAGAGGCTGTGGGTGGGAAGTGAGGGCTCTGGGCCTGAATTCTGAGGGGTAGAAAAAGCTCTGATTTTCCATGATAAAAAACACAAAATCAAATGCCAAAATATATAGGTATTTATAATGTATTTCATTATAGTGATTGAGGCACTTGTACAGTGCCACATTACTTTAAAATTGTGAATATATCAAGAAAACATTATGTTCAACTGATACACACACACACACACACACACACACATTCGTGGCCTGTCATTTTAATCATGGATTTGGGGGTTTTAATCAGAGAATTTGCAAATTTTTATCAGAGAATTTGTGATGTTTTTGTCAGAGAAAACCAGGATCCCTGATGATCATTAAAACTTCCTAGTACTATAAACATCCCATACAGATGGGTTATTTTCCCTCAAAAAAATTAGAAAAATCTAGTGTCAGGTAAGAAGTGTTTCACTATGAAGTGAAGATAGTATGCTGTTCACCACAAGTTTTTTTTTCTTAATACACTTCCTCTCTAATCTAAACACTTGTAAACACCAGCCATTTAGATCTAGCCAGTTTTAAACAGTATTTGACTGAAAACAACCATATTTTTTTCTTGCTGAATACACATGGCATACACTACTGTAAGGGAATTTTCCATGTTATTCATAATTAGTCAATGTTTTCTTGCTTGTTAATTTCCACCAAGTACTTAGTTTAAAGATAATACGTAAGTAAAAACTAAGCAATCCTGCCTTCTCAATCATTGATTACAAGTTATCAAAGCCCGTTTGATTTTCATTTGATCCTCACTACCTTCACAAAGCGCAGACAATGGGAGGCTTGCTGTGGTCCTTGTTTTCAATAGTCTTTGGTACGAAGTTGATGATTTGGTGTGCATGACAGAACAATACCACACATTGACCCAAATGGTTGAGAATAGATGGGAAATGTCTTTCTGTAGCATTGTCTGTTGTTGTTCCATTAACCTTCATGTAATTGTTATTGCTATTGCATAATGCCATTCTACATTGAATACAGTGCTAACAGTATCTACAGTGGTCACTTTTAAATGTAGTCCAGTAAACCTGTAACATCATTCCTCTATTTTTGTTGGCATTTCCTTGTTTTGCATTGTCTTTAAATCTGTTTTGTATCACTAATGCAATTCTAATATGATATGGGAAGTTGATAAGATGATTCATCTCACCTGAGTGTACTGCTAAATGTTTTTAGTATACACACAAAAACTGGAAGTTTTCATAGTTTCATAGTTTCATCGTTTTAGGGTCGGAACGGAACTAATAGATCTTCTAGCCCGCCCCCCCGCCAGGGCGGGAGAACAACAAAAGACCCTAAACAAAAAACGGGACTCAAATGAGTCCAGCCAGGTAGGTATCCAGCCTCTTCTTAAAGATCCCCAGGGTAGGGGCCAGCACCACCTCCCTTGGAAGTTGGTTCCAGCTCCTAGCCGCCCTAACTGTGAAGTAGTTTTTTCGGATGTCCAATCTGTACCTCCTCTCCATCAACTTGTGCCCATTACTCCTTGTTATGCCAGCGGGGGCTAGGGGAAACAGCGTCTCCCCCAAACCCTTCTGGTTCCCCCTAGTGAGTTTATAGACGGTCACCAGGTCCCCCCTCAGCCTTCTCTTGTGGAGGCTGAATAGGTTCAAGTCCCGCAGTCTCTCACTGTAGGGTCTGCCCTGTTGTCCCCGGATCATGCGGGTGGCCCTCCTCTGGACCCTCTCCATGTTGTCCACATCCCTCCTGAAATGGGGCGCACAGAACTGGACACAATACTCCAGCTGCGGCCTGACCAGCATCGCATAGAGGGGGAGGAACACCTCCCTGGCTCTACTCGAGATGCACCTGTGGATGCACGACAAGGTCCGGTTAGCCCTGCCAACCATGACCTCGCATTGTCGGCCCATGTTCATCTTGGAGTCAATAATGACACCAAGATCCCTTTCCGCCTCCGTGCTCTCAAGTAGGGAGTTCCCCATCGTATAAGTGTGCTGCTGGTTCCTACTACCCAAGTGCAGCACCCTGCACTTGTCCGTATTGAAACGCATCCTGTTCCTGTCTGCCCACCCCTGTAACCTATCCAGATCCTTCTGCAATCTCTCTCTCCCTGCTAGCGTGCTCACCTCCCCCCAAATTTTGGTGTCATCAGCGAATTTAAACAGGTTGCTCTCCACCCCAACATCAAGATCGCTGATGAAGACATTGAACAGCGCAGGGCCCAGGACCGAGCCCTGAGGGACTCCACTACCCACCTCCCCCCAAGTCGAATATGATCCATCCACCACCACCCTCTGAGTGCGACCCTTCAGCCAATCTGCAATCCATCTGACCGTGTAGGCATCTATGCCACAGTCGCCTAGTTTACTAATTAGGATGGGGTGAGAGACGGTGTCAAAGGCCTTGCTGAAGTCCAGAAAGACTACATCCACCGCGACACCTGCATCCATGGCCTTTGTGACCTGATCATAAAAGGCAATCAGGTTGGTCTGACATGATCTCCCCCTAATAAATCCATGCTGATTGCCCCTGAGCATCATCTCGGATGCCGGCCCATCACAAATGTGCTCCTTGATGATCTTCTCAAAGAGCTTCCCCAGGATTGAGGTAAGACTGACGGGCCTATAATTGCCCGGGTCCTCCCTTTTCCCTTTTTTGAAGATGGGGACCACATTAGCTACCTTCCAATCGTCTGGCACCTGGCCCAAGCACCACGATCGCTCGTAGAGCCGTGCCAGGGGCCCTGCAATAACCCCAGCCAGCTCCCTCAGCACCCTGGGGTGGAGAGCATCCGGACCCGCTGACTTGAACGCGTCCAGCCCCTCCAGAAGCTCTCTAACCCGGTCCTCCCCAACCTGAGGTCTGAAGGCGATCCCCTCGCGTCCGGCTTCTATCACAGCAGGGAAGTCCCGGTCCCTGCACAAGAAAACGGAGGTGAAGAATTGGTTAAAGAGGTCCGCTTTATCCTCTGACGCAACCACCAGATTGCCCCGCATATCCTGCAGGGGCCCCACATTACCCGGCGCCTTCTTCATCCTCCCAATATATTTGAAAAAGGACTTTTTGTTATCCTTAATCCTGGACGCTAATCCGAGCTCTATCTCCGCCTTGGCCTTCCTAACAGCCCGCCTGCAGGCCCGAGCAGAGGAGGTATACTCCTCTTTGGAGATTACACCCCCCTTCCACCGGGCGTACGCCACCCTTTTGGCAAGCAGGCATTCCCGGACACCCTTGGTGAGCCAGGGGGGCTTTTGGACACTCCTGCCCGCCTTGCTTCTTGTCGGGATGGACACCCCTTGGGCCCCGAGTATCGTTTCCTTAAGGAACGACCACTCCTCTTGGACGCTGAGTTCCTCTGCCCTCAAGGACCCCAGTTCCTCTCCCACTAATCTCCTCATCTCACTGAAGTTGGCCCTCCTGAAGTCTAGGGCTACCACCTTGCTGCGGGCCCTTGACACTCTACGCTGGATGTTGAATTCCAGCACGCGATGATCACTATTGCCCGGGTGGTCAAGAACCTGGAGGCCTCTTACCAGGTCATCGCCTGCGGCCAGGACCAGGTCCAGCAGGACATCGCCTCTGGTGGGACTGTGTTTTGAGCTTATTATTTTTGATGCATTGGCCAAAAGGAGGATAGATGGGCATTTGTAAATTAATGCTAGGAGATGCTGTGAGATGTGCTAGTCTACATACTTTTGCTCCAAATCGTATACACAGTACAGCAGTGAGTGAACAGTGTGACATTACACTTCAAGTTACCAACATCAAAAAAAAAAAGAAATGGTGCTTTTTAAACATTTGTTTGCCCTCTGTGAAGGACGTTTGCAACGTTGCATACTGGAAATGTAAGGTTGCAGGGTTGTTTTCAAGTTAAAAATATTAATCGGATAGCAGCTTGAATCTGTTCATGTGGCTTTCAACTTTTTGAATCTTTCAATGACTAGTTGACAGTTTCTTCTGGGTTTGACTTCAGGGACACACAAATATAGCAAAGGCAAATCTTCTGTCATTTTTGCTGTGACATTTTTTTTAATAGTAGGTATGTAAAGTGAAAGCCTGTGGTATGAGTAGGATAGGCATTATGCTCAGACTTGCTCAAATTTATTCCATCTGACAAGTGTCTGGATTTGGGTATTAAGTTTCTTAAAAAAAAAAAACTCATGTTCAAAAGCTTTTTCAATTTAAAGAATCAGAAAATGATTAAAACCCAAAACAATGTAATGATTTTACAGACATTTTGTCCTATGTTCACATGTATGCATTTAACTGGGTCATTTGAGACTGTTAAATGATCCTGTGGCTAGAAAAGCGTATGGATTTGTTTTTAAATGTATGATACATTTTGGAAGTGGAAGGATACATACAAAAAGATACTGATTAGGAGATGTAACCCAAAAAAGGGGGAGCTGGGAAGAAAGAAATGGGGAAAAGAAGAAAAAGAGTTGCAGACGAGAAAAACTAATGGAGAGTGAACAGATGGTCAAGAAAAGGTGTTAAGCAGAAAAATGTAGAAAGCACAACAAACAAACAAACAATCAGAAAAAAGTATAAGAGTGAGAAGAGGGAAAATAAGAAAGGAATTCCACTGCCTCTCTCAGAGTCAAAAAACATTCTCCTCCCCACTAAAAGAGTTTTGGGTATAATATAAAAATATATCAAAATTAGATTTATATTAAATACTCCAGTTCATGCAGATATAATGATAAGGCTGAACACATCTTGGCACTACCTATCTCTAGAAACTACAATGCCATATTAGTAAAAAAACCTCAAGAAAACATGCAAAATCCCTACAAACCCCTCAGGTTTATGACACTGCAAATAAATAATGATTTTAAATATATATATATTTCTAGACCTAGAAGAACTGTCTGGAGAAACCTGATAGGTCCGGCACATTATCTTTGATCCTAACTCCAGCCTAGAAAAAAAAAAAGGGCTGATATTTGTTAGGAAGTGTTAAATTGAAATCTGCTAATTTTGTAGATAACAGTTCTCAGTTTGCACTTTTAACAGCAAGATATAGATACACAGGTATTTGACATACTTTTCCGGAGAAAGCCTTCTTTTTGTGTGATATTAATGTTGTTTACTTAAATTATTAACATTATACCCTTTGCCACAGCATCTGGATGCTGTAAAACGAATTCAGTCAGCCTGCTATAAGGTAGACTTGAATCCCATACAAGCCACTTTTTAAAGAAATTTATTGTAGACCTCAAAACTATGTCCAAAAATTATATGAAGGCAATACTAGTTCTTTCAAACTCCAGTTCAGCAAGGTACTTAACAGCAAGCCTAATTTTAGATATAAGATTGGCCCCTAATAAACTGAACTGAGACAGTGAAATGTCATGATTAGCTAATGCATCCTAGCAAATCTCAGTTGCTGTAAAGGGACATAGAAGTTCTTTCCCCTAGATCATTCTCAGATGGGAGAGCTCTTATGGACAGTAATGCCTCAAAGTCTTTCCTGCAGACACTAATTAATTGACTCAACTAATTAAGGACTAGATAGTAAGTTTCAGTGTATCCAGAATAAGAGGAAGGGGTGCAGAAGCCTCTAGGAACAGGCAAGGAAAGGCATCCAACTCTAGGAACTGATTTCCTCCCCCCCTAGCTCCTCCTTTCCTCCACAAGGACAATATCTTCAAATAACAATAATATAATGTCCTCATTTTAGCTCTGCTGACTGATTTATTGATATACTGATAGACCTTTTGATCTATTCCTTCATGCATCCATCTCCCACCCACAGAAGCTGATGTCCTCCTATTCTCTCTCACACAGTGCACATAATTCTGTGATGCCCATAATACAGTACATGCAATTAATTTAAAAAGTGCTTTGGTTCTTATTATCCCCTTGCTAGTGTCAATTAATTCTACAAATGTAGGATGTAGAATGACAAGCACATTTCTAAACCACCTTTAAACAGTGATTACATCAACAAGAAAGATTGTCCCATCCAATTTATTCATATTTATTCATTTATTTAATATTGGAAGTTTGACTCCCAGGCAGCTTTTCCTCTCTCGTGTTGATGTTAATCAGATAGCTTCTGTTATCCTTTTGAAACTGCAAATAGAAAAATACCTTCCTGGACAGTTTAGGTCACTCCTTTCTTTGAATCCCTCCAGTGACTTCCCTTCGAGTACAATTCAAGGTTTGAATTCTTGTTCTCACCTTTAAGTTCTTGCACAGTTCTGCTTCAGCCTGTATCCTGGTTCATCAGGTGCAGTCTACTAGTATTGCAGGCAATCCCTTTAAATGATCACCTTTCCTAAATTGATCAGGCTTCATTTTAAATCTGTTTAGGTTTCTTGCCAAAATGTCCCCTATCAGCAAGCTGTTCTGAAATCTCATGCTGCTTAGAGTTAGAAGCCATTTTTTAATTGAAAACCTAAATTTACTCATGTTAATATCCATTTGTTATAGTGCCAAAGTTGTCATTAAGCTTAAACAGCTATTTTTCTTCAGTGATGTTTACTCCTTTGATATACTTAGAGAAAGCAATCATATACTTCCCAGCTTTCATTTAACTAAGTTAAATGAACCAAACGCTCGCTGTCTTCCCTACTCATTCTAGCAGTCCTTCACTGCAGCTGTTCCCTTTGGAATTTACCTTTGTTGAATATGGACAATCAAAATTGTACTCAATATGAGGTTTCACTAGGGCATTGTACAATGAGATTAATTTTCCCTATTTTTACTGTAAATCTCTCAACTAGTACACTCTAGGATTACATTTACGTCTTATCATACCTATATCATGCTGGTGGCTCATAGTCATCTGGTGCCTGACTAGTACACCCAGGTCTTTCTCCTCCTCAATCATTTCCAATGGATGAGTTCTCAGCTTATAGCAAAAAAATCTTGTTATTAGTCCCCAGGTGCATGACCTTGCACTTTGTACTATTGAATTTCATCCCATTTATATTACTGCTGTCCTCTAGGTCATCCAATATACCCTCTCAGCTATTTCATTCTACTAACGATACCAGTACAAATGCCTATTTCATGTTTATCTCTCCCTTCCACTTTATGGCTTCTTCCATGCTGCCTTTATGCATAAAATGGTACCCTAGTTTTAGTGTGCCATAGAGCCACTCTGAATTTCTCTTTATTCAAAGATGCCTCTTTAGCAAACTGCATAATGATCATTAGAATACAGCCTGCCAAGAAACATAATGAATGACTGATAAATCCCGGTATTCACATTTATTAATATTACACAATATGTGTAATAAAAAAGTATTTTTCTCTTTTCTAGTACATTATACAGGGATGGGTTTATTTTTAAGCTTTTTCAGGCCAGCAGTATTTTAGAGATGAGGGATAGACAAGGTGCAGTTACCAAAAGTGGGGGCATAAGAGGGAATTTGGAGTATTGGACAATTAAAGCTTTTTTTTTTTTTTTCCTCAGGAAAATATAGTTTTTGATTACTGGTAATATTTTTCTGTCTTAGAGTCATGGTTCAGTTTCAAGATGGGAAAATGATATTTACATATAAATATAAAGCACCATTTACATAGAAATATTTCTATTTAAATAATTCTATTTTCAGTACTCCATTTTAGTTCTTAAAATATTTTTTGTTAAATTAAACCTACAGATTTATAATCCTATTGCAAGAAGTTCTGAAATCTGTAAGTAGCCCCTCCCAGCCCCAAGCAAATTTTAAACTTCCTTTTTAAAAAACAATGTCACAAACTAGTGTCCCCTAAAATAACAGAATAACCCAAAAGGAATTGCTCTCTAGACCATGAATAATTATAGTCAAAATTCAGAGAAAGAGGACATTGACTGGCATGTGGTACATCAGAGGATTTAAGAGGAGAATTTAAATGATTTGCACTGGAATGACAATCATTCCATAGCTATTATTACTTCAGGTACCTCAACAATTCAATTTACGATTAAAAAAATGTAAAAAATGTTTTTAATTCATTTTGTAAAATACTTCCCAAGTGCTGTAATATTTAGCAAACCATCAGTCCATATACAATTACGAAAATAAAACGCAAGGATTGTAACGATCTGAGGCTAACTAAAACTGAAACTGAATAACTCTCATATCTATAGTCTGGCTTCTTCTTATAGTTTTAAACACATAGTATAATTGACCTAAATCCAGGAAACTACTTACATATGTCCTGACCTTTAAAGGACACAAACAGATACATTTTTGGATAGGGTTCTGCTAATTTTTAAACTAACTTAATATGTACAACATCTGCAGGTTCAGGACTTTGTTTCTAAAGTAGTTTTCTTTTTGCCTATAGTTTGCCTTTGGGTCTAATTCCTTCTCCAGTCTCTTCTAATCAACTCCCATCTCTGCCCCCCCACCCCCAATTCTAAATGCTTTTTTACTATCTAATATCATAGCATATTACAAATATTATTAAATAGCTACATATATTAACACAGTTAAGCACAAGACAGGATAAGGTTAAACCTTAAGTACACATTATTCTTACTTTATATAGTGGAAACTAGAACACAGAGGATTTACACAATTTTGCACAAACCAAATCTGTATCAAGTATCAGAAAGGACTATAATTTAAAACTTCCAAAATTTTATGCTGGGACACAATTTCCTAACCAAGTTTTATTTAGAAAAATGCTAATGTCAGAGTTTAGTGAATAAAAACAAGATAAAAAACAAAGAACCCAACCACAAACACACAACCATTCAGCAACAGGTTAGAGTTCATTTGACTTTGTATAGATCAATGCTTCCCAAACTGTAGGTTGTGCCTCTCTCCGGGGCAGGAAAGGTTCATAGGGTGGTGCATGATGAATGTGAATCAATGATGCAGTTAGTGGCAACCCTCTCCTTCAGCACTTCCACTCCCCTACTTCACCTGCCACCACTACTTCTCTTCATCCCTGATTGTTGTAGGTGAGAGGAACTGACAGCAAGGAGAAGTGGCAGTAAAGGAAGCAGCACTGGTAGCTGAAGTGGGGTGGGGCAGGGGTGAGAGTGTCTCTGACTCTACTATAGTGAAGTGTAAACTCACAAGGTTTGGAAAACACTGGTGCAGGTAACTGCTAGGGACATGTCTTTATATTAAAAAAAGCTATTTTAAGTAATGTGTTATCCCTAAGAACAGTTCTTTTCCTTAGAACACTTCTCAGAAAGTAACTTCCATTATACAGGTGAATATAAAAAAAGCAATTAACTGAACCTAGCAGTTGCAAGTATGCCAGATTGCTATCTGAAATTCAAAAGGGGCACTTGATTTATGAAGTGTATCTTTCTTTGACATAGCAGGAACAGTGAATGATTCTGTGTTTAATGAGGAAACAAAACTACTGTTGTAACAAAACAAGGTTTATCAAAGGATGATATTGTTTATTAGATATTCTGTAATCTTCTCTAACGAGTAAGGCTTTCATGTTAATATGACAGAAAGGTGATTTTTTTAAGCTCTGCAAACTCTATGATGTTACTAACAGGATAGAGTTTGATTATGAAACTACATTAAATCCTTAAATCTACAAATGCTTCATGTCAAAAGTGCACTCTATTTTTATAAACTCTCCTCACAAAGAGACTTCATAAATTGTACATGGATAGGGACAGCAATTCGATGCTGCCTGCATACTCTTCCAGTTAATCGGAGACTATCTGAATAACACGTTTTAAAAAGTATTAATGTATTATCACACATATCTTTTCCCTTTGCTAGAATATAACCTTATAAACATTAGGATTACTTGAGCATAAAAAGACTAGATGCAGCTGGGTGATACTGCTGTCCCAGAGAACAGCTTAGTCATTGAACTGAAATGAAATGCTTCCCACAGGTGCTTTGGAAAATGTCATAATCTCTTCAACATGATGAAACTAACAGGCTTATGGAGATCAGGGTAAAAGCCAGTCGTGGGGCTAAAAGGTACAATCATCACAGTGTGAACTTTTAATCTTGAAGAAGCTATAATTTTCTCTCCTAATGGCTGCCATAGGGTCATTTGAATGCTGGATTCGCATTATTCAAGCTAAACTAGTGAAGAAAACCTTAAGGTCACTCGATAACAATTGGAATCATTTTGTAAGGCAAGAGATCCAGGCATTCAATGACTTCTGATGCCAAGAGCAAGGACCTTACATTTTAAAGATCCAAGTATTCGAAATGAAAGCTTTTTTATCACAAAAAGGAGGGTGGTTCTTAACCATTTATATAGTCTGCTTCTGAGTGCAAAATGTTACAATGCCACCAAGATCTTTAATGTCTAATGCACTTGAGGCATTTACAGCAGACAAAGGTGTGAAATTTCCGTTAGTCGTCATGACAGAAAGATAACTATGGCTTAAATTCAACATTATTTAATGGATACCAGCTGTCACAATCTGGACAAGTCTCCCTCTGAAAAAGTGCCAGTCTATTGTGAGTGGACATAGCCTCTGGATCACACATACTTCCAGGTTAATTTGATGTGTATGGAGCTCATTGAGTATTTCTAGCTAAGTCACACTGCCAGTTCAAGCCCTTTGCCTGAGCCCTTCTTGAAACCTGGAACTTCAATGCCTTAAAAATTCCTTTATTTAAAGCTCTTCTTCAATCATTGCCTGTGTTTCAACTGATCCACATTCTGAAACTTGAGCCTCTGCATAACATCATAACTGATTCCAGTTGGATCCTACAAGGGTTACTTACATCATCCGTTTCTGGTTAATTATAACCACAGTTAACAATCACCATATTACAGAATTTTACAGACAGACAAAAACAAAGGAGCAAACAAAGCAAATAACAATGATTAATTGGTCTTTGAGGTGATCTTCACTCTTTCTTGGGCCTGCAGATCTTTCCTGGAACATCAGCAAACCATTGTCAGGCATCAGTTCTGGTTGTGTCATGTCCTGGGAGTCAGCCTCCCACCCTGCTTTAATTACTGGCTCTCTTAGAGTCCCTCAGAGAAGACGGCTGACTCAGCACCCCATATATCCCTCCCTTGTAAGGTGTCATCTATTCTTTTACATGTTGTGTCCATTTGGAGTGACAACCTTATGTAACTACTGGGATCCTCATAATACCTTGTCTGTGTCCACTGTTTGCCATTCAAGACTTAGAATAACTTTTTCATGAACAGCTCCAGCAACCATAAATTATATGATGTTTTATTTTCTTCTATTTTATCTGCCTTTTCATATATGTGCAAATGGCAAAAGGCTCTGACATCAGTTTATAATAATCCAGGCATTATTCCACGTCATTGATGCTGTTTTGTAATAATAGTGCTAAATACACAGTAGGATCTGACTTCACTGCATTTTCTAGCACTGGTTTTGAACTATTTCTCACCAGCCTATTATATTTGGAATACCAGCAGTCAGCATAGAAAAAGAAAAGAGTAGAAAAACATATATAATATTTAAATACTGCCATATGCAACTCTGTCATAGCAACATGAAAATCAAGGACAAATATTAGGTATTTTTGTATGCTGTTCAGTGAGAAGTTCACATTGGTACTAAATGCGGAAGTGGAAGAAAGGCATAAAAAGCAGTAAGAGCTACAGTAATATGAATAAGAGTTTTACCCTATTACATGTTGAAATCAAAATAAATACAGTTTAAGAATTCAGAATTAAAAGAATGATCAAAAATAGAAGGTTACTTAGTAGGGATTAAATGCTGGTACTCTTTCACCATGAAGCCTTGAATAAGTTGGCTCAACCCTGTGATGTTGCTAGAAAGAGGGGGGAAATGAGTTTAAGAATTTATCCAAGACAGCCTGTCCTTCCAGTGAGGCATTCCTTTTGTCAAAGTAATATGACAGCTCAAGGTTCGTAGAGACTCATCACTAACATTGACTTATGAGACAAGAGCAGTCTGAAGACATGCATAATTCTACTGCCAGCTTACTAAGAAGCTAAGGCCCACATCCTATTCTACTTCTGGGTCTTTCCCACATGAAAATTGTGTCTTGCCTCCAGAACACGATCCTAATCGCCCAAGGAGACAAGTAGCTCTCTTATTCTAGGAAGCAATTTTGGGTTTTTCTGTTTCTTTTCCCCCCTTATGCTACTCTCCTTCTGCCCCCACCCCCTAGGAAAGTAAAACGTTCTTACTTTCAATGCAGAACACTTGCATGTGTATGACATTTAGGTATCTACTCACAATAAAGAGCAGGAGGACACCTAAACTCTCATATACACCCAGCTTGTATCAAAATAGTTAACTGCACATGGATTAGGGCACTGGCATAGGAAGTTGGATACCCCGGCTATCTTTATCCAGAAGGCTCTGAACTCATTCCTCCTGCTACCAAAAAAATTCCCTAACCACCAGGCCTTCGTGGCCAAGAGCAACCTTTATTCATCCTATTGATGCTGAGTTATTGAGCAGCCAAAAGTAAAAGAATCAAAGGCTCAGAAGAAGAGCATGAAGAATGAAACATGATTCTATAACCAAGGAAGGAGATATACTGGTCTGGAAAAAAGGGAGCCCTGGGACCTGGTACCTAATCTAAATCCTTACTTTTAGTCTTGTTAATAAATTTTGCAATGAATGGCCATTGGATGAAAGGTATACAGAAGGACAATATGTTAAGATGCACGACTGTAAAGGACTGTACTTCCTTTGCTTGAGTCCTTATGAGTGTTTATGTCCAGGTAAATCATTAGTACATCATAGAAATGGGATGATTTGACATTGATTCTATCAAAGCAAACATAGCTTTGCTCTTATTTGGAATTTGCTAGCTAGAGGCAAAACTAAACCAAAGCTTTGTCATTTTCAGGACATGCTAAAAGATGTATATATTTGGAAATTCTTCCCTTCGGAGTAAAATAAAATAAAATAAAACACTAGTAAAAGGTAGGGAAAAAACTAGAAGACATACTGTAATCCCAGAGAGCAGAAAAGTAACAGTCTACTTGTGACAAGATCTAAATTACCTATTCAAGGCTTAGATGTGATGGTGATAGATATGATAGACAGGTTTCAATTTTCTGTTCTCTGCAATGGGATAGAAATGAACATATAAAGTGACATGAAGCCTTGCCTTTCAAAAGTGGTAAGGACAAAAGATTAATTTTAAACACTGAAGGATTTATCAATGAGCTCTAAGCTGTCCCATTATAACTAAAAGTAAGTATATCATCACTATTACCCTCAATGTTTGTCTTCTGTCATATTTTCTGAGAAATAAACTTATTTGTGTGCTGAAGTTTCTATTATTAGAAATGAATGCAATAAACTCTTTAATTTCTGTTATTACTTTTTCAACTTGTGTAACTTTATTTGAATTTAGTGCCTATAGGAATTAAGTGAAAACAGAAATTGGATGCAAGAAAGTATAGGAAATGTTTGCAAATTATTGCAGTTACATGACTAAATTGTCTATGCCATGGTCTCTTGTGCAGACTCTTTCTCTTACTCCATCCTAAATTATTTCAATGAACTCTTCCTCTTTTTAAATTTTTCTTCTTTTTAGTTCTCTGCAGTCTTGCTACCTTCCTTTTGATCTCATTTTTCTTAGAATCATTATCTCAACTACCTCCTTCAAATCTCTTTCATGCAAGAGTTGTCTTGCTTTCACCTCTTTCTTCCTTATCTTCTTTTTCCACAGGTTCTACTCAGTCTTTTAGTTATCTAGGGCCTGATCTGTGACCTTTGGAAGTCAGAGAGCCTTTTCATTGACTTCAAAAGGTTTCAGATCAGCCCTTCATACTCTCCCTGCAGTCATTAGATTATTAGTAACCACAGCATTCTCTAGTGCTTCCAGCATTCTCAGTAGCCAATAAACCATCAGGCAGCATTTTTTGTTAGAAACAGATAACATATTTTGTTAAAATGTGTTATGACACACAAAGTTATTTTTATAAATATAAACAAATTTCCCTTATTTGTTGTGAGAGATGTTTCTTCAAGACAAAATTGATGCATGCAAAAATGTTATGATCCAGTTATGATGACCTTGACTAAAAAATGGAAGAAGAGGCTGATTTTTTCTCTCTCAGTGGAAGAACTACATTAACTTATAGGGGGTTGTACTTGTAAAAGAGAACAGAATTCAGTCTTATATTCTCTGAATAAACTCACCCTATATTAGGCAAAGCATAAGTTTATTGCCCTTCTGGAGGTAATTCAGGTATACACACAGGGTACAAAGGAGTATTGTGCAGAGATACAAAAGCTACATCTACATATGCTAGCTCCCAGACTGGCATGCCTTGTTTGTGTGGCACTGAAACAAAGCTGGATTATTTTCAAAATTCTCCTCAAATTTCTTTACCTATGCATAATCTAGGCCTCATCCACAACTTTTAAGAAGTCAGCAGAGGTCATTAACCTGGGCACAGCACTGCATAGGTAGCCAAACTGATTCAAGTTGGGGAATTATCACACTTGGTTAGTTTTGGCAATTCTTCATGGTGCTGCCTTGTACCACGTGGCACTGAACCAAAACTAGGTAGCTTTCTTTCATCTTCTCTTTTCAAAATTCTCCTCCAGGTTCTTCAGCTACACAGAACCTAAGACTAATGTAGATCCCCTCCCCTATTTTTCATCCCATTATTTATAATATTTCCATATATGTTAATTCTCTATTGTTCCAAACTTTCTCAAGGGCAGTTTCTCTAAAACCTTATGTTTTTAAATGCTATCCACTACTGGTTACTAAACACATTTTTTGCAGGAACAACCTTTCAAACACTATAAGTCTTCCCATGTCTATTAATATCTGTATAAGTTTTACTTTGATGTGAACTTATGTCATGCATCCTCATGCTATACATGAAACACCAATGAATTATTTTGCATAATGCACCCACTGTTTTATATGTAGATGGCTTTACTCACAAAAAAGCTGAAAAGCTTCCTAGCTATTTTGGTTAAATGAATTAGAAGACAAACAAGAAAACTTAATAAAAAGCAAATTTACCTGTCACAGGAGAGATTTTTCAAGCTGTGCAAGCACTGATCTTAATCCTGACAGATCATTTCAGAAGCCTTCATCCAGTATATAAAACTATTGTGGAATGCTGAACAACTTTTTATGAATCAAATAGTATTTTTAAAGTGAAAGGCAATTTAATTTATATACTTCTAGCAAAGCTTCATAATCCAAAACAAGTAAACTTTGCAGGGTTTTCATTTATGTATTTGACAATTTTACAGAGCCAGATTCTTCCAGTAGTTATGCAGATATCTATCTATCTATCTATCTATCTATCTATCTATCAATTAAATTGCGTGTGTCTTACTGAGGGCAAAATCCAATTTGCTTTGAACATTTTATCCTTTTGTAAGTGAACCCTACTGGATATTCACACTTAATTATGTACGTTATAGCCTGAATAAACACGAATTGTAGTTCTATTGTCTCTCTTATGCTTGACAGTTCATACTTTTAGAAATCACTTTTTTTTGAGTTTGTCATGTCTTTGTAGACCTAAAGCTCTGAGAAAGGTAAGAATTTTGTTTCTAGCCCTGCAAATTCATTTTATAAGTGTTATTTGGAGAAGAAGCAGTTCCAGAAATCATGAGACAACTGCTACTGATGATGATGATAATGATGATGATGATGATGATATCCTTCGGTAAAAAGTATCATGTAGAACAAATTATTCACACTATTCTGTGATTGAAGTGCTTTCTTTGGCAGTTCACAGCTTTTAAGAGCCTGGTTCATTTCCCTTAGCTTATATTGAATACATTACTACTCAGAATGATCTAGTTTGTCAGAACAGTACCTGAAAAGGCACCTGGTCATCTTTCATGGCCTATGAACAAAAAAAATAACACACTGATAATACAAAGGGCTTCTTGTAAAGTGTACTCAATCCCACGGGAGGGATAGGGAAGGATGAAAAATCAGTGACATCTAAGGGCAAATAAAATTGTAAAAATAGGTATAATATATGGATCATTATGTTAGTGGAGAAAGACCTTCCAATATTTCCTGTAGATTCATCATGTAAAGAAACAATGAGGATCCCAGAGCTTTATTCAGGCATTTGGAGCCTATTTGCCAAAACGAAGCAGCGAGTTACCCAACTCATTCCGGCACCAAAAAATTTCCCCTCTGGCCTCACTAAGAGTAATTTGTTACTTGCTTTTTTGAAGGTCAGGAAGCAATAACCCCTTCTTTGTAATATTATAGCTTTTCTATGCTTTATATCAAGGAAAGTGAGAGGAAAGTTGGCTTTGTGTTGGATATATGAATTTTGCCATACCTGATGTATATTGTATACAATAACCTGCAATCAACATATTGCACCACTTCAAGGGACTGCAAAAGCATAAACTGGGTAATTCACAGCATATGCAATAATTAACGCCCCCTGCACAGAATAAGTGTTAACACTTTGAAACAGGTATGTCAAGGCATCAACACAATAAACACATATGAGCATCAACTTAAATAAGCCCAGGTAAGTTGAGGTAGCAATACCATAGACCTACACAGGCAACACTACAGGTAAATTCCAATAATAGGTAATAGACACATACATGCAATGTAGACAGCTTAAGCATAGTCTTTGGGGCAAATTAAGTTTTTTAGTAACTTAACCATTAATAGCGTTGTTGGCTGTAGTGCTGAATCTATTGTTTTTGAAATCATTATATTTCAACAGCAAAGATTTCATACCAAATAGCAATTCCAAATTTTGAGGGGGAAAAAAAACAGTCTCTCATAAAATGTACAAATCACAGGTGACAAGACAATTCAGTGTCATAAATCTTATGTAAATCTCTAAAAAACATATATCTAGCTCTTTTGCTAAGTATAGGCCTAAATCACTCCCTTTGAAGTCAATGTCCAAGAACTCTTAGATCAAGATCAGTATAAAAAACAAACAATTAATAATAACTGAATAAATGCATTCTCTAATGATAGCAGTCATTAATTTTTCTTTAGGGTAATTATATAGAATATTTTCTAAGTAAAGGGACATGCAAAAGTTAGACAACCCAACAATTCATTTTAGGGTAATTTTTTTAATGATGTGTAACTCTAACATAGTTTGGCCAACTTCCTTCAAACTTTGCAGAAGCATTTTCCTTTACCTTCAGGGTAGAACTGTCAATTTTGAGGCCAAACTAAATTACTCTTCCCAATGCAAAATTATAGTAAGAAAGAAACTAAAAATAAGGCTTCTAGAATCTAAGTTCTTCCATCACTGCATAATGATCATATGTATCCATGGTAAAGTAGAAAAGATCAAGGGTAAAGATAGAGCATTTTTTTTAAAAAACATGATTTATATATATTTAAAAATAATCAACCCAACTAGCATTTTCTGTCTAGTGTAGCCTGGGTACACCCAGGGGTGTGCCCTGTCTACTAGTGGATGGGATGGGGTGGTCAGGCAAGAGGGCTGTGAGAGATGCCTGCCACCTGGGAGCAGCCCCCTCTCTTCTCTATAGAGCCCAGACCAAGACAAAGTACTAAACTATATACAAATGTATTGCTACCATAAATAAATATGAATAAGAAGCATTAAATATTTACAGTAAAATTAGTATGCAACACCATATACAATAACCCGCAATCAACATATTGCACCACTTTGAGGTACTGCAAAAACATAAACCGGGTGATTCACAGCATATGCAATAATTAATGAGCCCCCCCAGCATAGAATAAGCATTAACACTTTGGAATAGGTAAGTCAAGGCATCAACACAATAAACACATATGAGCGTCAACTTAAATAAGTCCATTTAAGTTGAGGTACCAATACCATAGACATACACAGGCAAAACTACAGGTAAATTCCAATAATAGGCAATTGACACATATAGGCAATATAGACAGATAAACCCATATAAACTCCCTTAAGGAGTACCCATAACTATATTAACATCTACAATACAAAACAACAGCAATCACAAAATATGGGGGTGCACCCAGCACCCCTGGAGCCTCTCCCCTTTGGGCCCCGGGATGTGGACATGCAACCTCCCATAATGGAGGAGAGTGGAGGCTGCAGACTCTCCTCTCCCAAGCCCACCTTCCCTGTGGGACACATTTCTCCAGCAACTCCCACTCTGAAGCAGCCAAGGCTCATCCCCTGGTGCTCAGTCCGACAAGGGCCTCTCTCCAGCAGTGCCCCTGGCTCCTCTCAATGGCCTGATGCCCTGCACCAGGCACCCCGGGTGCTTCTGTAGGAGCTGAGCCCTTACTGGCTTCAGTTCCCCTGCCTCACACTGGAGTCCTTCCCTTTCCCTGTTCCTGCTCTGGGCACTGGGGCTCTTTTAATTTAATGCAGAGCCACACTACAGGGCTCCGGTTACTTGGCCTAGAGCCGGGGCTAACTTGAGCATCCTCGAGCTGCTCCCAGGATCAGATCTCCATGTGTTGACCTGTGCACTATGTGGGGCTCCAGAAGCCTTGAGCTGCTCCCAGGGCCGGCTCTCCGTGCACCAATCCATGCATTGCCTACCCAGCCGCTTGCTAGGTTCACAGGCTGAAGCTGCCTCAAGTGGCTCCTGGAGCCTGATCATCGTGTGCCAAGCTGCTCACAGTCAAGGCTCAGGTGAGGTTCCGAGGACGGTCATCTCCAGAGCTCCTCTCTCCTCATCGTCCCTTGCCACTTCTCTCTGGGCTCCACCAATCAAAATTGCAGAATCTTGAGCCCAGGGCTCATCCAGAGCTCAAAAGGTAAGTCTGCTACACTAGCCAAAGCCATGAGGGAGAGATCACATTGTGGCAGTCAAAAACAAAAATAAAAAAGAGGCGTGGGGAAAATCCATATTGAATTCCAGGCTTTTGGGTTGTACTTTTTAAACCTGTTTTAGTGTTAAAAGGGGTTATTGCTTAAACAAGCAAACATTTTGGATCAAAATGCTCTCAGACAGTAATCCTCAATAAGGCATCTCTCTATCTAAAAATCTGGGAGGGAGAGAAGTATGTTATAATTACTTTATGACTTCTTCATTTGTGCTTAATTAATCTTTCCAAACAAAGATATAGAAGCAAAAGTTAAAGTATGGATCATAATGAGTCCTGTCTAGTATAACTAATGTTATCCCACCTATATAAACCCTTCTTTTCTGTTTGTAAATTCCATAAGTTATAAACATCTGAGCTAATATTTTACATGTAGGATATCACCTATATATATGTAGGTGACATTTTTGGTGACATTTTCTTTCTAATATTATAGCTTTTCTATGCTTTGAATCAAGGCAAGTGGGAGGGAAGTTGGCTTCCTGTTGGATATATGAATTTTGCCATCCCTGAAAAAATCCACATAAATGCTAACTTTGGTAAAATTGATAACTACGTATGTTCAAAAGAGACTTGCTAGATCTTCACAGTTAAAAATTCCAGAAATTCTATCCATAATGAGAACATGCTAGCCAAAGGAATCTTTCCCTGAAACTGCAGCTTTAAGCTTCTGCAGCAAAAACCAGGTCAGGACTGAAATGGGAGTAGTAAAACTCTCTTTCTTCTTGTTTCAGTGTCTCCACTTCTAGGCCCATCAACATGGAGAAATACACTTGCGACAGGCCAGCTGGCAGTGACCTAGCCCAGGGGTAGGGGTTTTCAAAGGGCAAAGGATGATTGGAGAACTTGGGATTCCCTTTCCTCACCAATCAGCCCCCAGAGACTCACCCCTCATGTCCCTTGATTGGCCCCTTGGGTCACCTGGAGGGGGATAAAAGGGGCAGTACGGCTGACTCACGGAAGAGACCAGCCAGGGACCACTAGGAAGGAGCTTCAAAGAGCTGGCAAGAGCTGAGCCAGTGGGGCGGAAGCAGTTGCCCCAGAAGAACCTGAAGGAGTTGGACCTGCAGGCAGCAGTTGGATCTTCAGCAACACAGCGTGTGGCCAGCAGAAGAAGATTCAGAGGCTTCCTGCTGGGCTCCAGGATCCCCTATGAGAGGCTGTGGCCAACAGGAGAGGCTTCCCTGCTCTAGCAAGAATCTGCTAGCAACCTGAGAGGTTCCCAGCTTGCTTCCAGCTCCTCCAATCAGAGATTAGGCAGCTCGGCATGAGGCCGGGGCTCCAGGAAGGTCAAGATCCCTAGCAGCTTGGCACTGTAACAGCACTGGGGGCTGTGTGGCAGTGTTTCTGCATACTGTGTGGGAGATCCAAGTTCAAGTCCCAGCTTTAGTGACTTGTGGTGAGTGAGGTAACAAAGAAAAATTCCTCTTGCAGGGGAAAGGGGCCATTGTGCTTTCTCCCTTTCCAGGTACCTAGGCCCTATATTTCTTTGACATTTTGTATTTTGTGCCTTTTTATATTTCCCCAACCAGTATTGTTTGCTCTGCTGTTTGTGTTTTATCTTTTGTTAACCCTGTCTTTTGTCAATGATTGTAAGTGTCTAACCTTTGTTGAATCCTGCCCCCTTGGAGCATTGTAGTGTCCACTATACCCACCCTGATTATGCCTGTTATGTTCACAGTATTGTTCCCTCATTAAAAGGTATATAGTTAAGTCCCCAATGGTGGTCTGGCTCTGCTCTATAGGGGGAGGAGAGTCCCTACACCTCCCACAGCGCTTGTGCACCTGCTTTGATCCCTTCAATTGGAGAGGGGGTACCTTTTGGAATACCGCCCAGGTTACACACTCAATGCAAACAAAGATATAATGACGAGAGCCAGACTGGTAGAAAATTATATTCGAGAAAAGATAAGAGAGGGATAAGGAACAGGGTTAGGTGAACAGGAGACTGAAACTGGAGGCTGGTAAAATGTGAGTATTAAGAATGGTAAGGAAAGGCAGGAAGACTATTACTGGGAGATTATGAAGACCCTGAAAGTAGAGGAAATTGGGACTTGGATGTGAAATAATATGAAGAAAAGCCAAAGAAAGACAGGTTGGATGGGGGGCAGAAATCACAACTAAGCTTGTGGGCAGAAGACTCTCTAGATGCTAGAGAAAACTCTTGATAAGGGAGGAGAGGAGAAGTCTTGACAAGGGAATCTCCCATACTCCAGGTAAGAATCCCCTTGCACCTGAATACTTGGCACCCCATTCCTTGCCCTCCACCCTCCATGCTTAGAGATACCTCCCCTCATATTCCCTTCCTTTCCCTCTCTACTCACACCTCTGGGTGAAGGAAAGAGGGACCCACCTTCCACCACTTCTTTCCCTGCACTGCTCCAGCTGGGGCTGTGGGGAGAAGCTCTTCAGGGAGTAGAGCTCAGCTAGCAACAAGAGAAGTGTCAGGTGGGCTTCCCTTTCCCTGTGCCTGTTCCCTCCTTAGAGGACCGGAAGGGGAGGGAACACCCACTCTCCACTGCCACTGTTCAAAGCTGTGTGGCTCCCCACATAGCCACTCCCTGATGCCCCACCTTGAGTGAGGCAAGACGCATTCTGGGGATTCTCTCCACTCCCAGGTCACCAGGAGACAGCAGCAGATGTGAGTGGGTCTGCCCTTTCTGCACTTAGCCTAGAAGCTTAAGTAGAGAGGGGGAAAGGGAGAATGGGAGAGAAGGGAAGGAACTGCTAAACACAGAGGGCAAGAAGGAATGATGAGAGTTGGGGGAATTCTTACCTGATTTTGGGAATTAAAAAAGTCTCCATAAGCTGCTCCCACATCATGGTCCAGACCCCATGGGGGACTGAAGCATTCAGAGTTACAGAGAACAAGAGCCATAGAGAGAGACTGTGGATGGGAGAGGGAGATTCAACCATGCCACCACACCTCACTTGGACGAGACTGCACAGTAATTTAACTCCACTATCGGTATTGACAACCAAAAATGATCACAATGGCTTAGCCAACATACTCTTCTGAATGCTAAGTTCCCCAGCTCCTACTTATTAAATAGTTTAGTATTGAATATCTCTCCACATTTTTAGGGTGGAGAGCCATCTTAAGTACTCCATTCTTAAACTCCTCCATTGTAAAATCTGGAAAGTACCCCACTCATGTCAGATGAGTGTTATGAAAATCATTAATGAATAAGTTGGAGGATGAGATTGAGTGCACACTTAGCAAGATAGCAGATGACACCAAGATGGGTGGAATTGAAGGGTAGGATTTTAATTCTGAATCACCCTGAATGACTGGGGATATGGCTCAAAATCAATTTAATGAAACAAAACAAGAACAAGTGCAAAGTTTTGCACTTAGGACAGAAAAATCACATGCACAAATACAGATTGGAGAAAAAATAGTTATACTAGAAAAATAGAAATACTATACTACTATACTATATAGTACTATACTATATAGTACTACTAATATACTATACTACTACTATATATAGAAAAGGAACTGGGGTTCACAGTGGGCCATAAGCTGAATGTGCGTCAATATTGTGCTCTTCTTGAAAAATAAAAAAGCTAACAGCATACTATACTGTACTAATAGAAACATTGTTTGCATATCCAGGGAAGTGATTTTTCTAATTTATTCAACACTGGTGAGACCTCACCTCAAATACTGTGTCCAATGTGTCCACTTTTGCCCCCTCTTCTTTCCCTGCCCTTTTAAGAAAGTTATGGATAGATTAGAAACTGTCCAGAGAAGAGAAACAAAAATGATTCAATATCATAAAAGCATTACTTATGAGAAAAGACTTAAATAATTGGGATCTAGAGACTGGAGGAGTGAAGACTTTTGGGAGATTTGATAAGATGAAACCCTTAATTTAAAAATGGTCAGAATAAAGGCTTCAGATTTTTTTCAAATACCCTTTTATTCTAACTGATGCTATTCAAAATTTGTTGTGAATTAACAAGCAGTTTCATCTTATCAGACACCTAAGTTAATTTTTTCAGGTAATTTAATATTCACGGAAAATGCTTCACCAAATGTTAGGTTTCACTGTTCTCAGAATTTAACTCACTCTCTTCACTGAGAGACTAGATAAGAGTGCAGCAAACAAATAAACAAACAAACCTTATGCCAAGTATAGTTCATCAGTTCATCCTGATGGCAGGACAGAAAACTTGGTACTATAGGAACTAATTACCTTAATTAAGCAGGTATATATCCTGCTTATTCAAGGCAAGAGTTGGGCACATCTACACGATACACTTTACTGTGTATTAGACTAATCTAACGTGCAATATAGCATCACTATCTGCATGTTCACAGCAATTATTATTCATTAGATTAGTCTAATATGCTGTTTGCTAGTACTGATAGATACAGGTACTAGAAAATGGCGCATTAAACTAATGTATCATAGATTTCATAGGGTTGGAAGGGACCTTGGAAGACCATCGGGTCTAGCCCCCTGCCCCAGGGGCAGGAAGTCAGCAGGGGTCATAAGATTTCAGCAAGATAAGCATCCAAATTTCTCTTGAAGGTGTTCAAAGTAGGTGCTTGAACCACCTCTGGTGGCAGTCTATTCCAGATCTTGGGGGCTCAGATTGTAAAGTTCTTCCTTATGTCCAGCCTGAAATGGTCCTGAAGGAGTTTGTGACCGTTTGACCTTGTCATCCCCTGGGGTGCTCTGGTGAACAGAAATTCCCCCAGATCCTGGTGAGTACTCTTGATGAACTTATAGATGGCCACCAGATCACCCCTGAGCCTGTGCTTTTCCAGGCTGAAAAGTCCTATAGCTCTCAGCCTCTTATCATAGGGTCTGTTTTCCTGGCCTTTGATCCTGTGCGTGGCTTTCCTCTGGACTCTCTCAAGCTTCTCCACATCCTTTTTCAATTATGGAGCCCAAAACTGGATGAAGTACTGTAGCTGCGGCCTCACCAAGGCCAAGTACAATAGGAAAATGATGTCCTGAGATTTTCTTGAGAAGCATCTATGGATGCAAGCCAGCATTTTGTTCACTTTATTAACCTCAGCATCACATTGAAGGCACATGTTCATCTTATGGTCAATCATGACCCCCAAGTCCTTTTCGTCCGTAGTGCTAGCCAGTGTAGCACTGCCAAGCCTATAGACATGTTGCGGGTTTTTCTTCCCAAGGTGGAGAATCTTGCATTTTTTGGTGTTAAACACCATCAGGTTCTCATCCACCCATTTCCTAAGCCTGTCAAGGTCAGCCTGAATCACCTTCCTGTCCTCAGGTGTAGACGTTTTACCCCAGAGTGTGGTGTCGTCAGCAAACTTGGCCAGTCCGCTTCTGATACCAATGTCCACATCATTAATGAAGATGCTGAATAGTGTTGGCCAAAGGACAGAGCCTTGAGGGACCCCACTGGTCACAGGGCACCACAATGATTGACTTCTGTCAGCTGCCACCCTCTGGGTCTGACCAGGGAGCCAATTCCCCAGCCAGCGGATTGTGGTAAAGCTGAGGCCACAGTTGGCCAGTTTTGCTAAGAGGTGATCATAGGATACCAGATATCGAAGGCTTTTTTAAAGTCAAGATATACGACATCAATGTCTTCTCCCTTGTCCAGGTGATAGGTCACCTGGTCATAAAAGGAAATAAGATTAGTGAAGCAAGACCTACCTGCAACAAACCCATGCTAGCTATCCCTCAGGATGTTGCCATCAAGTCAGTTAAGAATGGCCTCTTTGACAATCTTCTCTAAGGCCTTCCCCAGAATAAAAGTCAGGCTGATGGGCCTGTAGTTTGCTGGATCCACTTTCCTCCCCTTCTTGAAGATAGGCACTACATTGGCTTCTTCCAGTCTTCGGGCACTTCACCAGAGCACCAGGTGTTCTTGAAGATCCTTGCCAAGGGCTGAGCTATGATGCTTGCCAGATCCTTGAGTACTCTGGGGTGTAAACTGTCGAGGCCAGCTGACTTGAAGGTGTCCAGCCTCTCAAGGTGTTCCTTCACAAGGGCAGCATTGATGGAGGGTAAGGATAACATACTGTACATGTACTGTTTCACTACTCCTTGCTCAGAACTCTGCTGGTGAACTGGGCAAAACCCTGCACTGTCAGTGGAAGACCTGGAGGCATGCCAGCATGAACCTCTGCTCCACAGGAGCCCCATACCCAGGTAAGGCAGGTCACAGGCTGGGCTGAGCTCTGCCATTATACCAAGTACTGCTGTGGAACACGGGATCAGATGGCCCAGTCAGGGACAGGATTGGCCACTCAGAAGCCCGAGGACAGTTTCCAGCCCTCGGGCTGTTGCGTGGTCCCTGATGCCATGTACCCCAATGCCTCCCCCTCAGCTGCAGGGCATGCACTGCTGGGAAACTCTGGGCCCCACTGCCACTGTGATCACAACATACTGTGCTGGCAGATTCCAAGGGAAATTGCAGCTTCTGGGGAGAAGGAAGAGTGGATACACGACGGGCGCCATGAGCTCTGCTTTCTCAGATGGTGACTCAGACCTACATGTACTGCTCCTGGGAGCATTAGTCACGCCAACCCAAACTCTGCATGACTGGAAGCTGCCCTCAGAGCCAGGGACAGCTTCTTTTGCCCCCTTGAGCCCAGACTTGATCCTGCCTGTCTCCTCCTGTGGCCCCTGCCAGCCCGGGGCTGTCTCTGGAGCTGCCTACAGCCAACTGCCAACCCAAAGCTGCCCCCAGTGTTCCCTGCCAACCTGGGGATGGTACCTGGGGGATCCTGGAGCTCCCCCTGACTGCTGCAGGGGGCAGAGCAGGGCATGATCAGCTATAGGTTAGGCTCTATTTGCTCCCAGCCCAGGCACATATATAAGGCATGACCAAATTTTTGCTGGAGATTATTGCCTCAGTGCACATGCCTGAACATGCACTTTGGTTTGGGGCAAATTCTGTCACTTGGGGCAAACTTACCCTCTCCAGCTTCTCCTGGATCTTCATCCAGGGGGAGTTAGAGGCTGGGGCCAACATGTATGCTGGCCCCAGCAGTATGAAAAGCTGCCCTGGTGAGCAGCTCAGGGCTACTTGCCCTCAAGAGCTTCTGAAGCCCAGTCAGTTGATATCTGCAGGACAATACCCCTTGTGCCAGCTGGACTGCTGAAGCAACCCTAACCTAGTGTGGTCCCTACATGCTCTACCATCTTCAGCAATCTGGCACTTGGGGCTGCTGCGTGGCTGTGATCTATGGCCACCTACAACAGCATCCACCCCCTTGAACCTACAGCCCCATGGCTGTGCGCCTGCCAGACCCAGATGTGGACCACACAACTGCCTAGGCTGTGGTATGGGCACCACAGTAGAGCTTCTTGCATCTCTGGGGCAACTGCCAGTGGGCCATGGCTGCACACTTGGCCTTTGGATGGCACTGCTGTCATGTTTCTTGGTGTGCCCACTCTGTCATCTGGGCAGCTTTCACTCAGAGGATGTGCTTATTATGGTGGCCCACTTTGTACTGTTGACAAGTGTCTTCCTGGCCCCAAGTGGCCAGGAGGTCAGTCACCTCATTTGCCCTTCAGCTGGGTCCCCAGTGCTGGCCCTGGGAAGGCTCCTCTGCCCCGGTCTTGCCACTTGCCTCACTAGGATAGATCCTGGTGTTCCCTGTTTAAAAATTGCAAATTCTCCAATAAAAAAATCTAGATTCATTAAAATACCTCAAATCCATGTTCTTCTGCAATTAAAATGAAATTCCACTATATAAGAGAGATAAGTTGGGCAATGTTTTATTAATATATTTACAATTTTAAAGCAATATGGAAGCTTACTAGTCCTTCTATCATCATAATAGAATCACTTCTAAATATCTATACACGTTGGCATTTGTTTTTGGTTTTTTTTGTCATAGAAAAATCAGAGCTGCCCCTGCCCACTTCGCTCACCAAGATGTGGGGCATGGGGCAGCACTGATGTGCCAGTTCCCTGTCCCTGCCCTTGTCCCTCATTTCCAACCCACAGCCCAGCCAGTGCCCCTCACTCCTGCCTGGCATCCCCTCCCTGCCCCCACTAGCTCCCTCCCATCAGCAGCTCCATCCCACAACCAGGACATGAGTCCAGCTGCAGCTGTACCACCCACTGCTTTGTGGCTCTGAGCAGTGCCAGTCTTTGCTGTTCTGCTCCCTGCCCCTGTGTCCAGGCCCCAGCAATCCCCATGCTGTTCAAAGGAAGCCCTCAACTGGGACTTAGGAATAGGGCTGGACAAGCTGGAAGGCTTCTTGACCTCAGCAGGGGCTACCATGCCTGCAGTTTTGACCCCGCCCCACTGTGCCTTAACACACAGAGGTAACATGAGATTTGCTTTCAGGACTTTGAAGTGCAGTTTCCCAGAAGCCCCTGCACCTATCTTCATGAAACTTGGAAGGCTTCATGGTCTCAGAAGGAACTACCATCCCAGCAAGTTTCATCCGAGGCAAAAAAGGCAAGAAATGACAAAGTTATAGGCAGTTTCATGCTTCCTCATTATAGCCTATGGGCGAAATGTCAAAACAGCATCAAAACAGCAAAACAGTTTCAACGAGACAAAATAAAACAAAACAGAACTGTGGTTTTTAAATGAAACAAAACTTGAGACAAAACACTGTCCCATCAAAATGTCAAAGCAGAAGATGAAACAGAACGGTCCTGTTTTGCACAGCCCTAGTAAGCAACCTTCACCTTACTTGCTTTTCAGGTAGTCTCCATCTTCAACCTTGTAAGCATGTGCACTCATTTTACAACCTCATTGAACAACTAATTGATGCCAAGTGGCACTGCTTAGTACTAAGGTTCAGATTCTCCAAAATGTAAGGTTAATAGGAGGGAGGAAATATCGAAGATCTGGACCTTAATTACCATAGCTATTCTTATGTTTTGATCACATCCCAATGACATATCCAGATCCTATCATTCTGGATTCATGTCATTGCGACTGAAAACAAAATTGGGACCTGCCTTTTGTTATTTATGAACTCCTATGTCATTCCTGACTTTAGCCCAAAGACTTTCAAGTAAGTTGCATTTTCATACTCAAAGTAGGTACTTGGCTAGCTAAACTGAAAATCCAAATCTCATGTTGATTTATTCTAAAGTTTCACTTATACGGAGGTTAGTAGCACAAATGAATAAGAAACCAAGTTATCTAAGTAACTGAGAAAAATTATGGGTTTTTTTTTTCCTTACAGAGAAATGAAGAAGTCACTTTATAAATACTCAAGATTGAAAAGATAGGCCTCAGGTTTTTCTCTTTTTATTTCATTATAGTTGGCATTATCTTTAAGTACTGTGTCTTCTGGGCCTTTCTAGAAATATCATCATGATTTAGTATGTCAGATTAAGCCAGGAACACTCCTGTTATGATCCGTCAGGATTATAATTGGTCCTAACAGACTGCAATAACTCTGCTATTTCTATAGGCAAATTTTCTCTCTATCTAATGTTTCTTTATATTATACTTGATATAATGTCATAACAAGAAAGGTTGTTTAAAAAGCTGTTCTTTTTGGTTTGTGGGAGTAAAGCAACTGGCAGATAAAACAGAATGTTGTTATAAGGAAAATATATTTGATGAGATTCCATAGATTTGGGAGACAAGACAAAACAATCATAGTTAGCAAACCAAGCCTTGAACAGTATTAATAGCTGCTGGACGTGTCAACACATGCATTTACTCTGGGCTAGATTTACTCCAGTGTAAACTAAGATGAAGTAAGTGTTTATGGGCAAGTATTTATGCATGCAGAGATTAGGAAGCAGATTTGCTCTCAGTTCCCTGCAGCCCTGTAATGGGCCCCTGCAGCCACCAGGGTAAACTCCAGTCTCTGGCTGCATCTGCCAACACCTGGCAGCCTTCTTTAGAAGCCAGACCTACTCTGTGTTTTCTGTCCATCCCCTTCTTTGTCCAGGATCTGCGTGCCAAGCACAGGAGCAGTACTCAAAAGCTCTGAGTGCTGGCCATTCTGCCTCCCCATGCTATGGCTGCTACAGTCCCTCCCCCTGGCACTGATGACTAGTGCCCCATGCTCCTGCTTGCCACCACCATCACCCTGGTGGCCCACCGTGTGGACTGACAACTGGCCCACGGCCATCTAATCCTGCCCAGCTCCCCCATGCCCAGTGACTGCCTGCCTGGTGTCAGTGTACTGTCCCAGGGACACCACTGTGCCACTGTCACCACCAAGGGCAGTGACAAGGTGCTCTGTGATGCCACTACTGGGGCCACCATCACCCTCCTGGGCCTCCAGCCCTTCTACCTCTGGGACTACCATGCTAGCTAGGACTGGTGGCTACACATTGTTCAGCACACCTGGGATGATGAGCAGTAGCTGGCCGGCTTCCACATGCCATGGGCCACCTTCTGGGACCTGCTCCAGCAGCTCTGGATCTACCTGAAATGGCAGGACACCAGTATGCACCCAGCCCTACTCACAGATGCCCAGCTGGCCCTCACCCTGGTGAAGATGGTCATGCTTGCCAGCCTCTGGTATGTCAGGCACATGTTTGGCATAGGCAAGGCCACTGCCGGGGAGGCCATCTATCTGTGTGGCACCCTGTAGAACTGGATGGGGCACACGGTGCTCTGTGTCCATGACCCCCAGGAAGTGGTGGCAGGGTTCCCTGAATGGGACAGATACTCCCATCACCTGCCTGCCCCACAAAGACCAGCCCTACTACAGACATTGGGGATTTCACTCCATGATCCTGCAGGCCATCATGGACCACCACAGCATATTCACCTATGTGAGCACCAATCAGGTGAACAGCTCCCACAATGCCTACATGTTTCACAACTCCAGACTGGTGGAACTCATAGAGGGTGTGAGCTTCATGCTGGGGGTACCAGATCTGCAGCTGGGCAGTGGCATGGTCCCACCCCTGCTAATCAGGGAACCTGCCTACCCACTCCTGCCCTGGCTTATGTGGTCCTACACCAGCCTTCTGGACCTGAAGCCTTCTGGCCCTCTGCCAGGCCCACCTTACCAGGTGTCTGGGTTGGACTTGTGCCCTGGTGGAGTATACCTTTGGTCACCTCAAGGGCTGCTGGCATGCCATCACCATGGACCTCAAGGTCACCAAGAACAACCTCTCCTCGGTCATCATCACAGCCAGTGTGCTGTATAACATCTGTAAGGCCAGGGACAAGCTGTTCCATAAGGCTTGGGTGGAGGAGTCATGGCATATGGAGGATGCATGGTGGCAGAAGTACCACCTGTGGCAGCAGTGGGACTCCCTGCTGAGGCACCAGGAGAGCCATACACCCACCAGCGAAGGCTAGGGTACGGGTGAGGGAGGCTTTAGCTGACCACCTTCTCCTGTACTCCCCACTCTAGCCCAACTGCCCTGCCACTCACAGACCCCCCACCTCTCCTGCCCACCCCCAGCACCATGCTGACTACACACAGACATCAGAAGAACAAGTCTTTATTTTTCTCACATGAAACAGACTCTTCCTCCCCTCTCTCCCCAACACCCAGGCCAACACCCTAGCCTCTGGCCAATCCGCTGCAGGTCTGGGTGCCGAAGCAAGTGTGCTGGGTTCGGGGCTCACCCAGGGGTGATGGCTGCCAGTGCTCTGCCTGGTGAAGTCCAGGCCCATTGGGGTCAGTGTGTATTCCTGGTGTGGCTCAGGAAGCTCCAGCTCCATGCCCACATGGAACTTCTCTTTTGTCTCGGGTAACACTGTAACTCAGAACACTTCGTAAAAACCATTCTGAGTTACAGCTGGGAGCTGCATTTCTGTTTGTACCCCAAAAACCATAATATAAGGTTACTGGAGTTGATAAACTTGCGCCAACAACATATAAGAACAGAACTACAGCTTTATTTAGCTTCATAAGATTTCTCCATCTTCACACCCTATCCTCAATGGGAACCTAGCAGACTGTGGAGTGGACACCTACACGATCAGGTGGGTGGCCAACTGGCTTAGGGACCGTACCCAGAGAGCGGTGGTGGATGGTTCCTTCTCGGCCTGGAGGGAGGTGGGCAGTGGGGTCCCGCAGGGTTCAGTCATCGGACTGATTTTATTTAATATCTTTGTCAGCAATTTGGACGAGGGTGTGGAGAGCCCCTCTCCAAGTTCGCTGATGATACCAAGTTATGGTGCAAAGTTAGTACATCGGAGGGCAGGGAGCAAATTCAGGCCTACCTGGACAGGTTGAATCAATGGGCAGAGAGAAATAGGATACAATTTAATAATAAAGATAAATGTAAGGTACTCCACCTGGGAAGGAGGAACCCCCAGCACACCTACAGGTTGGGGAGTGTCCCTCTTAGCAGCTCAGAGGCAGAGAGGGATGTTGGAGTCATAATTGACTTCAAGATGAACATGAGCCGGCAGTGTAACGAGGCCATCAACAAGGCCAATCATACCTTGTCATGCATTAGCAGGTGCACGACTAATAGAACAAAGGAGGCGATGCTCCCCCTCTATGTGGCACTGGTCAGGCCGCAGTTGGAGTACTGTGTCCAGTTTTGGGTGCCGCACTTCAAGAGGGATTCGGGGAATCTCAAGAGGGTCCAGAGGAGGGCTACTCACATGATTAGTGGCCTTCATGATAGACCCTATGGGGGAGGTTGAGAGAGCTGAATCTCTTCAGCCTTCACAAGAGACAGCTGAGGGGAGACCTTGTGGCCGCCTATAAATTTATTAGGGGAGGTCAACAGGGAATAGGGGAAGTGCTGTTTACTAAGGCACTCCAGGGAGTGACTAAGAATAACGGGTGTAAACTAGTTGAGAGTGGATTTAGGTTAGATATTAGGAAGAAATTTTTTCACAGTAAGGGTGGCCAGGATCTGGAATGGGCTTCCAAGAGAGGTGTAGCTATCACCTAGCTTGGAGGTCTTCAAGAGGAGGCTAGATAGTCACCTGGATGGGGTCATCTGACCTCGGTCCTCTTTCCTGCCAGGGGCAGGGGTTCAGACACTATGATCCATTGTGGTCCCTTCCGACTCTACAATCTATAAAACTGAGTGCTATTCAACATTTTCTGTTAATAAAATACAAACATACCTATGTATATATGCATGTGTATATAATGTGTATATTAATAGCATGATAGGAAGCAGCTACAAAGTTATTCCACATATTTTGTGGAATAACTTTGTAGCTTATTCCTCTTTTAATCATGCTATTAATTGGTTTAATGCGTATACAGGTGACCACTTAAGGCATGATTAACTGGTTAATCACACCTTAAGTGTAACATGCAGGTGTGTGTATATTTATATGTAAATATAGTTACATGAATGAATGGAGAACTTATTAATAACGAACTATGCCTCTTTTTCTTCTGCTTTGGAAATTCTGCACTTGCATCCTCTGAATCTTTTACTGGCTATGAACATATTTTGCATATAGTTAAGTGGTCCAAAGATTATGCTTAAATTTGAACTAAAGTATCTCTTTTATTAATACATTCAATCCTCAAATTATCAGTTTCTAATTCATGAGATCACAGGCTTTTCTCCAGTTTGAAATGCATCAGGCATATACATACCTTAAGTGAAAACTGACAAGTAAAAACAAATATTACTGAAATGGCCCTACCTGACTTACTGCATTTTGCCAGTGGTAAGTCTTAAAATTGCAAACAATGGGCAGCCCTGCACTGGAAGGAGATTGATTAGTTATAAACTTGATGTGTTTCCCAAACTGAGCGGAATTAGAGAGGATAAAATGAGAGCAACAACTTGGCAAACAGTCAGGAGGCAAAAAATAAAGGTTGGAGGGATGGAATGAAGCAACATACAGTAATGGTCACCAAAGTCTAGAGACAGTTGTTTGTGGAAGAAGCCTGAGGCTGCATAAATCAAAATAACATTGCCAGGAAATAACTCATTAGGGTGTTCCAAGGTGAGGGGAAGAAGGAGGAGAAGAGGGAAATGAGGCACATGTTAACAGTACACCCACAAAAATATAACCTGAGTGAACTAAAGTGGAAAAAAACATCTGGTTACCGACTGCTGTTTTTCATTGTTTCTTGAGTTTTATTCTCCCTTTACATAGACTGTCAGTGTAAACAATAGAAGGTCTAGTTACATACTTTTGCTTCTTCCTTGGTCTGTGTGACAAAGAATAAATGAATAGACAGCAGTCATGTGTTCTGAAGTACCTTTAAGTTCTTTTTCACAGGAAAAAGAGTAGCAGTGAAGTAATTCATCTTTTGTTGTTCTTTCTGTTCCACTAAATTAATCAACAAAATCACCTGTCAATTAACTAGCTCACTACAGGAATTCAAAGCAGACCAATTAGACACCTAGAACTTATTTTCTGGTAGGCTCATTGTAACAGAACATTGCACTTTAAATGAGAGAGATTATAGTTTAAATGGATTAATGTCAGTTGACTTTTTAAAGTGGTACAAGTTCATGGTAATATAAAGTTTTTGTTAAGGGAGAATCACTTATATACAAGGATTTTTTTTTTTACTTGATTAAATAGTTTCCGTTAAAATAGTTTCCCCCACCCCTTTTCTTGGGAAAAGCGGAAACATCAAGATTTCAAGTGCTGGAGTATGGAAAGCAATGTAATGTTTAACCTCTCTCATTTACACCATGAATATCTAATGCTTACTGTGAATCTTTTCTGTATGTTCTGCACTAATTTCATTAGTAAAATTCTAACTGACATTAATGAACACATATATGCATAGATGTATAGATTTCATTGGAATTGCACCTGCTCTAGACCTGGGGCTATTAGCCTAAACAAGTGCAGAATATTCAGTAAAGGTCTAGAGTTCGGTCATATGACCTGTAGAGAGATCATTTCCTCTCCCCACCTCAAAAAGGGCATTTCAGACCATCTTTCCTACCACACTACAAATACATAGACTAGTTCTAACATATTGTATAAATAAATGCAGAATGGCAATAATAATATTTGAGCACCTCACAAACAATGAAGTTTTCTGCACAATTTTTAAGCAGGGCAGGTAAAATCTCCCTTTTAGAGAGAAATAAAGCAAGCCATAACCATGCAGCAAAGGCTCAGATTCTCTTGCTGGTTCAGAGCTCCTTCATATCAGTGTCTTAAAAGGGGATGAAGTTACAAATGCCTTGTATAGACATCCTCTATCCAAAGGGAAGTCCCTGCTTATCATCTATGCTGCTGCAGGGCCCTGTGTATTTTCCTCCTTCCTTCCCCACTCATTTTGCTGTTAGACAAAGACTAACAAGGGATGCCACAGAGCTGAAATCTGGAGTAACTTTTAATTGTGTCAAGACCATTATTGACCAGAAGCAGTACTAGCTCCTGCAATGATATCTTCCCTTGCTTTGTCAAATTTAAGGCTAGCCCATAATCTATAGCCTGCAGATCTGTAAATACCAGTTGTGAGACTCAACCATCTGGCCATCTTCCTCTTCCTAAATAGAAGCCACTATCTAGAATTACAGAATGAATGCTCCAGCCAATTTGCACAATGCAATTACAGAGTTAACTTTTCCTTCCCTCATCATAATACGCCTTTGGTAATTTTAACATATGTCAAAATAGAGTTATAATCTCCACTTTAAATTAAGACCCCTATGCTGTATCAGTCTTCATGAGACTTCTTTTTAGTAACTGAAATAATCCTAATTGGTTGAGACTGTGTCCAAACTCAATTTGACATTTGATATGTTGCTCTATTTTTTATTTCCACACAGCTATTTAAATGTAAATCATGTGTAGCCCCTGGATATCATGAACAGTTTGGAAATCTGCCTATCTTGTTATTCTGTGTGTATTGTTTCACTGATGGCAAAACTACCCTGCAGTTTAAAATATAGAAATACAATTGGTATTTCCATTAAAAAAATGTAGTTCTCTCATCCTGTTATTTTGGGTTATGGTTGTTTATAGCAGATCCTAGAGAAGCAGGAGGCATACACAATACATCAAAGTGACTTCCTAATTTGTGAACTGTTTATTTAGGGCCACATTGTGAATAGCCTTCTATAAATGTACCTAGTATGTGCTGATCCTTTATGCAAATAAAATGTATAATTCCTTGCAGGTTTAACTCTCAGGGGTTTACCTCTAAAGCCATGTGGGCATATCTACACAGGCATTAATGCACCATAATTATGGCACATTAAGTTTGGGACCTGTAATAAATAACAAGTATTAATAACAGGTAATAACAGATAATAAATGTGCTGTAAGAGGTGCTACTGTGCAGTAGTGCCAGCACACACTTCTTTTGTAATGCTAATGCGCAGTAAACTAATTATACTACGCATTAGTGCATTAGCATGGTTTTTACCTGCCATGCTAATGTGCAGTAGAATTAGTCTACTGCGTCTTTAGCATCTCATGTGGACACACCCTGTTGGAATCCCTGAACCTTTAGGTTAAAAACTTTTAGGGTTAAATTCTGCCCCCAAAGAAGTCCAGGTGAGCTTTGCAATTGATTTTCAATGGGGCAAGGATTTGCCTTTAAATCCTCTCTGATTTCTGTGGCAAACTCATAGTTTCTATGTAGGAACATACACATACTGGCCATGTCCATAAGAGCATGGACGTTTGTTTCCCCAGGGACAAGCAGCAGCGGCACACCTTGTGCTGATGCTTCTTGTCCCTGGGGAGTGCCTGTGCCACACACCCTCTGGTGCATGGCAGCTTACCCCAGGTGGGGTAGAGGACGCTGCTGGCCCCAGCAGCTTTACCTGTAGTCCTGGGGGCCTCCTGGGGCTGCAACAGTGCCAATCTTACCACTGGAACCTGGCCAGCAGCCAGAGCATGTCTCCAGCTGACCAAGCTCCGGTTTTGGGCAGTGTGCTCTGCCTCCGTGTGTGCTGCTCTACTTTTTTTTTAAGCGGGTTTTTTTTACCCTGGATCTCCCCCAACCCACGCTGCTACCTTGCAGTGTGGAAAACAGTTGAATCTATAGTATGTGGTGCTGCAGATACAGCTGCACTCGTCTGGACATGGCCACTGGGTGCATCTACACATACAATTATAGTGCCTGAATAAATTCTGGAGATTATTGCTCCAGAGTTAATTGTTCCTGGGTGTGTCATTTGAAGTGCATCCAGGAAAAGTTAACTCCAGAGCAATAAACTATGCAGTTTATTCAGTCACAGCACATGGAGCTCAGCTAGCAGGGGACTCTGGGTGGTCAGTCTGCCAGCCCAGGGCTGCTTCCCTCAGCTCAATGTACTGTAGAGGGGCTGACTGGGGTATAAGGGAGCTTCAGTGCAGGGCTAGCTGTCAGGTAGCCACCGCACTGAAGTTTATTCAGTCACAGCACATTATTCTGGCCAGGACCAGAGCAAGGGTTTATTCCTCCCCCTACTCATCCCCCCATGAAGGCCAAAAGAGCTGGAAGGGTGGTAAGTGGGTAGGACTGGGGAGGCAGAACTACATTGTGGGGAGGAAGCCCTTGCCTTGGAGGTTTCCCTTCACCTTTTTGCCCTAGTCAGCCAGGCAGCATCTACATGTGCACTGCTGTAAAGTTTTTTTTTCCTCTGCATCAGGATAGTACTTATATTTACAAGTACTATCCTGCTATGGAGTAAATTAATTTACTCCAGCCTACTAGGGCCACATGTGTAGATGCTAAAATGTTTATTGTGCAGCTAATTAGTTGACTGCATAGTAAATGTCTTGTGTAGATGCACTCAATAAGCAGTGAGTTATACCAATATTGATTTGAGAAGCTTATACCGCTCTGAATGAGTTAGTCTCTAAAATGCCACCCTGTCCTGCCTTCTATCTAAAGACTGAATGAAATCCAAAATATTTTATATGGCATAGCTACTCCAAAATCTTGCAGGCAAATTTGTGAAGAAGTATAAAAAGCTAGCCCTTAATGAGAATTCTATATGCCAATTAGCTAGCCTTCATTACTAAATGAGACTTCACATTGAGTCATTAGAGATGCTAAAGTTGAGAAACTCTTTATTGCAATAAAGCAATAATTCAGTTTCTTTCAATAGATCAATTTTATTGTGAAAATATTATTATTTTGATATAAAATAAATTTAGACAGAAAAGAAAAAGGCAACTTGGCACTTAGGTACATAACCCTTACAGACTTTAGCACATTTCATCACAGGATTAAAAAAAAGTATTTTACAAAGATAAGTATTTATTGCTTCAGTTTAAATGTTAGAAACTGGTCACAGAGATTCAATGTTGCACAGTTATGGGATATAGGACATTGGTCAGTAGTCTGAAAAACTATTGTTAGTGTCAAATGATAACTTCTTTATTAGGCTAAGTACAGACAGTCAAAAAGCCTGAGGTTTAATTGATTCAATCTATGCAGCTTTTCCTAAGCTGTGTAGATTGGACTGTTAATGAACAGAAGACACATTTACTCATCTGTTGGCGAAGGCAGGCAAATGCCTGCACTGGTGAAGGGAAGTGCTCATGCACACCTCCTAGCAAATGCCCCAGGCCTACCTCTCAGCTGCAGGGGGAGGGGAGGGGAGGGGAGGGGGTGGCAGGAGAGGAGGAATGGACACCCATTCTGGCTCTGGCTCCCCAGCCAGACTTTGCACACTAAGTGGAGGGAAAGCCCCTTTCTACCCCACAGCGTAGCTTTACCAGCCTGCAAATACCCCATCCCTCACTTGCCCCCACCTGTCAGCCATGGGCCGATGGGTGGGAGGGAATGGACCCCATTTTGGCCCACCAGATGGGATCTGAGCAGTTTGTGTGTTGGGGGAAGCTCCCAAGGCTGACAAGTAGGGAGCTGGTGAGCAGGAGAGGCTGGGACATTTGCAGCCTGGCAGAGCTGTACCATGAGGGAGAAAGCCCCCACCCTGGGAGCTTCCCCTACCTGCTGTGTAGATCCTGGCTTGGGGACCAGGACCAGAGCAAGGGTTTATTCCTCCCCCTACTCATCCCCCCATGAAGGCCAAAAGAGCTGGAAGGGTGCTGAGGGGGCAGGACTGGAGAGGCAGAACTACATTGTGGGGAGGAAGCCCTTGCCTTGGAGGGTTTCCCTTCACCCTCCCCCCCACTGTGCAGATCCCAGTTGGAGCGAGGCAGGGCTGGAGTGGGGGCACATTCCCCACCCCGCCTTTCCCCCTATGCCTGACAGGTAGGGGTATGGCAAGGGGGCATGGCAGGAGATTTGCAGCTTGGCATAGCTGTGGTATGGGGGAGAAAGCCCCTTTCCTTTCCACCTGCTGTGCAGACTCCTACTGGGAGGAGCTGGAGCTGGAATCCATTCCCCAGATTAGCTGGGGCAGAGGCTACCCTGCCTAACTGGCAGGGGACAAGGGGAGCAGGATGGGTGGTCAGTAGCAGGCTGCAATGCATTCTGGGATGTGAAGGTACTGAGACCTAAGTTGTATTGGGAGGGGATCTGGGACAGAAGTCTGATAGACCACTGTAACCTATATCAGTTAAATCTGATATTATATCCAACCAGATCTATCTTAAACTGGTTTCAAGCATTTTGAAACTAATCTATGTACACTGAACTTCTGTTCTGTTACAGGTGTAAACTGGCCTGATCACTTATATCGATTTATGTGTAATGTCCCTGCCCCTAGCCTTACTGGTCAGCAACATGTTGCAAAGGTGGGAGGGGGCGAGGGGCATGACAGTCAGAACCAGAGGGGTTAAATCAATAAATATATGCTTTTGGAAACATTTGGTAATTGTTTGACAGTTAATATTAGCTAATGCAAAGCGTGCAAGTTTGTAACCCACAAATGTAACTTGTCTGTCATAAGTTTAACCAAAGTGTTGAAACTAACTGCCTGCACTGATCATGAGATTAGCTGGGCCCCAATAATAAAATTGCAAACATCAACTAGTCTAACGGTTGTTACTTAAGGTTCAGCCATAACGACAAACCTTGACCACAAAATATAATTAGCACCTTGCAAAAATCCAAGGAGGAACTGAAAAAGAGGAAGAAACCAAGGGGTTGAACTTGGGCAAAGTAAATGCTACTCTCAAACCCCAAAGTGATGTGGTATGATTTGCTTATTGAGTGAGTCCAAGTTTAGGCAGTAACCTTTTATGATAATTTCTAACACCTTCTAATCCCATAGGGTACCATCTATAAGGCAAGATTGTGAGTGGCTCTGAGCCAATAGATTAACATAAATTAAGGTATAAAAGAGCACGTATGTCAAGTGACTAGCATGAAGGATGGGACAGAAGGACCATCACTGTACCAACCTGGATCCCGGACTCCCGGTGTGAGTGAGGACCGAATCCTGACCTAGGAACTTTCCTGGTGGCCCCTCGAACAGCGTTGATCAGGGACGCCTGACTTTGCTGGAACAACCTGGCATGCACCTGGCATAGAGGGTCTATCAATAAGTTGCCATCCCTATGTGGGAACTCTTTGTCATTCTATCTGTTGTTATTATTCACTATTAGCTGTTTATTACTGTACTAGTTGTTTGTCATAATAATTTTCCTGTTAACTTTTGTATGCATGAGCTATCAGTAAATTTGCCTTTGCTTCACTCCCGCCTCGCCTCCTTGATCCTGAACCCAGCAGCCTAACAGATGATACACTCACAGAGCCTAGCTGGCCTGTGACAAGATTCATGTCATGAACAGGATCAAGGATGGAGAGCTCAGAGGGGAAGATGGTACAGAGGGGTGGACTCTGCTGAATGCTTTGATAGAAAAGGTTATGGGTACTAGGAATCCTCAGTGGGATAAAGAGAGGTTGAGACCTGCTTGGAGTGATCTAGAAACAGTACCCTGTCAGTGGGCCGCGTTCGCAGCCATGCAGAAGGGCAGACCCAAGAAAGGATGTTTGTCTTGGCTGCTGGCAACATGCTTGAGACTAGGGTTGGAGGAGGTCATTCAGTTTATCAGGAAAACCAATCCCTAAAAGAGCAAATAACCCAGCTTAAGAGGGAATTGAGAGAAGAAAAGGATTCTAGTAGTGTGGCTTGCGCAGTGGCCAGAGCAGCGCAAAACTGCCTGGAGATACTAGAGTGTTGCGAGGGGAAAATACTAGTTGCACAGGCAATTGACTCCCTTGAGAGAAAGGTACAAGTGGCACAGTCAATCGAGCCCCTCCCCCCTGAAAAGGTACGGCAGTGTCTGTATGGTGGGATATCAGAGACTGAGCTTCGGGACAACCCAGAAGGTGAATAAGTGAAACTTGCAGAAGAGGCACATGTGGTCTCACCTCCCTATGCCCCACCAGCCCAAGAGAATTTAGAGGGAGAGCTGGCCCAAACCTTCCCAGTGCAAGTGACCCAGGCTCATCAGGGGCAACCCACCCAGACAGAGCAGCATTCCTTCACAAGGATGGAAATCCAAGGTCTGCAGGAACAGTACCGATCCAAGATTGGGGAACCAGTAATGGATTGGTTAGTACGAATGTATATGGAAGGGGCAGCGGAAGTAAGGCTTAACTGCACTGAAGCATTCCAGCTTGTACTGAGACCCAGCTTTCCTCTAACGCAGTTCATAGCAACAATAGGGAGCATGACCTCGTTTTGTGCTGTGGTGCAGGCAGCCACCGGCTGCTATGGCAACACGGAAGGGGAGCTCCGCCCTAGCAGTTGGGGATGGTCTAATGTGGAAGAGGCTGTATTTTGTTTATATCAGCTGGCACTGAAAAGAAACATAGACCACCAACAATGGCCAATTCACCTTGATGCCATGCTAATAACGGAAGCAATGTGGAAAAAGTTCTGTAGACGAGCACCCACTGATTTCACCACTGCCATGCTGGCCAAGGAGCAGGCAATGATAGGAAACCTGGTAAGAGGAGCGATTTGGGAA
>NW_005842438.1:341929-343157 GCF_000455745.1 Alligator sinensis | reverse complement strand
CCTCCTTTCAAAGCACAGGGTAACTAAACCCTCATGCCAGGCCAAGGCCATGGTTGCAGCTGAAAGGAAGGGTGAGCCGGAGGGGCCCCCTAAGTCCGGGAAAGTGGGGGATGAAAAATCTAAGACCCCGCATGCACAGATGTGGAAGGATTTACTGGCAGCAGGGTTTAGTAAAGATCAAATTGACGGGCTGCCCACCACGGTCATGCAAGGGTTATGGGCTAAACACTGCAAGGACAGGAAAGGGGAGAAGACAGAACCCTCAGCACCCCCTGACCCCCCAGCAGTAGGAGGCTCAGCCGACCCAGCCCCCGGGGCAAGGGGCCATTGTGGGGGCAGTAAAGGATTAGGGACTGGTAACAAAGAATAATATTGGCCCCTTAATCCAAGTGCCTATAAAGATTTGTTTAAATGGAACAAAAAGTCAATCACCATGCTACTAGAAACTGGCACCCAGCTGTGCATTTTGGACTGTGCAGAATGGAAAGGGGCACAGGGAACCCCCTACCAGGTGATAGGAGTTGGAGGCACCAAGCTACCAGAACATTAGGTCCGGCCCACATCCACCTTGCCTAATGGCTCCATAGTAACAGCAGCTGCTATAATGCTCTGGGGAGGGCTGAACCTACTGGGACTAAACATATTGCAGGGGCAGTGGTTTATCCTTAAAGCAGGAAACCTGGCAGTTTGACTGCACCACAGTTCAGGAAAGTGAGCACGACGTAATGATGGAAGTAGCCCAATGTTCCATGACCCCACTCGCCCTACTGGCCATGCAGGGGGTACACCCACCTCAATACCACCTCCCCCCCCCCCCACAAGGCAACCCAACCCATCCAGGATATTCATCATAAGATGTTGAGCGGGTAAGGTAACTAGTAGGGTGAAAGTGCTAGACTTTAGGAAAGCTGATTTCAATGAACTCAGGCGATTAGTCAAGGACGCACTGCAGAGTAGGAGTTTTGAAGAGATGGGAGCCCAGGAAGGGTGGCTGTACATTAAGGAAATGATCCTTCGGGCACAGAGGGAGACGATCCCGATGTGAGGAAAAAGAGGGAAAGGGGCCAGGAGGCTTCCTTGGCTGACCAGAGAAATCCAGGGCAACCTACGGACTAAAAGGGGAGCATATAAAAAGTGGAAAGGGTGAGAGATTACCAAAGATGAGTATACCTCCTCTGTTTGCACGCGTAGGGAGGCAGTTAGATGGGCCAAAGGTAACATGGGCGCG
>NW_005842438.1:341489-341896 GCF_000455745.1 Alligator sinensis | reverse complement strand
ATTGTTTTTTAGATATATAGGGAGTAAAAGGAAGTCCCAGGGTGGAATAGGACCCCTACTAAATGGGCAGAAGCAATTGGTGATGGACAGGGGGGACAAGGCTGAACTCCTCAACGAGTTCTTTGCCTCAGTGTTCCTAAATGAGGGGCAGGACAAGGATCTCACTGGGATTGTAGAGAGGCAGCAGCAGGATGCCAGACTACCAAGCGTAGACCCTGAGATGGTGCAGGGTCACTTCGAGGAACTGGATGCCTTTAAGTCAGCAGGCCTGGATGAGCTCCATCCGAGTGTACTGAAGGCACTGGCTGACGTCATTGCGCAACCACTGGCGGTAATATTTGAGCAGTCGTGGTGCACGGGCCAGGTCCCGGAGGACTGGAAAAGGGCCAATGTGGTCCCCATTTTCA
>NW_005842438.1:323854-341126 GCF_000455745.1 Alligator sinensis | reverse complement strand
CAAGCAGACCTGGACAGGTTGGACAAGTGGGCAGAAAACAACAGAATGCAATTCAACAAGGAGAAATGCAAAGTGCTGCACCTAGGGAGGAAAAATGTCCAGCATACCTACTGCCTAGGAAATGACCTGCTTGGTGGAACGGAAGAGGAAGGGGATCTTGGAGTCCTAGTGGACTCCAAGATGAACATGAGTCGGCAATGTGACGAAGCCATCAGAAAAGCTAATGGCACTTTATCATGCATCAGCAGATGCATGATGAACAGATCCAAAGAGGTGATACTTCCCCTCTATTGGGCACTGGACAGACCGCAGTTGGAGTACTGTGTGCAATTCTGGGCACTGCACTTCAAGAGGGATGTGGATAACCTGGAGAGGGTCCAGAGAAGGGCTCGATGATCTATTGAGGTCCCTTCTGACCCTAGCATCTATGAATCTGTTAATCTATGATATTATTAACCGGCAGCTGGAAGCTGGAACCATCATTTGAACTCATTCCCCGTACAACAATCCGGTGTGGCTGGTACGTAAACCAAATGGGGATTGGCGATTGGCTGTTGATTTTAGGGCTTTGAATGCTTACACTGACCATCTGACAGCCACTGTCCCATCCATGCCTGCACTAACAGAAAGCATTAGATGTTATGGACCCAAGTGGATGGGATCCATGGACATTAAAGACAGGTTTTTTGCTATCCCCACTCATGAAGATCACTGGCCTTTGTTTGCCTTCACATGGCTGGGACAGCAGTACACTTACACAGTCCTACCCCAGGGTTGGGTGCACCGCCCCACCTTCGCCCACGGAGTGCTAGCTGCGGTAGTCCATGAAGTCCAATTAGGTCATCCGGAGGTGCATGTCTGGCAGTATGTTGACTGTGTCATGGTGGGAGGCCAAGACCAGGAATTAACCACTTGTGCTTTTGAGTCCCTAAAGGAGAAGGTGCAGGCATTTGAGTTCATGCTGTCCAACAAAAAGATCCAAAAAGTTGGGCCCCAGTGTGAATTCCTGGGAATCCAAAGGCAGCAAGGTGGACCCACCATACCGGCTAAAGAGCTGCAGAGCCTGGTAGATACCCCTACCCCCAACAATGTAAAAGAACTGCAAGCCCAGCTGGGAGCACTTCACTTCTGGTGCCTGCATGTCCCTGAGTTTAGCATGTTGGCCCGGCCTCTGTATAATTTGTGCAAGAAAAAGACACAGTAAAAATGGAGCCCCAAGCACCAACATGCCATTCGGGCCCTCAAGGAGGCAGTAACCACCCATGCATCCCTAGCAGCATGGCGCCCAGAGGGCAGCTCTGACTCCATGTAAATGTGTCTGATGGGGGGCCCCATTGGAGCTTATGGAACAGGGATACACCTGTGACAGAGGGAAAGCCCCTTGGGTTCTGGAGCCGGGGCTGGAAAGGGACTGAAGCCCAATACACCCTGCTAGAACAAATGCTGTGTGCGGCAGCCACAGCTTTAGCAGCCACAGAGTCCCTGAGAGGGGAGCTACTCATTGTCATAACCACCCTGGTGCCCATCCTGGGAATGGCATTGTCTGACCAACACCTCCACCAGGGGGACAAGCCCAAGAAACAACAGTGCAAAAATGAATCTATTATATTTTAAATCAAGCTCAGCGGGTAACCCCAAAGGGGTGTCCAGTGCTAGTGGAAAAGGTCACAGAAAGCACAATTAACACATACCCAGACACAGCCAGCTGTGACAAGCCGTCTCCCATCAAAGAAGCACCTCCCTTTTCACTTGACATGGAAACATCAGAAGACATAGAGGTCTAGTTTACCGACAGCTCAGCCAAGGGTAACATCTGGAAGGGGGCTGACATATGGATTCGAGATGGTAAGCAACTCACACTAGGGGGAGATGGTCAAAGTATGCAATATGCCGCTCTAGCCGCTGTAGTCAGAGTAGCTGAGTATAAACTGGTAGAGGGACCAGGCCACCCTACAAGGCCCATTTATATCTACTGTGATTCATGGATGGTAGTGGAGGGTTGCACCAAGTGGCTAACCCTGTGGAAGGGAGAAAACTTCAAAAGGCAGGGAAGAGACATCTGGAGCCATGAAAAGTAGGAAGCCTTGTGGAAAATGGCACAGGGAGGACTTCCCTTACAGATACAACATGTTAGTGCAGCACATGGGAGCAGAAAAGCTGAAGGCCTGAGGAAAAGTGGAACAGGCAAGTGGATGAGCTAGCCAAAGGCAGCACAGAAGCCCTTGTTGCTGAAGTAGAGGCTCAATCACCCCCAGAGAAGCCACCCAGTCCCTCCCTTCAGCAGACCTCTGAAGTGCTAGATGCAGAATGGCTGCATCAGCAGCATGAGGACCCTGGCCATGATGGCACAGCTCACCTAGCAACCACCTGGGGCATTCACTTAACTAAAAGGTAAGTGCAGGAATTGGTCAACTCCTGCATTACCTGTCAGGAGGTCAAAGCTCGACTGACCCCAGCCTCAACTACCCCTTTGTTGTTACGCGATGGAAAGGTAATATGGCAGGTTTGGCAATGTGACTTTGTAGGCCCACTCCCCCGTGCCCCCAGAAAGTGACAGTATGTGTTTGTAGCAGTAGAGGTGGTCACCAGAACAATGTTCACCTTCGCCTATGCCAAGGCCACTGCACAGGACACCTGTGTAGCACTGGAGGACTTGTTAACCATCTACTTGCCTCCCATGGAACTGCAAAGTGACAATGGTTCACATTTTTGCAACCACCTTGTCTATGAGTGGACCTCAAGACATCATGTGCTGTGGACCTATCACATTCCCTATCACCCACAATCTAATGGACTGGTAGAATGGGCCAATGATATCTTAAAGTGCAATCTGCGAATGGCCACTGGCCCAGCCCTCAAAGACTGAGACTTACACCTGAGTTGCTCAATTAACTGGGCCAACAATTAGCCCCACCCCAGAGGAATCGGCCCCACCCCATGCAGCAAGCATTTAGCCGGGGGGGGAGGGGTTGGGGAGGCCCATGAGCTGACAGTGGAATTGCCAAGGGGTGACTGAGGAAAGCTCCAGGTGGGGGACCAGGTAGTGGTTAAGCACCCACAGGGGGACAAGTGGGAAGGGGTGTTAAAAGCACGAGACACACATAATTCATGGTGGGTGTCAAGGTCAGATCCATCTAACAGGAGCCAGACTCCATTTTTCCTTGTTCCTGCAGATTGAGTCCACCCACAGACATAGCCATAGCGGCCTCAGAGGCGGCCTGGGGTCGCAACCCTGCTCCAGAGTGATGCTGCCACCTTCATCTAACAATGAAGGGGTGGAGTGCCATCATACTGGAACTGCTGCTTGTCTGTCACTGTTTGACTAATGTGGGACATTCACATGCTTCCACGCCACAGGTTGCACCCACTGCCAAAGCCTCAGTCAAGCTGAGATTCTGGGAGAGCCCTGCTACAATTGAAGAAGTGCGGAACTGGTCTGAAAGTCGCCAGCAGTGGATTGTAGACTAGCAAGGGGGAACCTGTAAATGTTATTGTAGAATAGGGTGGCTGCTCGGTTTTCTCCCATACACCAGGCTGGGAAAAAATAAGTGTGGAACAGGGGGGGATTGCTGTGGTTTTTGGCAATGGCCCTGGTACTTTTACATTCTGTCTGCAGGTACCCTGCCCACTCTGGGTCCCAATGTGACTGCTACCACTGCCATGCCTGTAGCTCGAAATTCTACACCCTCCCTAAGCCCAAGAAAGCAGCCGAACCCTCCAACCCCTCTTTCTTGGGAGACAATAGCTCCATTGGTTCCCCTGCCCAATGATACTTTGGCACAATGGTGTGTGGCTCACCAAATACACCGGTCCTCCAGATACAGTAAGGTACTGTGATGGTTTAAAAATGGCACCTATGCTGTCAAGTGGTAGTCCACGGAATGGGAGGCCAACACGTCCTACATTCCGGGCCTTTTGTGGTCCCACCATATAGATGAAGGGGGGCACGCTCACGGACTTGAATACATGGTAGCCACATATCACCAAGCAGTTTGGGAAGGTCTGCAGGACACAGCCCTGGTCAGCCCAGAACACCTGGCCAAGCCCTTAGGGGGCACCATGCCAGAATCATTTTTGCAAGATATCAAAGCCATAGTCATGCCTGGGCAATGTAAATTTAAGTACACAGACGGGGACTCACCCAAACCAATAGATTGACCTGATTGGGAGGTTTACCAATCCCAGGGAAAAGGGAGACAGTTAAGCACCCGACAGGGGGAACCCCTAGCTGTTTTTTGCGTTAACCAGGGATGCACATTGTTAATCCAGAAGGAGCCACCACAGGTATATCTGCTACCCTGTTTGTCTAATATCACCCCATGGTGGAAGTCCCAAACCAAGGCTCCGGCCCTCCTTAATGCCTCCCTGTTTAATGCTCGCATCACATTTAACCCCAAGCAATGGTTTGTCGGAACAGCATTTCCCAACTGCTCTATGGGCATTTGGTTGGCAGAAAACATGCTGTGATGGACCTGGCCAACTGTTTTCCAACCCGCAGCCCAACCTCCAACTGCCCAGGAAAAATGAGATGCCCTAGACCACGTGTGGAATGGGCTCAATTCAGCCATGGGAGTTTAGAACATAGATAAATCTCAGAAAAACACTCAAGGAATCATGGATATATGGCAAGCCATAGGTTTTCTCACTAAAGGGGGTATGATTGATAACATGGCCCTAGAATACACTGATGAGTTAGTGGCAACCATTGGCCGAGAAGCGGCAAAAATAAGTTACCTTTTAATGCATGTGGACTTCCAGGCCAACACCAGTCAAACCTGGAGCACTGCTTGCGCCCAAGTACAGCTTTCACTTAACCTTCATTTCTCTCAGGTAATGAGTGATCTCAGACACAAAGACTACCCTATCAACTTAGAGCGCCATGGGCTACCCCCAGCTTTAGCCCAACGGTTAGTTTACCAAGACACATGGAGCACACGATGGGAAAAGTGCAGCAATACAAAATGCTTTTTTTTTTGTGCATGGGGTAGCAAATGGCATGTGGTCCACTGCCCATCTCTTAACAACAAGACTGGGGGGGGGGATGTATGTGGGACTGGGACTTACATCATCCCATTTAGGAAATTGTAACCCCAGTAGGCCCCAAGTATTTAGCTCAATCTCCAGTGTACCCTGTAAATGGTATTTTAATAGGCTTGGGAACTTTATGGAGGGGGTGGCCCAATAGTCCCCCCGACATGATTTGTGTAACACCCCTACCAGCGACTTCCTATATTAACCTAGCCCAGCGAGTTTGTTGAGAAAGTCCTGGCTGTTTGTACCATCCCAATGGCACGTACTGGACCTCTTGCACCAGCTGCTGTGCAGAAGCTAACGATCTTCAAGGAGCATCAGCTATTTTATGTGTCCAACACCAGGAAACTACTTTAATGTAGCCAAAAATCCAATTGGAAAGCGTCACCCTTAACCTAAGTCTTCCAAAATCCTGAGTTCAAGATGTAGATATGCCTCGGTTAAAGGGATGGAATGAAGTGGCAGCCCACATTAAGAGTTTGTTTGAAATTGCCCGAAAAGGAAAACGACTTGCCCTCATAGCTCAAGAGGGAGGGCAAATTATCAAATATGCTACTAATATTTCCCCACTGTGTAGGTGGTATGAGGTAGCATGTACTATACAAATGTATACCTTTACTAAAAGTGCTCCCTTTCCTGAGTTTATTGTAATAATAGGTTTAGTTATAGGATTAATATTATTCAATATGATCCTTAGATGTTGTTGTTACAGAATTAAACCCTATACCTACGCCAGAATAAATGTTGTTGCTCCTGCCAACAATGTACATGTCACCTGGCAAGAATCATATTTGTAGACATTACCGATGCTACAAGAAGCAAGGAGTGAATTGTGATGGCCAGAACCAGAGGGGTTAAATCAATAAATATATACTCATAGAAACATCTGGTAATTGTCTGACAGTTAATATTAGCTAATGCAAAGTGTGCAAGTTTGTAACCCACAAATGTATCTTGTCTGTCATAAGTTTAACCAAAGTGTTGAAACCAACTGTCTGCACTGATCATGAGATTAGCTGGGCCCCAAAAATAAAATTGCAAACATCAGCTAGTCTAACAGTTGTTACTTAAGGTTCAGCCATAATGACAAACCTTGACCACAAAATATAATTAGCACCTTGCAAAAATCCAAGGAGGAGCTGAAAAAGAGGAAGAAACCGAGGGGTTGAATTTGGGCAGAGTAAATTATAATCTCAACCCCCAAAGTGATGTGATGTGATTTGCTTATTGAGTGAGTCCAAGTTTAGGCAGTAACCTTTCATGATAATTTCTAACACCTTCTAATCCCATAGGGGACCATCTGTAAAGCAAGATTGTGAGTGGCTCTGAGCTAAGAGATTAGCATAAATTAAGGTATAAAAGAGCACGTATGTCAAGTGACTAGCATGAAGGATGGGACAGAAGGACCATCACTGTACCAAGCCTGGACCCCAGACTCCCAGTGTGAGTGAGGACCAGATCCTGACCTAGGGACTTTCCCGGTGACCCCTCGGACAGTGTTGATTGGGGACGCCTGACTTCACTAGAACAACTTGGCATGCACCAGGCATAGAGGGTCTGCCGATAAGTTACCAACCCCATGTGGGAACTCTTTTTCATTCTGTCTATCTGTTGTTATTATTCACTATTAGCTGTTTATTACTGTACTAGTTGTTTGTCATAATAATTTTCCTGTTAACTGTTGTATGCGTGAGCTATCAGTAAATTTGCCTTTGCTTCACTCCCGACTCGCCCCCTTGATCCTGAACCCAGCAGCCTAATGGCTGATACACTCACAGCACCTTGCCAGCCTGTGACAGGGGGGAAGGGGAAGGGGAAGGGCAGCAGTTCATTTTGTAGTATACAAGAATAACTGCTCCAATCCCAACAGAGAGACAGAAAATTAAGCACCTACTCGAGAAGGTCCAGAGGAGGGACATTCGCATGATTAGTGGCCTTCATGATAGACTCTACGGGGGGAGGGTGAGAGAGCTGAATCTCTTCAGCCTTCACAAGAGACAGCTCAGGGGAGATCTTGTGGCCACCTATACATTTATTAGGGGAGGTCAACAGGGAATAGGGGAAGTGCTGTTTACTAAAGCGCCCCAGGGAGTGACTAGGAATAACGGGTGTAAACTAGTTGAGGTTAGATATTAGGAAGAAATTTTTCACAGTAAGGGTGGCCAGGATCTGGAATGGGCTTCCAAGAGAAGTGGTGCTATCACCTAGCTTGGAGGTCTTCAAGAGGAGGCTAGATAGTCACCTGGCTGGGGTCATCTGACCTCGGTCCTCTTTTCTGCCGGAGTAGGGGGTCGGACACGATGATCCATTGTGGTCCCTTCCGACTACAATCTATGAATCTATGAATCTACTTTACACCCCAGTGAAATCATTGTCTCATTCCACTATCAAAATTCTGTATCAGTCATGCAACTTTGTAACTCCCTTACACCTTCACAATGGTACATATAAAAGTTTGCTGTATGGAGTTCACATCTGGCACAGAAGTTTTTTCTCTCAAAACATACCAGTGCATTCCTGTTCTGAAGAGGGAGAGATGTAGACAAATTGTGTTAATAGTTATTATTAGAGACACTCCCTATATGTACACCTAAGAGTTTATGGAACATATATAACATTATGATTTCTATCTAGATTCTAATCACTTGCATAAATTATAATTTCATGAAAAAAAATCAGAGTCTGCTTTTATGTGTAAAACTGAAATTTGCTGATTTTTCAATCTGGATTAAGCCACAGCTGGGAAAAAAATAATAAAATACCTGACTACTCATCTATGTAATTAACCAGACTTAAAACTGAAGTTTTTGTCATATGGAAATGAAGGTGGTTGTTAATGTTTCCACGTACCTTGTTTCCTCTATCTCTAGTCCTGACTTAAATCCAAAGTTTTGAAATGGAATTATTAATGCTATTATGGTATTTTCAGCTCAAAAGAGAACATAGAGCACTGGAAATCTCACAAGTAAACCTACTCTTGCTAAAGCTCTGGGGATTATCTAACTCCAATCTATGGCTTTGAGCAGTTGTTCAAATCCAGTCTGAAGCTCTAAGTCCCTTGAGGGTTGTCTACACTAATGCACAAACACCTTGCTATATGTATTACTGCTTGCACATCACTGTTTGTGAATACTGCCACAATACTAACAAAGGAAATGAAATAAGTTATTTGTATTTAAAATTCAGACTGAAGTGAGCCACTTAGCCACGTCTCCCAGACAAAGGACATATTTGCTAAAGCAGTCATCATATTATAATGTAGAGCAGTCTTTGAAGCAATAGGGAATTACTATATGCTATGCCTTCTGTGGGATGATGCTTGCCCCATACATAAAGTTGGGAAAGCTCCTTTCTGTTGTGCAAAGTCAGCTATATTATGGTTTTTGTTGTTAATAAAGGTATACAGATATCTCTGCAGAAAGAATACCCATAATTCCTTCTTTCTAGCCACATAGATTTAGGGATTTAAACTACATTCTAGATCTCAAACATACTGAAATAGTAAATAGATCGCAGGGAGGCCAGGGAAGGAAAACACATTTTCAATTTAGGTATAAACATCTGACTTATAAGCTTTATATCTATAAAACATTGGCAATTACAATACCTAAGGATATGAATCATTATAATATTCTGCTGTGAACAGATTGAGATCTGCTAACTTTTAAAACCAGAAATCAACTTGCAAACCCTTACAGATTCAATCATGCGTAGCCAGCCACACATTAAGCATGAATGGATATTGAAAATAGTTCTTTGACACCGACTATGCCAAAATGACCTGTAAACTTTCAGGGGATTTAGTTTAGCTTGAACAAAAGTCCCAGAATCATAGAGAAGTAGGCCTGGAAGGGACATCCAGAGATCATCTAGTTTAGTGGTTCTCAAACTTTTTTGTACAAGAACCCATTTGTAACCATTGATGATCAGTCTCAACCCAGTGATGTACACTCCCAACTCACAGCCCCCCACCCTCAGGCCCCAGCCCCTCAGTGTGTGAGTCAGGAGGTGGGTGTGTGGGGCTGGGGGGGGGGGGGGGGAGGGGGAGATGGAGAGAGAGAAGAAAAAGTCCCTTGCAAGTCTGAAGTCTAACAGCCTGCAAGTAAAAAGCCACAGTTTCCCATATTTTCCTACTTTAAAGGAGAATCCATTTTTAAAGTTTGTTCATGACATTTCATATATTCTTGTAAACCACTTTTGGGTTGCAACCCATGGTTTGAGAAACACTGGTCTAGAAGCAGGAACATCTCTAACCAAAACAAGAGAAAGAGATAAGATTTGGCATCTCTCCCTCAGTAGAAAAAGTATCTTTTCCTCCCCTGCCATAAACCAGCAGAGTTCCAAAATCTTAACTATTTTGCATACTTTCCTTCCAATACCGATAAAATCATGATACAAAATAAATGTTTGCTCATATGTAGCAATACCTGAATTTCTGTCATCTTATCCTTAAGAAATATTTTTGTTTGAAAAAACAAACAAAAATAACACGCAGATTATTACTTTAATATGGTAATACTTTAATAATTTTCTTAATTCCCCTCCACTATGCCTATGTCCCAAGTGAGTTTAGTTTGTTAGGCCTATCATTTACACTAGTAAGAATAATGAACAGAAATCAAAGGAAAGTGACTTGTATTGATTGCTGCAAGTGCCTTTAATGATGAAAAGTTTTGTAATCAGTCAGTCACAATGAAGCCATTAACTGGTATGTTGCAGTGTCACTCTAGGGAGAAGATACCAACATGCATTTGTACTGAACTGTCAGACCAAGAGTATATTCTTATAGGCTTAGGAAGGTTAACTCAAAGAAAAGTTAGTATTATACTTCTACCCTAAGTCTAACTAGCACTTGATATTTGTCAAGAAGAAGCCATGAGCTAAACTGATTGTCTTCTGTAGGCTGCTTTTCCCACTATTGTCAGTTGGACTATTCAGATGAGTAAGGCAATCTTATTTCAACCCCATGCGTATAAAAATGCTCAGCAGGCGTTGTGCGTGCACCATGGACATCAGCTATTTAATAGCACTCTCTGTGCCTTAAAGGAGTATTATGATGGCTTTAGAAGCTGGTGTTCGATGAAGTGTGTAAGGAATACTACTTTCATAAACCCTTAGTTTGACACAATGTAATGTCTTTTTTTTTTAAGTGTAAATATTATTGGTTATAAAGTTAGAACTCATGAAACAGATTAGAGGTTACAATTTTTGCTTTCTTGGAGTGATTGCATGTATGTAAATCAATACCACATCTTACTATTATTTCTATTGATTACTTCACCCAATTACTAACATGAGTTGCTGACAAGATTTTATCTACATTATCCTTTTCTCATATTGAGTAGCACCTTACCCCATGATTCAATCTAACAAGAGTAATCAGAGTCAGGCCTTCATCTTACGAAGGATGAACTTTACGCATAAACTTTACGCATTATGAGCAGTTCTACTGAATTCAGTTAAATTTTTGAAGGGGATGATTGCCCTTGCAAACAGGACCACAGCTGACAGAATTGGGCCCTGAGTAAGCAAATAATATTAATGTGCAGTAGTTACTGTGCAGTTAATTTAATGCTTGCTTAATGAAGTACTAACCTAAAACATGCAACTGCAGTAGCACCAGTGCCTGTTTTTTTTGTGATGCTTACTGCACAGTAACCTAATAACAGTGCAGTAGCATATTTGCACTTTTTTTGACCAGCACACAACTGTGGAGTGTTACTAGGCTGCTGCACAGTAGGCATCTCATGTAGATGCTCCCCCTGTCACCCAAATTACTTTCCACCTTCATATTCTCAAGCCATACCTCCCTGTTTGTGAGCAGTAAGTCAAGAAGAGCTTCCCTCTTTTTTTGCCTCTCTACCATCTGCTATTCTCATCCAGTCATGTATAGATAATCATTTTGTGTTAGTAGTAGTCATTTTGTAGATAAGAAACAGTGTTGAAGGTTGCAATCTGGCATTTTATCTTGTACTGATTGTTTATGATTGTGATTTTGATTACTATATTTGAGCTTGGATACTGCCCTATACCTTTCTTCTTTCTGTTGCTCAGTTGATTTCTTCTTTCTGTGGCTCTTTCCCCTTCTACCTACAAGAGAACAGTCCCTTCCCTGAACCACTTTTCCTTAACCTAAATTCCCACAGATTATTTAAAAAATACTGGACGTGCAAATCACAAGGTTCCTCATTTTCCTTTAATGATACTTAAAGCTATTAACAGCAAACCAGTAAAAGAGTAAGTTAAGTGGTATTATTTTTTTTCCCCTCTCTCACCCCCTACCCCTCCACCCACCTTTGTTTATGAAGGACTTTTCTTGGCTGTGAAACCGGAGTTGAAGTTAGTTGTCTTATACAGTAGAAACAAGGGCCAGCTGTCATCAAGCCTGGAAAGCTTTCATAATTGTTTCTAAGTATTAGCTTCCCTGATAATTGATTCAGTCTTTTTTCCCTAAAGAAATTAATCAAATTCTTTTCCTTCTGTTAATCCACTACACATTTTTGATCCATTTCTTATGAGCTTTATTGTTTATAGCAAGATGAGAAGATAACAGTCTCTCTTTCTCTCTCTCAAACTTTCTCTGAAACTTTCTGGATAGAAATAGAAAGAAGGCTGCTGACTGCAACTTCTGTTGGACAAACACAATAACTTGTTTTAAACGTAGTTTAACTGCCCACAGTTGAGCCAGACAAACAGATGGAAAAAGTGAGAAATAAAGTTGTGTAAACTCCATTGAAGCAAAAGAAAATCTTTCTGTACTTTTGTTTTCTTCTTACAAAAATGGCACCACAGGGAGGGCTCTGTCACTGAGTTTTATAGCCAGGTGTTCTACTGAAGTTAGAAGACAAAAGTAAAAAAAAAGTTTTTTTCAGGGGTGTGTGAATCCTCTCGTAGGAGAAATCAACAACTTTAAAAGTTTCTTAATTGGTTTCTTTACAGTGCGTGCATCTACATATGAACTTTACTGCAAAGCTGACTAATTAGCTCCAAAGTAAAGCATTACAGTCTGTATATGTGCTGGTATTAGGGGGCAGTAAATTAATTAACTCTGCTGTAAAATAATACTTTTGGGGACAGTGCTATCATATGGCAGAATAATTACATGTGTAATAATTACACGTGTAGATGGGTAACAGGGGCTGGCTAGAACATAAGAGTGCTAAAGTGTGGAGCTGTCTGCCACATGGCTTCTCACTTTAGCACTCTCATGCCCAAGCTATCCCCACTGCCACCTGCCACAGCCACTGCCACCCAGAGCCCAAGGTGATGCCTGAGTCTGTTGCCAACCAGGGACTGCTCCATCCTGGCTTAAATAGCTGCAGCCCCAAATACATGTGTACACACTGCACCCTGGAGCAGTTAACTCTGATGCAAACTGTGCCAGAGTTTGCCATGCTGCACCAATTGAATGTGTAGATGCAACCAGTGGCCGCATCCAGCCATGCAGGCATGTGCAGTTTGTGGTACCTCAAGCCATTTTGCAGCACCACAAATTGTACTCCCAGAATGTTAAAATGTGTCCCATGCTACAAATTTGCTATCAGAAATCCCATTAACAAAAAAAAAACCCATGTGACAAAAAGCAGCACAGCACATGCAAGAGGAGAATGTGCTGGCAGACAGGGAGGCTCGGTCCTATTGGGAGATGCTCTAGCTGCTGGCCAGAGTGCCCCCACTCCTTTAGTTGTCCCCTGGCTCCTCCAGTACATTGGGAGCTGAGAGGAGTGGGAAAAGAGCAGTTTCCCTGAAATAGGGCAATTTGCCCCATACAAAAGCAGCCAGGTAGGGGCATGTTCTGTGGCAAAAAGTGGAGGCACAAATTTGTGCCACTACTATTATTGCCACTGAGGGTGTGTCCAGATGTGCATGGATGTTTGATTCCCCAGGGACAAGTAGCAGTGATGCACCTTGCGCTACTTGTCCCTGGGGAATGCCCATGCCACATATGCTTTGGCATGTGGTGAGTTACCCCGGGGGCAGTGGGGGAAGCTGGAGCCAGCACTGGGCTGGACCCTGCAGCCTTAGCTGGGTTCCTGGGCCTCCTGGGGCTGCAGCCATGGCAACCCTGCTTGCAGACCCTGGCTGGTAGCCATAGTGTGGCTCTGGGCAACCCAGCTCCACTTTTCAGAACGGATATCCAGGGGGCAAAAAACACTTGGGGAAAAAAATGGAGCAGCACATGCTTGGGCAGTGCACACTTGCAACATGGAGAATAGTGGACTGTTCAGTATGTGGCCAATGTGATTGCAACACAACATACCGCATGACTACACTCATCTGGATGCACCCTGAGAGTGCACGTCCCTGAATGTGGGGATACACACCCAGTCAGTTTAAGGGCACTTTTACATGTGGTCCTGGGGCAGGGGGAGCGGTGCTTTAGTTAGGGTGGCTCCAAGCAGCTTAAAAATGGTGTTGGGGGCATTTGAACTGAAGTTCACTCAAGAAGCTTTAGTTCAAGTGCCCCCACCACCATTTTTAAGTGTGAGGCTGCTGATACATAAGATGCAGGAAACTGCTGGAGGGTGGTAATTACCATGCTTCAGTAGACTCAATTAATTGCAGTGCATCAGAGCAGTCTCCCCACTTGTCTACAGACACCTTAAATGTGTTTGTGGCTTATTTTTGTATACCACCTTATTTATCATTCATATGCCGAGTGAAATGTTATAATTTGATACTTGATCAAAAAATAGCATTGAGAAGATTGATTACCACAGAAAATTTAAATTAAAAAGTTCATTACTGTCTGTCTGTCTGTCTGTCTGTCTTTTTCATGATTGCAAAGTTTGGAGGCAACTCTAAGCTATTGAGTTTAAGCAATATGCATGAAGATGAACAACTGCTCTTCAGCTAATTCCATCTGATGGAGGAAAATAACATTATTACTCTTTAATAAATTTTGTAGGGTTGTGCGAAGCAGATTCGATTCGGAGGAGATTTGGCCCAATTCAGTGGCTGAATCTCTAAAACCGAATCGAATTGGGAGACCAATAAAAAGGTCCAAATCAATTGGAAGCCTGCAAATTGGTTCAGAAAAGATTCCGAGAAAGATTTAGAGATTTGGGCAATCCCTGCTAACTACAGTGACCCCTGCCTGCTCTCCCAGCCCCATCAATTGTTACCCTGCCCAGCCCTACCATCCTGGCACTTAAAAAAAAAAAAGCCCTGCACTCACTGGCTGCTGCAGTGGTCATTAGGACCTCTGGGGGACCCCCACCAGGTAGAACCCCCCCAAGCAGTGCAGGGCAGTGGGGGGCAGTGGGATGGCCTCCTGCCTGGCAGGAACCAGTGAGTGCAGGGCTTTTTTTATTTTTTAAAGAGCCAGGACACTGGGACCTGGTGGGAAAGCCATTGACAGGGCTGGGAGAGTGGGCGGGGGATGAGACCTGTTCCATTCAGAGATTCAGGCAATTCAGCAGGGGCTGAATCGATTTGGGACAGTGATTTGAATCACTGAATAGAATCACTGTTCTCCCAAATCCGAATATGAAGTGAATACTAGCTGCTTCGCACAGGCCTACTCAGACCAATCAGCCTGACCTTGATACCTGGAAAGATCATTAAGCAGGTTCTCAAGGAAGCTATTGTGAAGCACCTAGAGGAGAACAGGGTGATCAAGAACAGGTATCATTGATTCACCAAGAGCAAGTCATGCCTGACCAACCTGATTTCCTTCTATGATAAAGTGAGAAGCTATATGGACATGAGGAGACTGCTGTATGTGACCTTCCTTCACTTTATTAAGGCTTTTGACACTGTATCTCCTAACACTCTCATTAGCAAGCTAAGGAAATACAGACTATATGAAAGTACTGTAATGAGGATACATAACTTGTTAGATCATTGTGTTCAACAAGTAGCCATCAGTGTTTCAATGTCTAGTTGGGAGGACATATCAAGTGAATTTTCCTAGGGGCCTGTCCTGGGTCCAGTATTGTTTAATATCTTTATTAATGATTTGGATGATCAGACTGAGTACATATTAGCAACCCTGTGAACAACACCAAGTTTGGTAGAATTGCAGCTCCAGAGGGTAGTGCTAGGGTCCAGAATGACCTGGATAAACTGGAGAAATGGTCCAAAATCATTCAGATGAAATTCAACAAGGACAAGTACAAGATACTGTACTTGGGACAGAATAATTGCATGCACAAATATAGACTTGTGAATGAGTGGCTAGACTGCAGCACTGCAAAGAAGGATCCAGAAGTTACAGCAGAAAATAAGCTGAGTATTAGCCAACAGTGTGCTCTTGTTGTAATAAAAGCCAACTCCATACTGAATTGTATTAACAGGCATCTCACTTTGAAAGTCAAGGGAAGTAATTCATCTGCTCTGTTCAACATTGGTGAGGTCTCACTTGGTGCACTATGTCTAATTTTGGTCCCATACTTCAAGAAAGATTTGGACAGATTGGTGAGAGTCCAGTGCAAAGTGACAAAAAATGACGAGGGGCCTGGGAGACAAAACATATGAGAAAAGTCTGAAAGAACTAGGTTAGTTTAAGCTGAAGGACAGAAGACTGAGGGGGATTTGATAACGGTCTTCAAATACCTGAAGGGCAAATATAGAGAGGATGGAGATTGGCTTTTCTCTCTGTCATGGGAGACAGGAGTAGGAGAGATGGGCTCAAGATGCAGCAGATAAAACTGGGGGGAACATCAGGGTGATATATAATTTACATATTTAAATAACTCAAGAATTCATGGGAGTCTGTTATGGTAAAATTGTTGATTAGACAGGATTGTTTTCTTTAATTGGGTTGCAAAGGTGATATTGGAACAAGGTAATATTTCCTCTGCCTCCAACCCCCCACCAAATGTCATCTAGGTAGTATTTTGGAAAAATACAACAGATGCATCAAGGGCTTTCTCTTACATTACTCACAAGACTGTTAGGGTTTCTTGTTTGGCGGGGATTTTTTTGGTCAAAGTAGGGCCATCTGCAAGTTCAGTGAAGAGAGAAACAATACCAAGAAAAAAGATCAGTATCTCAAACCTGCCACATTCTCTGGAGTATATATTATTGTATGTGACCTCAAGGTATTATGATTATGCTAATTTGACTGCATGGTGTCATAGGAAAATAGATGTTTAGGGTTGGAAGAGACTTCAGGAGGTAATTTGTCCACATCCTTTCTGTAGTGGGCAGCCCAAAACTAGACACAGTACTTCAGCTGTGACCTCATTGTGTTCAATAGAGAGGAATCATCACTTCCCTCTATCTGCTAGCGATAGTCCTACTCATGCAGCCCAGTATGTTGTTAAGATTGTTGGCAATGCTATTGGCTTATATTCAGCTTCTTGTCCACTGTAACCCCCCAAAGTCCTTTTCTGCGGAGCTGCCGCTTAGCCAGTCAAATACTAGCCTGTAACAGTGCCTGGGATTGTTCCCTCCTAAGTGCAGGACTTCACACTTCTCCTCATTGACTCTCGTGAGATTTATTTTGGTATAATCCTCCAATTTATCTAGGTCTCTCTCCAGTATGTAAGTGTAAAAATAGGAAAATAAATTAATCTAATTTTGGAAGCTGAAAACTTAACCCATATTTTTAGGTTTGATATTTCAGGGATAATCAATGGACATTATATGGGTGCTTGTCACTTCAAAATTAGGCTACTTATTCAATTACCAAAATGTAAATTCAGGTGCTTAACTTTAGACCTCACAGTTTAGCATAAATGCTAGATTAAGTACTTATAAATAAATGTTAACTACATTATTTAGAAAGCAATGAAGTATTTCCAATGACTATAACACTGTCCCCCTCCCCAATAATAATTGAGAGTTTGAGATACTTCTGAAAGCAGCTAGTCAGTGTGGCATGAACAAAACAGAAACAATATTTAATATAATGTGTGTGTGTGTGGGGGGGGGGGTGTTAATGCAGGTTTAAAGATGGCCCAGTTGCCAGAATTGTATGCAAATCTTATTGTGTGGATCAGTGTCCATGGAGCTCATCAATCCATGATTGTATTGGTATTCAATATCACCTTTGTGATGCTACTACAGTTGCTAATTGGAAATGTTTTTGTTTGTGTTTTATATGTGGCATGTTGTTTAGTTGATCAATGTTCAAAGTAGAGGTGTTATATCATGAGAATGTTACTTACCAGATTATAGTATTTGCTTAACAGAGATGCATACGACATTAAATACATAATTAAATCTGCAATTAACTTCTTCACTTCTTATTGTTAAATAAAATAGCATGTGTTAAAAAAGCAAGATATAAAAG
>NW_005842438.1:308645-323844 GCF_000455745.1 Alligator sinensis | reverse complement strand
TCAGAAGGGTTGTTCAGATTAGTTTAAACCAGATTTATATTTCTCCTAACAAGATATTCCTGTCTATTTAGAATTACTTAAGACATATACATATTGGAGAATATTTTTTGGAATAGCTGGGGCATCAGGAATACCATCTGAAATAAGGGGAGTCCCGTTAATAATAAGAGGATACCATTTGAAGACATGTATCCTAAGTTGGGGCATGATAGCGTGATATGCGCACCTGGGGAATCCCCTGATATGGGATTCCCAGGCCATGTGTCTGCTAGCAAGGAAGACATTCCAGCACAGATGATCCTGCTCCAAGGAAAATGTCTGTTTATATCCTCTGTCTCTCTTACACACACAGCTTTCTCATAAAACCTCCTGAAATTTCTCAGTGGTTACAAACAGGCATTGCTTTCATTGTGGGATGAGCTGTACCAGGATATGTCCCAACTAACTGGAAGACTGATGTCACCCAGAGTCATTGTCCTGAAGGATCAGGCCTGAATCATTCTCTGGGTTCAGGGTCCCAGTGCTGCAGGATAGTGGTCCCAGATGCCTAGCCTTGACCCAGGGGTGCCCCCAGGAACCCTAGAAGATTCCCATGTTCTGCAGCATGGAGTGCATGCCCCCAAATCCCCTGCAGGGCAATTCCCAGAGTATGTGTCTACAAGTATGGAGTGGGGAATGCATTGGGTTCCCCAAGGTGCCTGGTTGGGCCAAGGCACCTGGGGCTATTGTCCCTCTGTATCAAACCCTTGATGTCTCAGGAGCACCTGCACAGGGTGGCTACAGAGGGAGGTCAGCCTCAGGCTGCCCATGCTCTTGTGCCATAAATAAAAATATGTCTGTTACAGAAAGACAGCACAAAAGGGTAGTAGGGCCTATAGCACCACCAGTTGTCAACATTTGAGGTATAACAAGAAATAGAGATTCAGTCATGTTTTGGCCAACATAAAAATGTTTGTATTGGCACTCCATTTTACATAATGCAAATTAAACCTCAACATGTTTCACCATTCTTGTTTTTCAGACACCTTGCTCATAAGCAGAGTCTATTACCCTGGAACTTTATTCATGGGTAGGATGAAAGGTTGCTTAAACACTAGTGATCTCCTTTTGACATATTTTAAAGTATGAAGAGTTCTTTTAATGCACAAGGTAATCATATATCCTATTTTCCTTGGGACCATCTCATTGTAACCAACCTGACATGACTGTCCCATCTGCTTAGTTTAATGAACACTTTTGCTGCACTTTCTGAAGCCTCCATTCTCTGCTATTCCACTGTACTCCACAGCCCAGCTTGCATTCTCTGGTAGTCCACAGAGATTGAAGCTCAGAGACAGCTGAGTGTTCTGAGAATGGGAGGGGGACCAAAGTGTCCTATTTTGAGACCTAGGGAAACATGGTCACACTATTAATGGCCATATCACAGTTAGATATGACATCACATTGTGGGGTTGGATTTTAAGTTCCCTCAGGACTTCAATCACACTCCTATTCCTTTCTGCATAGAGCAAGAAAAAATGAAGTAAGAATAAGAAGGTGTTTGACAGTTGAGAGCATATTATTACCTATGTTTATATAGCTATGTTGATATCTGGACAGCTATCCCTTAATTTGTATCTCTTGTCAAACTGAGATACACCATAATACGCTTAGAGCTTATTTTCCAAATCTTTTCAAATCTGAGTTTCTAAACATATATTTATCTGAACTATTGAGAAAAAAAATATAAAATACTCAGTAGCATTAATATTGTGGTTTGTACCTATGTGATCATGATGAGTAATATATATCTTGTATATGTTTTTCTAATGCTAGTGGGTCTCCTTTCGCTTGGTTTATATTCATCTCCCTTTAACACAAAATCACCAGTCTGGTGATTTCTTCCACAATAATAGGAGAGGAAAGGGGTTTTGTGTTCTAAGTCAAGGGCCTTGTAAGGGTGAAGTAACACATACACTTAAACCATGCTAAATCCTTGGAGTGTTAAGCAGTGTGAAAGTTAGAACATGCTGTGAGCAGTCGCGCATCAAGGATTAATGCCGGGTCTTGCATGGATAGCTCTGACTTTCTACTGTAGGCTGGTGAAGGCTGTGGAAGCCAGGATGCCTGGGCTGTGTCTTTGCTCTGGGTTTAGAGGGATTGGAGTGAAGCATTGCAGCAGTAGAAGCATGGAGCTGGGAACCAGAGCACAAGGAGTGTGGCTTTTCTCTACAGCCTTTTCTCAAGCTGGGAATTCAGTACAGTGGCAGCACAGAGCTGTGGGGAAGCATGCTTTCCTTCTCCCCACAGCTCTGTGCTTCTACTATGCTAAATCCAGTGGGGCTCCAGAAATAAAGCAACTTGCCAAAGGCTGTCAAGCAGGTCAGCAATCGACATAAGGCCTCCTAAATCAAATGCCCAATAGACAGGATACTGGGCCACAAATAACCACAAGTTAATCCTTTGTTAATTATTATGATACTCTTCCTACCTCTACTTTGTGAATAATACTGATGTGCCACTTTTGTGCCGATAGAATACTTACATCAACTAACACCAATCTAGCTATGCTCTTTTTTTGTACGCAGATCCTTTATTTCAGTTTTCCTTTAAAATCTGGACTTGTTGCACCAGAATAAGTCAGAACTTATACAAAAGTTACCATAACAATAGCTGATAGTAAATCAGTTTGGTTTACAATGGCTGTAAGAATATACCATGAATAGTTATATCATTATTAATTTTATAGTGAACACGAGTGTTGCAGATGCCTATGGTTGATGGGTGAAAAGATTTGTGTCTTTAGTCCATAACAGAACTCAGGAATTACCTATCACGATCATAAGTAAGTAAATAAATAAATAAATAAATACTTTGCCAAAAGATAATGCTTATGTATTTTTTCGTCATCGTGTAACCTATATTTCTTTGTTGGGCCACTGCCTGTTATTGTTCTCTGAGTTCAATCTCCCCATGGAGGTCTCACTCACAGCATGGTTACACTTAATGCGGCATAAATACATAGATAGGCAAGGTAAATAAAAACATACTTGCTTTATTAAGGATGTATAGGCAGCATTACTAGACTTGGCCTAACTGACCAAGTATCACACACAATAGAATTAAAACAGCTTGTTAAATTTATCATGAGAATAAATTTGAGCATATTAAAGCTGGTCATGGAAGAGGGAAAGAAAAAGAAAACTTTCAAAATACCATTCTAAATTCAAGCTCTAGGATGATTACAAAGCCTGTATTTTAGCTAGTATCTTTATTACCTTTATTATTTGTCTTTAATAGCAAAGTATTTTGATGGCATTTTTAACGCACTTAAAGATGACTTAAGGCCTTAAAGAAAATTAAAGACACCTTGCAATGAAATAAAAGGCTTGAATTGCTCTCCTTTATGCTTCATAACAGGAACAAGAAAGTTGTCACGCACACTTTAAAAGATACAAGTCTGGTCCATCCAGAAAAATTGTAATATTTTTCCCCCTAATTTCCATGAGAGATTGCTAAAGTACTGACTTCAGAAATTATTACAAATAAATAAGTAGTTGCTATGCAGAGTTAGTAACAGCAGGATACATAGAGCTCACAGCAGTGTATATGTCCAATATTGCTTTGCTAGTGACATCACTTACAGTTATGCATTTTTAATATTTCACACGCCTTTGTCTAGATCAAAAGAATCTTGTAAAAAAGGACTTCATCAGAACAGCCACTATTAGATTAAATATCTCATTTTCTTCATCTCCAGCCTCTAACCCTTTCTCCCCTAACTTAAACATTTGAATATAACATTGCAATCTGCAGGCCATTCTTTGCTATTTTGAGGTAAATAAGAGCTTGCTTTGTGCAAGCTGCTGTGCTTAGGTCTTTGAAATATCAATGTGAGGCTAGTCAAAGACCACATTTTTCAGCTTATTTGACCAGAGATATTTCACTGTCTTAAGTGTTCCTTCAAGTAAGTTCATAATATGCTAGCTACCTGCATTCTCATTTTTTATTTCATACCGACTACTCCAGTGTGTGGCTAGGTGTACAGCAGTGCACTTTTCCTAAGTGACATACAGTAGACCTTACTATTTCATGCAGAGGGTTTCCAATTCCAAGGGCCCGTCACTTCCATGAAGAATTTTTAACTTCTGAGGTCTCTTTTCAAATCAGAATGAAAACAAATATCAAAATTCTCTGCAAAACGAATAACCTCTCAATCCAGCCTAGTCTTTGAAGTATATTCTCTAATCCATTCATACATAACATAGGTTAACATTCTTTTGGTTATTAAAGAGCTCCAGTTGTCCGGAAAAAGGGTGCCAGCTTCTGAACAGCTGGCCAGATGTAATCTTTTTTGTTATTACACATTCTATCCCATTTCAGAGTCTGTCTGCAGTTTAAACCATTCTTTATGTGAAACATTTTCAGTGTCAAGAGAATTGAACCTATTTTTGTGTACTTTTTAATGTTTATTATCTTTCACTGCAATAACTACTTTATTTCACTCTTGGGTTTAGTGACCTGTGTACAAAAATAAAGAGTTTGCTAATGTTTGTTGAATATTTTGGTATATATGGATAAGCCAAATTACAAAAAAAAAAAGGACATTGTATTTTCTTTGTACATGTAATCAGTGATGTGAGATTGGAGCAAAACATGAGTACAATCTGACCAAAACCAAGTACATTTTAAAATATTTTCTTCTCTTATGAAATCTTTGAAGTGATTCTATATTTAAAGTTCAATTTTGATTACATGATCACAACCTATCGTCTTGTGCAGAAAATGGGTAGTTCAGAGGCAGTTTTCAATCTTTCAGTCGCATAATTTTTCAACATGTGGACCATGCCTTTTTTGTTGTTTTACATTATTCAAGGCATGCTCTATAGAAAGAAGCATTAATTTCCTCATGGGAGTTTTATGACACACATCATTATGATATGTAACTTCCACATAAACCTTAATCCATTTTTATTCACAAAATCCATTAACGCAAGTGTATTACTATTTCCATAGTACAGATGGGAAACTGAATCAAAGTGTCTATTAATTTTGGGTACCCAATTTAAAACACTAAAGAGTGGCTTTTTTTTCTTTTGGTATTACTTATACGCACTACACAGCATTTCATAGAGTAAACTTTGAAGATTCAATACATTGCTTAGAGACAACAGCTGCTTTCTCTACATACTTCTCATTGGGCATGTCTAGTAAGCATCACAAAAAAAAAACATGCGCTGGCACTACTGTGCAGTAACTATAGTTAGTACTTCATTAAGCAAGTACTAAATGAAGTGCACAATAACTATTGCACATTAATGAATGTGTAGACATGCCCATTGACTCCCAGAACAAATCCAGTTTTGCACTGTGTTGAATTCTGTCAGGACTCTTCACATTGAAAAAGCTTATTATTGGAGTCACGGTTTACAGGACCAGGCAATGCATTTAAGTTTGAGGATTTTTTGTTTTATTTTGTTTTTTTTGTTTTTGTTTTTAATACTTATTTAGAGATGTAATCCCTTTTTAATTTTCTGCTACATATATTAGTAATTCCTGTGTTATAAAGCACTTCTCTCATAGTTTTTCCATACATTTTTATTAAATGTATTAATAGATACATGATCAGTTGGTAAATATGGGTTGCCATCTAAAAGCCTTGCTAGGAGGAATCTCAAACTTGGAAGGCTCATGTGTTATATGGAAAATCCATTACTAGGAGATTATCTTTCACTGAACCTTTTGTTACACGTCTGTGCATAAATTCTATAGGCTCTTATATTTCTCTTCTTTATGACTATTAAATTATTGTTTAATCAGTTTGGTGACAGAAAAAAAGATTTATACTCTGAAACAAATCACAATGCAGGATTATAAAAAAGGATGTATAATTCAACCGAAATACCCTAACTCAGCATCTGATATTATAAGCAATTAAGGAAACAACTAAAGAAGATAAAAAATGAATCACAAATTGTGTGTTATGCAAATTTATGTAAACCAGCCAAAGAATTAAAGAAAATAATTCTGTAAATATAGCTCACAAGTTATTATAAAACAATTAAATTGCTATATAATCCTCAGTAAAAATGGGGTATTAGATAATTAGAAATGCAAATGTTAAGAAAGTTTTAATCTTTAGTAATATTTTTTCCACCAACTGCTGCAATTAAAAATGAAAAATTTATTTTAATTTTCTTAAAAAGATTCACAATTATTACAAACTTTGAAGCTCCCATCTTTCATTTTGCAAATGAATGCTGAATAAGAAGTTTGTATATGTGATTATTTAATTAGAAATACATCTTAAAATTATCTTCATTATAGTCATTTTGTTATTTAGGAAAATGTTAGCTTATATTTATGAAAGGATTCCCCCTACCTCCTTCTTTTGAAGAAATTCATTTAAGGGAGAAAAAAAGAATTTGATCTATTCAAATTCAAATGCATATTTAGAATGCTTGTGTATGTTAGAGTGGCATTTCTACAAATGATTCCATAATGTGGATGAACTCATTTAGATTTTTTAAAAATGCCCATAACATAGCATCGTTATTCCAGGTGGCCTGATATGACCAGACATCCTTAAGATTTGATGGAAACAGAGAGAGAAATATCAGTTTTCCAAGACTCTACAGGGACTGTTTTACAAACTTGTGCAATCCCAGCACAGTAGCAGTCTATTTTTTTTCTGTAAGACTAAATAAGAATGAAAGAAACCTGACATTAGCAAAGAGTACCTTTTTTCAATGACATACATCATAAAATTCTTGTGAATACTTATTTTGAAGTTGTTACTACTGGAGGAGCTCAATGCAAAATAATAAAATTATGCTAGGCTAGTTTAAAAATACAATCTTATTGTTAAAATAGCTTAGCATCATATTACTAATAAACAATAAAATAGAGAATGGGACCTTAGGATTGACCTCACCCGGCTAACACATTTAACAAGTGTTAAATCTCATCTACACTTGGTGATATATGGTGTTGAAAAACATTAATTAAAGCTGATTAGAACACTTGATTTTTAAGGGGAAAAAAAACTTTTCTAAGGGGTCAAGTTTGATCCAGAATAATTTTGTCTGACTACCTTCTACCTTCTGTCACCAACTTAAAAGGTTAATTTAATTTTGGAACTGTTCCAAACTGTGTTTTTTGGATCTTTGATTTGTTTTGTTTTGCTTCAGTGTTGGGAATATCATTTTTATTAGTAGTAGCAGCAGTAGTATCAAAATTAATCAACAGCAGCAATAATCATAAAAGATTCAATTTGATCAAAATATTTTTGTTTGCTTGTTTTCCAAGGGAAATGAAAAAATTGGGGGGAAATATTCTAGTTAATCTGAAATATTTTGCATGAGACAAACCTGAAATAAACAAAATATTTATTTGCCCTTTCTTTACTTCTCATTTTTCCCTCCACCACCTCCACCCCATGTCAACCTTTCCAGATTGAGGTCAAATTACAAACTGAAAGGTGATCTTAAATGCAAAGTCCATAATTTCATTTTGAAAGGGTTAAAACAAAATATTTTGATCATTTTTTAATGTTTTCTTCTGACCAATGTTATTTGACAAGGAAAACTCAATTTGCTAATATTTTCAACTGCCCTGAAATTGCATTTTTAAGTTGAATGTATTATTAAACAAATAAAAAAAAAGATTTCCTACCTCTTCTAATGATGGCTTATCTAGGTTTCCTAGAAATATACAGTTCAGAAAGAACATTTTCAAAAATATATAGATAGCTTATAAGTAAACTTCTTTTGAAAATGGAGCCAAAATCAGTTGTAAAAATTGACCATGGGTGCTAAATGTTTTTCATAAAGTATAATGTGAACATAAATAACCTTCAGGTTTTAAAATGACCATGGCAATGGCATATCACAGACATACAATATATCCAGTTTTACACAGAAATTGAAAATATATTGCAAAATTACAAATCAGAATTTAAGATTAAAAATGCTATTTTAATTCAATAAATTGCAAGGCCTAAAATTTAATCTTTTATGGTTTAAAAGGATACCCATAGAACAGTCTAAAATGCTAAACATAGTTGCCTAGCATATTTGTATAGAAACTAAAAACAGTTTACTATACCCCTCTGCCTTTTACAAAGCCACATTTTATTTCCTACTCTTCCTATTTCTTCCCCCCACAAAAAGAAAAGAAAAGTCTTTTACACAAGTGAAAAGGGAACTTTCCCATTCACAAAATCTAAAACTTGCAGTTTTTTCTCTTATTGCATTTTTTGGTGTTTCAAACTTGGTAGTTTGGAATAATAGTCACAGGACTTCCATCAGCAGTCCAGGGTCTAGGTCACTAATTACAGATCTGCCCTTTTTTGATGGAAGGGGGTAATCTAAGCTCATTTTGAGTCTGTTCTCAGGGAAAAGCTAGTTTAGCTTTCAGAAAGTTGATCATCAGTAGCAAAAAAGTGTTGGAGACATTTTTTCTTTTCCTCTGCATGAATCCAGAACTGATTTTTCTCTTTGACTGTACTTGGAATCTGAATTTGCAAACCCTGTCTCCTGTAAGTATTATATGCTCCAGTGAGTACAATGTGGCAGGTTTAAGGCTCCAGAATCTTAATTCAAGACCTGTGAACAACAGTTGCTTTAAGTATGTAGCCTATGCCCAAAATATGATTAATAACGTAAAGTGATCATTCCTGGAGTCTGATTTTAGTTCTGGGCCTTTTGTCTTCAGTTGTTTCTGTAATTTTCTTAACATATATGCTTACATTTTCAACCTCCTTTTTTGGTCCCTGCTAAGATATTTCTGTTTAGGGATAGTAATTCTAGCACACCATATCCTTCTTTTAGATTGTAACCCCAGGGTTCCATACAGAAACTGCTAATTAATAGGAGTTGCAATAGCCTGACTCACAGCTACAGCTGCTGTGAGCTGAGTGGGAGGGTGGTTCAGATAATGTTTGCTAATACCTTAATGTTTTATATATAAAGTGAATGTTTCATTTAATGTAAATGTGTTTTACTTCTTATTTATTGTCCTGAATTCGTTACATTTAATCTAAAACTGAAATAACCATTTAAAGTGTTATGCCATTTAACTCTTGTCATATTAATAGATACTACTAAACCGAGCCTCATTTTAATAGAGTCTGAAGAATATGGCAATTTAACTGCTTCCAGAGTCAGTAATATTGAATATAAGTTATGTCCATGCTATTTTGCATTCTAATTAAAATTGCTTTGACAAAATAGATTGTGTATGTTCTTTCAATATATATATATATATATATATATATATTTAAAATTCTCAAAATATTTATGAGTGATTGAAACCCCTCAGGAACCAGGAAAATTTCTAAAAAAACCCTGTTTTTCTGCAAAAAGACAATAATTTAAGAGAGTAATTCAGGAAGATAAAAAAGAAAACAAACTAAAAACACAGGAATACTCCCACAGTCCTGTCTGAATTTTCTGTCAGGTGCAGTAGAAATAATGCTTACAGCCCTTACAAGGAAGGATAGTTTTATTATCCCACAAGACTGCTACTCTGTTACATAATCCCCTAAAATTTACACAGAAGTATAACAAATCAGTGAGGAAGACTGACTATGAAAAAGCATCAAGTCTCTAATGATCAGAGAAGAACTTGGCAGATCCCTGGACTGAAAAGCAGTAGTATTCCGCTAGTGTGGGTTTCCAGTTATTGCACCCACTCGGCACTTTTGTAGAAAATATGAAGACAAATAGATATACTACTTTTTGCTACAAATGTAGCTTTTGAGTAATGTAACACAACTGTTTTTCTGTTGTTAATCCCAAGATTTCAATCATGAGACAGGCACTCAGTCTTTGAAATTCAGAGGAGAGCTTTATATATGGGGTTCGATTTTGAAGTTTTAGCTCATTACAATCCTTCTCTCCCCTTCCCCTTTTCCTTCTTTCTTATTAAAAATTCAACCTAAAATATACATATGCAAATGAGAGGGGTTCCAGTCTCCTTCCCCTGACACAGACAGTACTTTTACCTTCCCCCCTCAGATACCTATTCCCTTTCTTCTCATACAGGACCAATGAGTTCCTCTTTCCCCTACTATACTATAATTTCCTATCTTCATCAAATAGGCTTCAATTGACAAAATAAAGTGTGGGTTTTTTTTCACTCCTAAATGAAAGGTGGATTACCTTCTCTACCTCAGCACAAGAATAGATCCCATTCACTCCCAGGAGAAGAGAAACTCCAAATTATATGCTGGGAATACATGTTCATTAAAAACTATAAAGTAACCCTCACAATTTATTAAAAGTGTAGTTTATGGCATCCCTTTAAGACCAGTCTTTTAACACATACCTTTATGTAAAGATGCCTGAAATGCACTAATTAGACACTCTTATTCAGACAAAACTTATACTAAAGTTAGACCTAAATAAACCAGTTTTATTTGAGTAAAAAACTCTAGGACCTCATTTGATACAGATTTCAGCATCTGAAGCTGGAAAAAATTTCTGATTGAAGTAGGGAAAACAACAGGAAGCAACTGAGGATGTGCTGTCAGGCTACTGAACTGTAAGTTTGTCAAATTAATTGCTTAGGTTATTCTTACCATCACAAAGAAGCATTTATACTCTGTGTCTACGAACGACTGGTTCTCAAGATGTTACATATAGAAAAAATGCACCTTAAAAGAAAGAATTATAGTTGCAAAATTGGAATAGCATTCCCCATAAACTACATGAACCTGAGCCTTTCATCCTTGCCCCCACCCCTTCCCTCTCTCCTCAAGCCCAAAGTATGTAGGTGACGTATGTCAGTGAAAGTTAAAAAAAAAAATGGAGTATGTATTGAAGGGATTGGGATGGAAAAGGATGAAGAAGGAAAAACCCCAGAAGAACATAAAGATGCAACATAATAAAGAGACTAATCACAGGAATCTGCCACAAGGCAGTTATGCTACTGAAATATAATACAAATGATTGTGATGCTAGAGCTCTTACAACCTTTTCAGGACAATTTTAAGGAATGTTTGTGGATATCTATTGTACAAATTGTACATATTTTAAAGATCATACCTGTTGTGGAAGTGTTTTAATTCTGAAACGAATCTAGGAAAGATATTTTTGTTTTGTTTTTCTTTTATAATTTTAAAATTTTCTTATTGGGGGACATACTTTTGTGGTAAAAAAAAAAAAAAATTAAGTGTTTTTTGTTTTGGTTTGCTTTAAAACCTAGGACATATTTTTACATTGACGCCTCTGAAAATTCTTGGGTTTGAATTAGGTCCAGTTTTAAACCCGACTTTAAGGAAAAAAAATCACTTCAATTTTTAAAAAGGACCATGTATGTGTTGCTGCTGATATGCTGCTAGAATAATTTCATCATAGTAAGCAGATGCAGTTCTGTTCATGTTAATGCAGTTGTGTCTACTTATTGGTATAGATAATTTAGCTTATGTTACTGGAAAGAATTATCTATGAAACTTAGTGTTATTATGCAAAGATGCAGAATTCCAACCAGATCCAGGGATAAGGAGATTCCACCAGCACCAAAACTAAATGGTATAAGGGGATCCTGATTGACTACAAGATGATTGACCACAAGATGAATATGAGTCACCAATGCAATGCTGTAGCTAGCAAAACAAACGAAACTCTGGCATGCATCTACTGATGCATCTCAAGCAAAACTAGGGATGTCATCTTTCGGTTTTACTCGGCCTTGGTGTGGCCGCAGCTGGAGTACTGCATCCAGTTTTCAGCCCCCCACTTCAGGAAAAATGTGGAAAAGCTTGACGCAGTCTAGATGAGAGCCACTCATATGATCCAAGGCCTGGAGGGCAGGCCATACAAGGAGAGGCTGAGGGATCTGGGACTCTTCAATCTGGAAAAGAGAAGTCTCAGGGAGGACTTGGTAGCAGCTTACAATTATATAAGAGGGGTACATTAGGACCCAGGAGAACAGCTGTTCACCAGAGCTCCCCAAAGAAGGGATAACAAGATCTAACGGCCACAAACTCCAGGAAGGCCGATTTAGACTGAACATAAGAAAAAAGTTCTTTACAGTGCATGTGTTCAGGGTCTGGAACAGACTCTCCCCAGAGGTGGTGCAAGCACATACTCTGGACTCTTTCAAAAAACATCTGGATATTTTTCTTGCTGGGATCACGTGATCCCAGCGGACTTGCAGCCTATGGTGGTGGGTCCTGTTGACGCCTGTGTTTTTTGTCGTTGGGGGGGGGGGGGGGCGCTGGACATGATGATCTTACAAGATCCCTTCCAGCCCCTAATATCTATGAAATCTATGTAATGGTAGGCCCCTTGAAGGACTGTTTTATTGCCTAATCATGTGTTTAAGGAAGGGAAAGGAGAGTCTCTGTGACTTCTTGGTCAGATAGAATAGTGCAAAATGATTTACTGTTTCCTGTGCACTAGAGGAGAAATGGAGGATTTGGTAGCATCATTTGGTACCTCGAGGAATAACTCCTTCCACTGTCCGTTGGTATTAGATTAGACTAGACCCTTGCTGTGGTGTTAGTTGGAAGGGTTTTTTTGATATGGGAAGAAATGTCTTCCTCACCATCAGCTTGGCTTGGATCAGAGGTGTTGCTTAATAAAGGTGCTATCATATACATGGTCCTTTGTCTTTTCTTTCCTTCCCACTCATTCTGGGGCAAACCATTCTTGAATCCTTAAGAAGTCAATGTATTCATGCTCATCAATTATGTTGGAAGAGACTGGTGGCTAATCATAGTATAAAATTAAGTCAAAGGGATGAATTTCCTTATTTATGAAAGGAAATTAATTAAAGTGGTGAAGGCAGAGCCCAGTAGTTGTATTTGGTTTTGGTTTTCTGGGCTTTTCAGACTTCACATGTCCCATTGATCCAACTGTCTATGGCCTTATACAAACATTCAGTTTCTCATTGAGGAGTTGCTGCTCTCCCAGGAAAAGCCATGAATATATAGTTGTTCACACTTATTCTCTCACAGTAAAAACAATCTGGAGAGATCTTCCTTACCCTACCTGGGGCAATATGTGCCAGAGTGCACATACAGGGGGGTATTCCCCAGGGACAACCAACAGTAACACAACTATGTGCCACTGCTATATGTCCCTGGGGAAATGCACATTCCAGCTCATCTGGATGTGCCCTTGACTTCTAAATATAAAGTTACTTTGCAACTGAAGTAACTCATGTAGAGAAACTTCATCTGACTTCTGGGATTTAATTTATTTTTCCAATATTATAAGGTAAGTGACCACTTGTTTCCAAATGATATATTGTCTGTGGGACTTGATAGGAACCTTTGAGGTATAATAATAGAAATGGATTTTTTTTTTTTTTTATAAAGGGAATTTGTCTATGTGCTATTCTTTTCGGGAGATGAAATGGGATATTTTTTTAATCTTTTAAAATGCGGTTTAAACTTCAAGGGCTGAGTTGGCCTGTTAACCAGATTCCTAGAGGGTAATAAATATATAACCTGATAATATAACTCTGTCATCAGAAAGATAAGAATTTTATTAATGTTTGATTTAGACCTCCTCAGCTGATATCCAGCCTTCAGTTTATCAGCCTAGCATTAAGAGTGTTAAATGTATACATTATTCTAGAATGCATTTGACAGTCTCTCTTATTAATGAAAATAAAACACACAATAAATAATTTAACCCCAACATAGAAACATTTTATGAAAAAGCATTACACTATTGAAAGGAAAGTATTAAATGAATACAGTCATTATGATCATTACTGTATCAACAGTATTTGAACTTTGTGGAAAATTCAGAGTATTGTATTGCAGCTGAAGCACCAATGTCTTATTTCTTTGCATCATTATGTACATACTGCAGTCACTAGAACATTCAGGACATGTCTGCACAGCAGAACTTATTGGCACAATATACAGTACTATGAAAATGCAACTACATTACTTCCGGTCAGGAGCTAACAGTAAAGACCAGGCATAGTGTTTCTTTGCATAGTGCTGCCTTAGACTTTGCACAAATTATGAACCCTCTTAGGAAGTCCAATTTAACTGATTTTTGTTGAATTAAATGTTGAAATTATGTGAAAGGATTTGCCCAATTACTAATAGAAAAGCTGTATTTGCATGTGTTAAAATCAAAAGGTTTTTGTTGATTACTGAATGATTTTCTTTTTTTCCCACACATGGGCAGTGGGAGGAAGCGGGGCGGGGGGAGATGTGAGGAATTTGGTGCCTTTGTTAACACCTTTGCCTTCTAAGTCACCTTTTGTTTTAAATAGTTTCTATTTGTTCCCAGTTCAGCAGTGTAGAGTATTAAAAGCCTATTTTGAAATCTAAGATTTGTTGGGTTTTTTTTAAAGATAGCCTTCATTATATAATGTCTTCTCTCTTTCAGGATGAAATCTTTGAATATTTAAAGGTGGTAAAGCTTTTTGTGGGTGGTCTTTACTGTCCTCCTATGTAAGCACTCCACATTCTACTTAAAAAAAAACCTGGTTTCTTAATTTAAAAATGAAAATGAATTTGCAAACTCAGTAGATTTCTAGTTCTCAAAATGCTAAATATGTGGTCTGATAGGGCAGAAAAATCAAGGAGCAGGTACTGTGTTAGCCTTGAAGTGATGAATTTTCTATATTGCAGTTGGATGCATTTATAACATACTACAAATACATGATCCGCCCATATCTAGGTCTGCTCAAGGAGACCTTGCTGCACTTGTACGATCTAGTCCTGCATACGCAACATGCTTGTGAAGAAAGTAATAATCATATTGCCGATAACTCGTATTGCTGTATACCTCCTCTGCTCACGCTTGTAGGGAGGCAGTTAGACGGGCCAAAGCTACCATGGAGCTGAGGATGCCATCCCAAGTAAAGGATAACAAAACATTGTTTTTTAGATATATAGGGAGTAAAAGGAAGGCCCAGGGTGGAATACGACCTCTACTAAATGGGCATAAGCAATTGGCGACGGACAGGGAGGACAAGACTGAACTCCTCAGTGAGTTCTTTGCTTCAGTGTTCCTAAGTGAGGGGCAGGACAAGGCTCTCACTGGGATTGTAGAGAGGCAGCAGCAAGGCACCAGACTACCAAGCATAGACTCTGAGATGGTGCAGAGGCACTTGGAGGAACTGGATGCATTTAAGTCGGCAGGCCCGGGTGAGCTCCATCCAAGGTCACTGAAGGCACTGGCTGATGTCATTGCACAGCCACTGGAGGGAATATTTGAACACTCATGGTGCACGGGCCAGGTCC
>NW_005842438.1:285636-307618 GCF_000455745.1 Alligator sinensis | reverse complement strand
AATGGGCTCCCAAGGGAGGTGGTGCTCTCCCCTACCCTGGGGGTCTTCAAGAGGAGGTTAGATAAGCATCTAGCTGGGGTCATCTAAACCCAGAACTCTTTCCTGCCTATGTAGGGGGTCGGACTCGATGATCTATTGAGGTCCCTTCCGAGCCTAACATCTATGAATCTATGAATCTATGAAACTCATATCAGGTTGTGATTGTATATCTGAGGTATAGAATATATAGTGGCATCTAAACTTTATCATTTGTATTTTCAGGTTAATTCCATCTACAAATACAAAAGATCAAATAAAGGTACTGTAAAGTATGAAGGAACATCCCCTTCCTCCCCCCCCCCCCCCCCCCCCCCCCCCCCAGAATAGAGGGTGGCATTATCTTTCTATTTAACTTTTTTCCTCATGTGTTCTAAGTTTTATCTTGCTGACTTGAAGTGTTTTACTAACATTCTACAATCAAATCTACTGCTGCCAATCTTGACATCTTCCTGAGCTAGTGTTATTAGTACTATCCATTAGTGTAATATTATTGAGGATTCTGATTTGGAGGTTCCTATGTATTTATATATTGATTTTCCTTTTTAAAGTTAGTTTTTGGAAAGTAAAAATTACTGGGAATGCTATATAATCCTTATTTTATGTAACTACTTCTCACTTCTCTCATCACTCTTTTATTTTAATTGTGTAATTGCTTCTTTCATAATGAAGATGTTCAATACACAGTTATAATTTAAAAAAAATGTTTTAGAGTGGCTTATCTTAATGCAGGTGTTCTCACCATGACTAAAATGGCAACTTATCTCTTTCTGTGTCCTACTGATGATAATAGTTATTTTTGTTTGCTAATTGGTAAAATAAATTCAGTAAAAGCATAATTATAGTGGGTTTTTTTCTTTGGACTGTTTATTTTGAGTTTTTCAAAAACATCATATTTTACCAAACCAGTTTCTCTTCTCTACCAGTAAGGAATGGGGCATTTTGTTATGCATCAATATGGTATAGCACAAAAATGTCTTGGAATGAGGAAATGGACAAACTATTTATGTGAGACTAACTCAATTGAACAAGGGTGGTGTTCATTAGTTGGTTCTATTTCCCCCCATCCTCTACTCCTCTTTACTCTGAAGTGATGGGTCTCATATCATGGTAAAATATCATTTTCAAATAGTTTAAAACAATGTATACATTAGTTTTGCAACTATATTCAGTGGCTAGTCTATCTTTGATTTCAGATTGTTTTAAATTGAATACAATTAGAATTCTATATGTGTGTTGTTTGGAATAATTGCATGCATTTTTTAAGTAAGAAATGTTTTTAAGTAGAATTTAGGCTAACATTTTATTATAAAAAGTTGTCTTCTTTCCAACCACTGACTATTTTAGAAGATAATCTTGATATAATAGGTAGATTGCTTTCAATAAGTTTGTGAGGTGGTCTTGATCACAATCCTTATTATGGTATTAAGAATAAAGGACACTGCATTTGTTTTTGCTTGTTGAAACTCATTTGCTAGGTTCAGTTTGGGAATGTTAAATATTAATTTTGATTATTAATTTATAATTCTATGAATGGAAAAGGAACAAAGTTATGGGATCTCCTCTACCTATAAAAACTTCACCAGTTCCTTTAGGTAGTACATGAAACTGAACAGAGCTTTTCTTTACTTTTTCTGTGGGTGCATCTACATGAGATGCTTTACTGCAAAGTGGCATAGTTTATTGCACAGTAAACATGTGCATCTGCACATACTGTTCAACAAACTTCACTAATTGTGTTTAAATTTGCTACCTGAAGGGGAATGGCTAGAGGACAAGGTGTTGGTCACCTGTCCCTGGGCTCTGCCTCCTAGGCACCCCTGCCCTGGCTCCCCCACCCAGGTGGTGGGGGGGCTCTATTGTTGGGGAGGTATGTCAGGAGGGGTCTGTTTGATGTGAAGGAAATAACTGTTTTTCTTGTAAGATGTGTTTGCAGTGAACCTGGTGCTGGGTGTGGGCGGGGGGTTGGGCATCTATGGGCAGCTTTCCAGGCGGGCTACAGTAGGGAGTGGAGGAGGAGGTGGTCAGCCAAAGCCTCCTGTATCTGGTGCCCTGACTCCTGGGGATAGGATTGTGGCTTGCTCAGAGGACCTCAGTGGAGGGGCCGCCACTGTCAGTGCCATCAGAGCTGATGATCCCACTGCTAGGTGTCCTCCACCTGCCACTCCTGTTCCACCCAAGCCTAATGAAACAGATCTCCCTGAGCCTCACAGATGTTATGCATCATGCAGGCTGTAACAATTACTTTAGGGATGTTGTCCTCAGTGAGGGCGCATCAGCATCCCTTGAGGCAGTCAAAGGCACACTCCACCAGGGCGCGGGTCCAGCACCAGTTAAAATGAGCCTGGTGAGGGTCCATTTGTCTGGTGTAGGGCTACATAAGCCAGGAGAGGAGCAGGTAGGCAGGGTCCCCAGTGAGGAGGGGAAGAACTACCATGGTGCCCAGCTGCAGGTCTGGCACTCTTAGCATGAAGTGGCTGCTCTGCACCAGGGTTGGCAGGGTGGTGTTGCAAAACATGTAGGCATTGTGGCCCTCCCACTGCCTTCCCAGGTGCCACTCACATTTGTGTAGGCACCATGGTGGTCAGCAATGTCCTGGAGCACAATGGAGTGAAAGCCTTTCTTGATGTAGTAGGGGTGGTCTCCATGGGGTGGGAAGGTGATGGGGGATGTGGGTCCTGTCTAGAGCCCCAGTGCACAAGGGAAATCCCAGGGCATGGAACCTCCCCACCAGGGGGTCTTTCACCTGGAGCACCTTGTGCTCGAGCATGTCCTGGAGGGTATCACACACCTCCAGGATGGCCTCTCCAGCAGGGATTTTGCTAACCCCAAAGACATGACCCTTATAGTGGAGACTGGTGGGTGTGGCTAGCTTGAGCAGGGCAAGGGCCAGCCAGGTTGAATACTTCAGCCCTTTCTTCATCATCTGTCACCAGATGTTGCTTCCTGCATTCAGTAAAGGACCCACACTTCCCCTAGGATCAGTATGCCATAAAGGATTTAGCACTTAATGACCAGACTCAGCGATTCATAGACTGAAAACTCAGGCCTCAATGAACTCCTGGAGTCTTTTACATATTTTGTAACTAAAATTTCTAAGATTAAGATGGTCTCTGACTGACTTTGTCTCAAGAAATAGTTGTTGTTTCTTGTTGACTGTTATATAACAAAGGACATTTACAAAGAATACATATATTTATATCAGCAAGTCTTAATAATCCACATCCTAAAGACTGAGAACTCTAACTTACTTTTGTGCATTTTTAATTGCTACTAGAGTATAAGGGAAATGCTAGAAGACTGGAAGAGTGCAGCTGTTATGTTATTGTTCAAGGAACTTAGGTAGAATAACCCAGGTAAGTACAGGCTCATTAATCTGAATCCTGGATCAACTTTTCTATTTTGCTTCAGACTGACCTGGTGAAGACTGTAGAATAGGAATAAAATATCAATCAACCTAGTTCTATGGAAATGCATCTTGTCAAACAAGCCTGATTATCATACTTTGGGTATGCCTACACTTCAGTCACAGACATGAAAACCAGGATAAATTAGTCTGAACTCAGTGTTGCCAAAGCTAGACTGCTACCAATAACTGGGTTAGCTAATTTAAGCTACTTTAGATGTGTGTCCCTACTTACATATTTCTCTGATTGCAATGTTGATACATTCATTAAAGTTATTGCACTTCTGTTTGGTAAAACAATAGACTTTTAAAGGCACTAAATTTAGTGCCACATGACCAATTTAAAAATGTACTATAAAAAATAGAGGATAAGTTAAATGGACTAAGAGCTAACTACCTATTATCTAAAAAAAAACACTTGTAAAGGAGGAATCATCAAGGGATTGAGTGGGATTCTACAGGGCCTGTGGAAGGCTTGAAACAGACTGCCTCCAGAGGTGGTGCAAGCACCTACTCTGGACTCCTTTAAGAGACATTTGGATGTTTATCTTGCTGGGATCCTTTGACCCCAGCTGACTTCCTGCCCCTGGGGGAGGGGGCTGGACTTGATGATCTTCCAAGGTCCCTTCCAGCTCTAGTGTCTATGAAATCAATGAAATCTATGAATATTCCAGTCAATATTTAGTGATCTGAAAGCAATTATAAAATCAGTACTAACAAAAACTACTTGTGATACAAAAATGGTAACATGCTAAATAATGACGTAGACAAGCTAGTTTAAACAAGTGATCTGTATCACCTGATAACCTGGAGCTGTTTAAGCAAAATGGGTTTTCATGCAGGCAAACACAAACTATATATCTAGGAATGAGGACAATAAAGAATGCAGGTCATATTTTTACAGAATGGGAGAATGTGTCTTTGGAAACAGTGACTCTGAAAAGGATATTGAATGTATAGTGGATAAGCAAGCTAATAAAAAATAATGATCTGTGGATATAAAAAATACAGTAGAGAGTAGGGCTGTGTGAAGGTTCAGTCACTGATTCAATTCAGAGGAGATTCGGACCGATTTGGTGGCCAAATCAGAATCGAATCAGAAGCCCCATTAATCTCTCTGAATCAAATCAGAAGCCTCCGATTTGATTTGGAGAGATTCAGAGAGATTTGGCGATTCTCCAAATCAGAATCCAATCTTCAGGTTCAGATTCAGCCGAATCAGATTGGAACAGTGATTTGAATCAGCAAATGAAATCACTGTCCCCTGAATTGGGCCAAATCCAAATCCGAATCAAATACTGCCCACTTTGCACACCCCTAGTAGTGAGCAGGAATATTCTACTTACCTGGATCCAAGACAACTGTGAATCTAAAATGATCCCCCCGACCCTGTAATTAGATTCAATACATGGAAAATCTTTACACGTGTTATACATTTCCCATGTGTAGAATCTGTTTATTGAAAGAGGAGGCAATGGGATGTAAGCAGTAGGAAAGGCAGGCAATGGAGAGGGTGAGGGAGGCATTGGTGAGGACAGGTGGAGGGGGAACAGTTAAACTATGTCATATTCATAGAAAATAGTACCAATATCTGCTCATTCTACATAGCCTCATACACTGTAGATGTACTGAGATCACTGGGGACCATCTGGATACTAAATGCTATCCACTGATTTGAAAGGAGATCATGTACCCTGTTTTGCTGATGGAAAAAACAAGGCTTAAAGAAATGAAATGACTTAATATGGCATGATGCCCACCGGATCCAGCTAGCCTAAGTCTACCGCTATCTCAGTAGGACTTGTGTGGGTCATACACCTAATTCTGTCAGCTCTGCACTCTGAGCCACAAGCCTTAGACTATTGTTCAAGGGACTATTATAAGAGGATCTTCCTTTCATCAGCTAGCTTAAGTAGGAACATTTAAACAGAAGTTTAAAAGTCCCCGCATTTAGCCATTATCTTTTAGGAAGAAGGAAATATTGTCATACTAGCTAGAACTCTCCATCATCTACTGTTAATTTATAGGTTTAAAAAAATCAAAAGTTTATTTTCATTCATTCTGCCAAGTATATTTATATTCATGCTGTACATCAAAGTATGGGTTCTACAGTTGGTTTACAGTGGTATTCCTTTTGTTTAAAACTGTTCCACTCCTAAAGTCTGGAGAAAGTTCAAGTATAGTCAATTAACATTTCTGACATTAGGGATATCATTACATTTTTTTAATCAAAAATATTGTCCTACTTTCCTTTTAAGTCTCTTAAAAAAAATTCAAATACTCCAAATTTATGATCACTTTGTCAGTTTATCCCTGCAGAAGGAGTACACAAAAACAGACTTCAAAGCCATCTTTGTTCTGCACATGCATATCAAAGAAAACACCTATTTTATTTTGCTGCATCAAAGTCTATTAAGTACTGTTTTAACATTTGAGAAATATCACAATTTGACATTCAATGAATCTGATGTTCATCAATGTGTCTTCATTAATTCCTTCAGTTAGGTTTTATTTTTTGAAGTCACATCAAAAGTTCAAAAATTATATATACATATATATTTGTTTAATGAACCATTTTATTAAAAAAGATTAAAAGCATACAATTATGATTGTCATTCTATAAAGGTTCTTTAGCTGGTGATTATTCTATTAATTATGGTTGTATAGTTCTCTTCACTTGCACAGTCACCCATAAGCTTCTATGGTGTGGCTTCTGATTCTCCCCGCCCCCCCAGAATTTATTTATGGAAATCTTAAGCCTCTATGAAAAGTTCTGATGAAGAAGTATTTTTAAGCACTGTTAAGGTTAGTCAAAGTTACTTAGAAGCAATCCCTAAAAGCTTCTTCACTACAAGCAAATGAATCTTTCTTCACAGATACATTTTAGAATAATGACATGGATTTAGATTCCCAAATAGTGTGTGATCCTGGTGCTCATTAGTGGAGTCATAATTTATACTTGTGAAGATACCTGTGTTATGTTTCAAAGATAAACTTTTCTGATTAACTCGTCTCTTTAGACATATCATTAAAAGTAATGTCATTGGTACAACATAATTGTTTTCTTTACTCCAAAAGAATTAAAGCTGCATTATTTTAGCATAAAGATTGTTGAAAAATCTATGGCCATTTAAAACATCATTGCAACAGTTCTGCTAAGCAGTTTACAGCAAGGATACAATGTTGTTCACTTGTTCCAAGAGCACAGACTTCTACAACATAAATTATTGGGCAGTATTCTCCCATTATGGGCTTAGAACCCCTAACCCAGAGTGTCACGGATTCTACAGAACAATGCAAATGGACATAGTTAAACATAGACACGTGTCAGTTTATTGTGCTTGTGAAATTTCTCTACAAATGTTTGTGATTTTTTTTTTATGGAAGCTAAAGTGTGGCTTTATGTTATATACATTCAGGAAGTTCAAGATTGATGCTGTAGCCATAATGGTCCAGGAATTATGAGAGAGGCAAGGTTTTCCTAGGGTGATATCTTTTACTGAATTAACTATGTAGTTGGGATAACATTAGACACGCTTTTGTAAAAAGTCCAGTAAAAGAAATCGCCCTTAGTCAGTCCAGTAAAAGATATCGCCCTTAGAAATCTTTGCCTCATACTTTCAGAAATAAATTTTAGGCATTAAACTTGTAAAACAAAGACTTGAAAGTTGGCAAATGCAAGAATTGATTATAGGTAAGTGTGTAGGTAGAGGTGGCCAAAAACTGGATTTTCTATTTTGCAAAAAAAATTACAATTTCCAAAAATTATTTTAGCACACATGATAATTAAATCTTACAATTTCAAAATATTTTGCAGAATGGAATTAAAAAATATCATGTTGAAAATTATTAAATTAAATGTTTGGTCCCAATCTGCAGAGGTCCCTCAAGGAAAGTGGCAGGAGAAGTAAATAAGGTATCTGGAAAACACACACGAACACAAAAAAACTTGAAACAAAACAACAACACAAAAACAAAGCTGAAAGGAAATAAAAAATTCTGATTTAATTTCAAATTGTGGAGTTTTTTTACCAGTTTAGATTATTTATTTATTTATTTATTTATTTGGTATGAAAAGTTTTCCTGAACAATATTTTGTATTTTGATCAGCTCTTTATGAAATCATAATTCTATTGCCATATTCATTATGCTAAAATTATGATTAATTATGATTAAAATCATGATTAATTACATGATCATAACTTCATATTTTTTCTGTAAAGCTGTATTAGAGTAATTTGCTTCTAGCACAGTGAGGCATAATTAGATAAAATGTAAACAAATATGCATCAGACCAGTGGACCCAAACTGTTTTATTCATTTCCCTTCAGACCTTCAGGTAAGTTTTTTTTCAAAAGCACATTGTATTAGTAACTGCCTCTGTTGAAGTCAGAGGGCTTTCTCTTAATTTACATCATCTCCCAGTGAAATCAGTGTTGAACATATCTGAATATTGGAAAGGTTTGCAATACTATCTATTATTAAAATTCCCTGGCACTTCCCATTATAAAACCTTTCTTTCGTTGCTTAATCGTTTGCCAAACTTCAGCCATTAGAGTGTAAATTTTGTAGGCCAGGAACATGCTCCAGGCCTTTTACTTCCTTTGCTTTTCTTTTTTATATACAGCTCTAACAGTTCAGCTGTTTCTGAGCAAAAGGCTACAGAAAAAGTATTACAGTATTTTGCCATATCAATTTCTATTACTGTAGAATCCTATAGCAACAGGCCTTTGAGTCAGGGTTTTGATGCTTCTCATGCCTATGAAAATTTGCCTGAATTTGGACAATTTATACGCCTTTGGGAATTAATCAATTTGCACGTGTTCTGTAAAAGTTATATGTAAGCATGTAATTTCCATGAAAACATCTCTTTGGCCATGGTCTAGGCAGGAACCTGGCTGGATTTTCCTGTAATTGAAGTCCTGATCATTTGTTTTGGGTCTGGGTATAGGTAGTTACCTGAGAGTAGCGTTGTTCTTTTCTATATTCTTATTGATTTCCCCTGCTGAATGTGGGGGATATGAAGTAGGAATCTGTGTGATTCCAGAAGACAAGAAATAGAAATGAGGGTTGTCTGCAGGGTGAATACACTTGGGAAAAGAACATTAGGGAAAAGAGGAATTTAATGGCTGACAAGGAGGAGCTGAGTAAAAAAGGTGGCAGGGGTGCTTTAATTAAAGCTTGTTGAATGAATACATGTGATATTGTGGGTGTTTTAATTAGAGTGGTTCTTGGAGCCTCTAATTAAAGCGACTCCCTCTACCTTGGAGCATATGTAAAGACACCTTCACATGGTCTTTGTGGTTTGTTTACAATGGCATAAGTGACTACATCACTTATATGGCAACAATAAGTAGGATCCAGTGAGCATTTTACTACAGAATACAGTCCTAGGATTGAAATATAATTGGCTAGCCCATGAAGTGAAGACCTGATTCAAAATCCATTGAAGTTGATGAGATTTTCCTATTTGGGCTCTAACCAAATAACACTAGACTGTAACTGGACAGTATTTTCAAGAGTCAGAACATATCCATCATATTATCTTTGCTTAGATCCATATATTTAGCAAAAAGAAAATTCATAGCTGGAAAATTTCAAATTGAGTATATTCATTTTAATCTCCCTATTTGACCTCTAACAATGTTGTGTACTGCAACTCTCTTCTGAATGAAATGTCAGACTTGCTCAGCTGCTCAATATATGTGTGACTAAGTCAATCTCTGCCTGCAGTCTAAAATAAATCCAAGTAGCACTACACAAGTAGGATTGTCTCATGAGTTGCTACTAGACTGGATTAAATTAAAACCATGGCTAGTCCATAGGGTCCTAGTATATGTAGCTTCTTAAACCAGCAGCTTTTTCTTGGCCTAAGCCACTTGACATCACTTATGTGAAGCTTCTGAGGAAGCTATTGCTCTGGCAAAAGCCACTCTAAACCAGGAGAGAAACAGGGGATTTGAGAAGAAAAAGTCCTTGTTTATTCTTCTTGCAGAAGAATTTTAACACTGGTTGGCTTCATCTACATGAGTAGCTGACTGTGTTGTTGTTACTATGCAATCATTTTGTACTTACTTAACTAAGTACTAAATGACTGCACAGTAACCAGCATTACTGCACAGTCCCATTGCTGCACAGTTGTTTTTAGATGCTATTGTTCAGTAGCAATCAGCTACTGCGCAGTAGCATTACCATCATGGTTCATGCCCAGCAATGCTATGAGACCGTAGCATGCAGTAGACTGTTGCTACTGCTCCGTAGCATCTCATATAGACATGCCCCCTGATTACGAAATATAGTACATCTGCTATACTGATGAACTGCTAAGATATGTCTTAATTTTCTGTTTGTTACCATGCTGATTCCATTGCTTTTAATGGAATAGAAGCAAGTTTTTTGAAGAGCTAGTAAGGAAACAGTAGGTTAAATTCCACTATTAGTAAACCAAAAAGAAAAAAAAATAGATTAAACCTCAAAGATCAATGCCAAAAAACCCCCCAAAACATCAGATTGGACACCTCACAGTGGACGAAACCCTAACCTTGACCACTACATTGACTACTTCAGGGAAAGAATGAACAATGAAATAATCAGCAACACGCGCCACCACAACAACCTCTCTCTACCAGAGAAAAAGGCCATAGAATCTCTAAGATCCAACCACCAAATAATAATAAAACCAGCAGATAAAGGAGGAGCCATAGTCATCCTAAACCTAATGCACATTTTCCTAGTACTGCACCATGGAGGGTGCCTATGGACCAGCATGGAGGCTGTTCCAACACGCTGGAATTCCAGTGCATTGGAGCAGACTGGATTAATCGAGTCTGGAGCATGGCAATTGCTGCGCTCCAGCAGCCTCCAGCACCTTGTGTATCAGCATCCCCACGCTTGAAAATGGTGGCGGGGGCACTTGAACTAAAGCTCATTAAATGAGCTTTAGTTCAATTGCCCCCACCACCATTTTCAAGAGCTGGGACACTGATACATGACACGCGGTGGCGCTTTGATTAGAGCAGCTCTCAGAGCCGCTCTAAGGAAAGCACCACCCCCCTACCCCCAGAGCTCATGTAAAAGTGCCCAGAGGTACTAGATTTAATGCACATTAAAGCTTCTTAACGCATGTGTAGATGCACCCGCAGAGAGGGACATTTACATCCATAGCCTGAACTGTGCTTGTTCTGTAGAGAGGATTTTGTTTCTCCGAGCTGTTAATCCAGCACCTTTTGTGAGCACAGACATTCTGCCTTTGTGCAGTGGCAGGTAGTGGACACTAAAGTGGGAGAAAAAGCCCCACTTCTGGCTCTTTTCTGCAGAAGGATCGTATTTGTAAAGATCTGGGGTGCAAACACGGATGAACACGTGCACTGTAACTTCTTTGCTTACTCCAGTGTTTGCAGGACCGTAGTCATCTAGGCTTCTAACTGTTGCCTAAGAAGAAAGTTAAAGAATTGTGGAATTGGATGAGAATTTTTTTTATGGGATTTTTTTTGGGGGGGTGAATTAGAAATGTAATTAATGGAATGTTGTGGAACAAGATTGTTATTTTTTCCAATTAAATTCCTGACTTAAAATTGTTGCTTGAAGGAAAAGGGCTTAGAAATCATCAATTTCCACTTTCAGTATATTTTTTAAATTAAACAAGTTTTGTTTTGAAACAGCTCTTTACTTTGAAATAAGACTAACTCTGCACTAAAAGTGAAAACCGGTGGAGTTGGGAGGAAATATTTTGATATTATCAAAATTTAAACATTTTCAATGGCCCAAGATTATTTCCCCCCCGCCCCCGCTCCCACCATATGTAGGTGTGTGTTTTGGCTGCAGAAACATCCAAGACTGACTTCTGCCCAGTTTGGGACAGGATATTTTTTTTTAAATCTAAAAAGAAAATGTCACTGGACATGAATAGTATTTCCCACCTAACACTACTAACCGAAACATGGAATTTTTAAAGACGAGGACCAGAGCTGTGCTTCTGCTTTGCACAACAGACCCCATCTCCTCCAATCCTGAACTGCGGGGCTTAGAAGTCAAATCAAAGCTATTTTGTTTGCTAACAGTCTCCAATTGTTGTCTTCGAGGCATTTTAAATGGAATCAGGAACCTTAAGTGAAACACTTCTATATTTTTAGAAACAGAAAAATATGGAAACAAATCCTGCAACATTATCCAACAAAACAGAGAGGTTTAGTTCTGTGCCCCCATGGCTCTCCATGTTGGTAGCAAGGGAAGAGCACACAGCAACTGCTGAAGCTTCCTTAGCCTGACGAAGGGTTTTTGAACCCGAAAGCTTGCTTAATAACTATTCTCCAACCATTTGGGTTGGTCTAATAAAAGATATCAAATTCACCCAAGGAACCTTGTCTGCCTATATCCTTAGACCAACATGGCTACAACCTAAACCCCTGGTTCTCTCTTTGAAACTATTATAAGTAATCTTCCTTGAAAAACCTTCCTGCTAGCTATTCTGGAAAGACCAAACATAAATGCCTCTGTTTCTCCAGAAAATCATAGTATATGCACTGATGCTGATCCATCTGCATTTTTGACACACACAAAAATAGCAGCAAAATGTAATATACAGGAAGTTGGTACTGTGTTTTGCCCTTTGGGCTTTGTATTGCTTTGATTCAGCTGAAGTTTCACAGGCATCAAGCAGATTAAATAAAAAAGTAGAAGTAGAACACAATAGTATCCTATTCCATTCTATATGTTGGTAATACTGAAAATCAGCTACTTCATTAGGATCCTGGAGGAACTGGGCAGCTCCATGGGAGTTTGGCATCTAGTTCCATTAGGGTATGAACATATGATTAATTTACCTTCTAGTAACAGGGGACATTTACCCTACAGCATCAGCTCTGTTGTAACTGCCTATGTATATACTGAGTTATAGCAATTTACCACTTTCATTAAGGGGCAAACTATTGTTTGGTTTCCACTTAGCAGAAGCAACACGAAAGTGCATATACGTACTTCCAGAGCAACTGGCATGAGGTAAAGCTCATTCTTTCTTACCCCATATTAAAATGTCCATATGTCTATATTGTTAGTCTCATTAAAAATCTTAGCCTTGAAGGCAAAAGTATCTAAGTTTAGGTATTTGCTTTGGGGGGTAGGTGGGGAGAAACTTTGAAGCTCTTAATTTCTGCCTTGTCTGAGACTGGTGTTTGGTAACTATTATTTTAATTCAAGCGAAAGTTTTTGTATTCCATGAACAACACTGAAGCATTATGAAGGAATATGAGGGCCTATAATTTATGTGCATGGCTGTGCACTTTTTAAGATAATTCAAAGTGCATGGCCAGTACTGTGGGTACAGCTTGTTGAGGGTAGCCAAGTTTTATTCTCTTGTTCTTCACTGACCCTGTAAAGCTATACTGACATGCTCATTTTAATTCACCATAGTTTTAATACTGTTATCCCAATAACAGAATATCACATTTACATAATTTAAGCAAAAATAATGTTTAATTTATACTAAAAACAGAAGTACAAATGGTATAAATAAAAACATAGGTCAGGCATTGTCAAACAATGTGATGTGAATTGCACATAATTCTTTGTTAATTTTTAACAATCCATGGGGGGAAAAAATAAAATAACAGATCCAAGAAAACAGTTAGGCATTGTATTTAGATGCTTGCATTCCCCAGTAGAATCCAGAACCCTGAGTAAAACACCTAAGCCACCTCAGGGGAGAAATTGATGCTTCAGAATGGGGTTTGAAATAGCATATTAATCTGGGCGCTGCCTAGATAATTTCTGTAAAGAAATGCTGAGGGTAGGGGTGAGAATGTTATATAAAACAATTTGATAAAATACTTGGTACAGAGATGGGAACCCAGATCCCCTCTCTTCCAGACAAGAGTTCTAACCACTAATCCTGCTTATTCACATGTCCTCTTTCTCACTCAATAAAGCTTGAATTCCTTTCTGTAAAATGGCACAGTCTCAGCAACAGGACTGGAGAGTGCCCCTACCCACAAGAGCATGTTGGATAGGGTACTTTCCTGAGAAATGAGAAGTAGTGAGTGTGAGTCCCTTCACAAAGAGAAGGGAGTTGAAACAGTAGTTAGAGTACTTCCCCAGCATGTTGTAAAAGGATATGTGCAAGCATTCATGGCATCCAATCTAGGTTTAGGTGGTTGCTTGGAGCAGCACAGAAAGCCTGATATAAGTAACTTGGGGTAGAGGGAGGGCCCAGCAGGTCCTTGGAGGAGCTATCAGTTCCAGGGGGTTGATATGTTTGGGGTGGGGAGGATGACTCATTGTTTTTCAGGAGGGTGCCCAGCTCATGGTTGGGTGGGAGGAGAGTTGCTCAGTCCGGTAGTGGTAGTCAGGGGGTTAAAAATAGTCAGTCAGTAGGGCTGTGCAAAACAGCACCATTTCATTTTTGACTTCCATTTCACTGTTTTGACAGGACAGCGTTTTATTTTGAGTTTCATTTTGTTCCGAAGCACTGTAACATTTCATTTCGTCAAAACTTTTGCTGTTTCGATGCTGTTTTAAAGTTTCGCCCATAGGCTATAATGGGGAATCATGAAACTGTCTATAACTTTGTCAATGTTGTCTTATTCTAATTAAAACAGTAGGGAGGGTATCCCCTGCTGAGGCTGCAAAGTCTGCCAAGTTTCAAGGAGATAGGTGCAGGGGGTTTTGGGAAACTGCACCTCAAGCTGCTGACAAGCAAAACTCATAATGTGTGACTTTGTGTGTGTATTAAGGTGTGCCCTCACTGGTGCTGGGGCCTCTACACAACATGGTAGTGTGCCCCAATGAGACCTTCTGTGGCTGTTGGCGCGGGGCACGGGTGGTCCCTGCCACTTTAAGGGCTAGATCAAACACTCAGCAGGTGTTTGATTATGGCAGTCATTTTAGAACTGTGGCCACATAAACAAGAGCAGTTTACTGCTGGGAGGCAGGCAGGAACCACTGCCTGGCTAAGATGCTGTATGGAAGCATCTTGCAGGTAGGGGCCAGAGGCTCGGGTCCTGGGCATGACCTAAAATTGCACCCTGCCATGAGTGGATGGTCTGGTGGGGCTCCCGGAGGTGTGGGAACCCCAGGAAAATGCCAGACCAGTTACCACCCTGGTGAAAGGTGGGTAGGGGTGCCTTAACCCCAGTCCTCACTTTCAGGTGGGTTATTTGAACCATTTAATCCAGGGAAGGCCAGGTAAGCTTCTTGAAGCACCTGAGCCTGCTGGGATGAGTGGCCCCATGGGGCCAGGCATGCTTTATGAAGCACCTGAGCTGGAAATGGGGTCCTCAATCTCTGAGTACAGGCAGGAGGCTTAGACGTAACCCGAGGGACCAGACTGGTCAATGCTGGGGCCAGGACACAGATATGGGTCAAAAGGGCCAGGGGCCCACCATGAGGGATTCCCACTTAGAGCAGAGAAGTTTGGGGTCCCAACTGGCCTGAGATGGGTCCAGGGCTTAAAGAGAAGCTGAAGAGTCCAGACTTAATGGGCCAAGGGGATGGCTGAGTTGAACACCTGAGATGCCATCTGTGAGGCTTGGGTTATGGTGTAGGGGTGAAACAGAGCTGCAGATAACCCCCCTCCCCCCATATCAGGGTGTATAATGGGCAGCCTCCCATCTAATTGTTACATCAAAATTATTACATCAAGGTGTGGCAGGGAAGTGAGATGGGTGACTGACCTGTAGACAGGGGACATGCCGGTGCTTGTATTGGGCATGAAAGCTTGCCCCTGTGTAGCATGAACTGAACTAATGTAGCTGATGTTAACATAGAGTGTAATAACAGTGAAATGTAACCATGTTAGTCTTGTCCTGTAAGCAACCTGAAAACTCCATGCTGTATCCTTTTGCTTGACATAAGTGAATTAACTTTGCATAGCCTTTATGTATTATGAGTGTGTGTAAAAGGGCGAATGGTGAGAGAATGGCATAGAGATGGAAGAAGAAGATTCAACTGTTTATGTAAGCAACAAAGTGCCAAATGTAAGTTACCAACCACTAACTAGCTAACAAATGGCTGAAGAATCCCTTTGAAGCTCGAAGGCACAAAGGAAATACCAGAAGAAGAAATTCTTCCAGACAGGCAACAAAAACACTCCAAGGCTAAGATAAGCTGAAGACAAAAGAAGAACAAGTGCAGATACAGAAGCTGGGTATGGAAAAACCCCAAAGCACTGAAACAAAGGATGCCAATCCCTATAAAAGAACACTTTGAAAATGCCAAGTTGGGTGAGTCCCTTTCTCTACTGCTGTTTCATCGGAGCACAGATACATCTGTTCACCCCGCTCCAGCTGTTATCTTTAAATCTGCTATCTTCAAATCATCATCATCTACTCAATAAGCCCGGGTTGGCCACCCTGGGCTGATATTGAGCAACTATTGCTGATAACTATATCTGGTGTGTGTGTGGATGAAATGGTTGTTTTGTGTATGTGTATGTCTGTGTGTAATGATGTGTTTGATGATTTATGTGTGGTTTGTATGAACGGTGTGCCTGAACCTCTATGTTTAACTCGTGTAATCAATAAATGTGGCACCTTGCCTTATCCCCCTTTATAAAGTCTCACTCGTGATTTGAGCAATTGGCAATTTGTGTAACACCTGTCACACCTTCTCATCCCCTATAGCCTCAGCATGGTCCACAACTTTAAATAACAACAGGTAATAAGTAAGCAGCAGAGTAGCACTAGCATCTCAGGCAGCCAAACTATCATAGAGCCTTTCTTTCCTTTCCTGCAGGAACTTCTTCTCCAGCAGCTGCCAGAGAACTCTCCATGCCAGTCCCAGCCCTGGGGTTTAGATGTGCCCAGGGCTCTGCCTCCTTCTGGTCAGCTGACCAGGACAGATGCTAGGGGTGATGGTCTAAGGACATGGCACTGGCAGACAAGGTTCTCTGGGTCAATCTGGTATCTTTTGGTAGACTGACTGAATAGTTAGAAAAATATATCTTAGCAAGGTTTTGGGCTGAAAAACCCTTCATCAGGCTGAGGAAGCACCTGCAGTTGGGGGGGGTGTGTGTGTGCTGTTTCTGAATGGAAGGAATAGTAAAGCAGCCAGAGGCTACCATGCAATGCAGGCAAGAAATTCAGTTGGTGAAAATGGAAATGGAGGCAACAGGGGATGAGGAACAGGCTGGAGGAGGGGGGAGGGGGATGTAGCAGGTAAAAGTGGAGAGATACCAGATGTCTGGCAGGTTGTAGTGTGTCAGAATTCCAACGTCTATATTGAGTCCATGAGCGTCTGTTCCTAGGAGGTTGATGAAGTGCAGTTCATAGGCTCATCTGTGAAAAGTGGTTCCCTAGGCATCTGGCTCCACAGGCACCTCTCCACTTTTACGTGCTACATCCCTTTCTCCCCATCTTATACACTGGAGGGGGAAGGATGGGAACTACATAATGTGAATGGGAGACTTGCATCCTTAGCACAGAGAGATTTTTATTGTTGCTTTCTTTGGTGAGCTAAAGTCTAGGCCTGAATAAAAATTCACACTAAAATCTCCCACTAAGACACATTGCAAATATATATACATTTCTAAATATGTATATAAATATATATATCTTCATTTCTAAATCTGTTCACTCCTAAATTACATTACTGCTGAAATGCAATTTAGGAGTGAAAGTTCTCTACCACTCACAATACTGAGAAGTCAGAAGCTTCTTCTCTCTTCCCTGCATCAGTTCTGGGGTGGATTAGTACTTGTCAATTAAATAATTATATAAAATATACTCAAATGTTATAAAAATATAAAAAATATAAATATTTTTTTTTCCTGGGAGATGAGGGGAACTCCTGTGATTCTAAATATAAAAACACTTGTTTTCAATATTTGATCTAATATTTTACATAGATCTATAAAGCACATATAAGAAATATATAATAAAATGTGACTGAAATGGCCATGTTGGATCTTGGATGAAAAGATAAGAACCGTGGAGTAGATTTTTTTAACAGATGAGTAGTAGTAGTACTGCAATTTATTTATTAACATTGTCCAAGTATCTACTCACTTTCTCACTGATGAATCCAGACTATGATTTCATTATGTATTGTGTAATTTAGACTGTTTATTTCTTTTATTGTTTTTTATTTCAGGTTTTATCATTCTATTTTTAGAGTTATTTTTTTTTTCTTTGCAATACTGAATACTATCTGGGGGGGAGTAATAGATGCATTATTCAAGGAAGGGTTTAAATTACAAAATGCCATACCTTCCTTTGAATTTAACAAATAAAGGTTTATTATAGGAGATTATAGTGAAAAAATCACTATTGTCGTAAATAAACCTGACTGACAGTAAACAATTTCAAACTAATAAATAAATTCAATTGCCTCGTAGATCAATTTTCTGAAATATACATTACTCCAGAAAATGTAAAAGGCAGTTTCAGTTCCTTTGCAAGTAGGTACAATAGTTTAAGCAGTGAGTAATATTCACACAAATTTCATTGGATGGTATGAATTAATCAGCTGATTTCCTATAAATCATGAAAATCTGTTATTAAGTACATAAAACAGGGATGGCTAACCTGTGGCACATGTGCCCTAAGTGGCAGACAGCAGATTGGGGAAGGAACAGGCAGCACAATTGCAGATGAAGCAGGGAGTGCGTATACTTGAGCTATTAATGTCTGGATGGCAGCGTCAAGCAGCAGAGAGGCTGGTTGGGGCACAAGAGTGCCAAAACTGCAGAGTTGTGTGGAAGACCCCCAAAATCGCTGCCAGTCTGAGGCTGCTCCACTTTGGTTCAAAATGCTGCGGTCCCAGTCATCACCCACATGTGCATTGCAGCACAGTAAATGACTCCTCCATATGTGCAGTTAATTCATTCAATGTGCCCTAATACCAGCACACATGTAGATGATGACACTTTACTGAAAGGTTAATTAGTTAACTGCAGTAAAGCAGACATGTAGATGCAATGAAGAAGCAGGAAACAGAGCATCAGATCAAGCAGAAAGCACAAGGCAAGACCAGAAAGCTAAGCAACATATCAGATGAGGGAAAGGAATAACAGTGGCACTGAGAGGGGGAACAGAGATAATTTGTGGCATGCCTGCCAAAAAGGTTGGCCCCCACTTATTTAAAGCAAGTGCTGTTAATGAAAGAGCCTGAATACAGTTGCTGAAAGCAGAGAAAACAACTCTTATGAAACTGTGTCTGCATTTTGAATATTATAATTTTGTCTATCATGAAAGATGCAACTCTATAGATTTAAGGTCAGACAGAATTCTTACACAGGAGTTTGAGATACAAGAAGGCAACATGAGTCTCATTACTTTTTGCTTTTTTATACAAGCAATAGACTATACACAAAACCTTTTTTGTATGGGCATCAGGTCAACCAATTCACTCCTATGGGAGGCTTTTCAGGCAAAAAGATTTCTAAGTCAGTTGACCAATAGGCTGGATTCAGCCTGTGAAGAGAGGACCTAAGCCTGCAAAGGTTGGACATGGCCTGTGTCTGAAGCACCTAATGCCATTGGAACAGCTGAGGGTTTGCAGGGGTTGCATTCCCTCTTTAGCCTCATGCCCTTCCCACGAGATTTCTTGCTGCTGCAGGCAGAAGTGGTCAATGTGGCTAGCACCCAGGAATTACATCTCCTGCAGTGTACTACCACTACTGCCTTTCTTGTCACTGACTTCACTGCTGCCAATTGCAACTGTCTATGGGAATTGGCAGCACTTGGCAACAGGGGTCAATAGTCACAGCATAGGTGGATTCATGTATGGGCCAGCTGGGCCTGGGCCCAGGGGCCCCTGCCTTGATGTGGATGGAACCAGTGGCCGGGCTGGGCCGGGCTGGGCCAAGCCAGGCCATGCGTACGTGACACCAGTGGGTCGTGGCACCATTTGCTGGGTGTCGCTGCAGCCAGACTGAGCTGTGATGGGGAGAGGGGCCACCCCGAAGCTCAGTCTGTGCTGTACACAGCTGGCAGGCAGCAGCTCCAAACTCCCAGTGCTGGTTCCAGTGTGGAGCTGTGGACGGGGGCAGCTGTGGCTCCTGCCCCAGGCCTGGTGGGCAGCATGTCCTGCTCCGGTGCTGCTCCCTCTGCACCAGCAAGGGATGGATCCCATGGCTGCTTGGTAGGGCAGGGCATGGGTCAGGGGGACCTAGGCTGGGTGGGGGGTGGGGGGGCCAGGCCGATGGCCCCAATTAATCTCCATCTGCCTTTGCAATGATGGGGATGTTATAGGGTTCCTAAACTAGTGGAGGCTGCTGCTCTCTATGTCAACACCTCCCCCTGCAGCAGTAGGATCTCTTGGCGGGGCTCAGGTGGTGTGAGGATGATGAGAGGACTGAGACTTTCCCTCTGTCAGTGATATGCTGAGGAGGCGATTGATAGGGGGGATTGCCTGGTAAGAGGGAATTGGTGGATAACAAGTCTGCTGTTGTTTAAATGTTACAGATCCCAGTTCTATACCTCTATTTTTATTTGTGTATGTATAATATCTATTTAAAACCTTCATTTTCCTTTTTAACCAGGATAAGTTTTTAATTAAAATTATGATCTTTTTCAATAGTTGAATGGAAGATTGGGAGTGTGTGGTGGGGTGGCATCTGGGGAAAAGCTAATAAAGCTGTCTGCGGTGTTCATTAACATTTTCTAAATTCTTCCTCACAATCAACTTAACTTACATTTTTTCACCCATTTTGAAAAATAAGTCCTTTCAAAGAACCAAATACATACATATTTCTGATCAGGATTGTAATGCTAATCCTAGGCAACCATCAGTGTCTAGTCAGCAATCAGTTTATCCTTTTCCATCATAATAAGGCCCAACATAAAGTTACGTCATAGTGGGTGTAATGTTTTGATGTTGGAAAATTATCAATTCATTTTTTTTTTAACTCTGATGCTTTACTACTGGATCCAGAACATTTTCCCAGTCCTTCATGGTAAATGAATTTATCCATTTACACATTGTAGTCATGCACTTAGAAAAAAAATGCTCCTTTTTATTTCGGACAACAGATGCCTCGCTTGTTCTTCTATTGAGCTTTGTTAGTGCATTGATCTACATGTGTTCAAGATCCTGCTGTTCTGAATTATCATTTATCAGCTCTAAAACAGACAATGTAGAGTGCCGCTCCTCAGCTTTTTTAACCACTTTATCTTTACTAAAACGGTGTTTAAAATGCAGTACTAATAACATTCCAATCACGGGACACATCTCTTGTAATTTCAGTAATGCCAATTATATCCAATGTTTTCTTATCAATAAAAATTTAAGTTAATCTTGCTTATTACCCTAAATCCTAGGATATGCATATATGTAACTGAATAACTTTATATTTCCTTCTGGTTATCTATGGGGCAGTTGTTTACTCAACTAAGTGGTGTTTTTGGCACCTGTGTGCTGGTAGGAATTGTTTCCTGGACACAACTCTACAGGCCTAGATATGTTCAAAACTAACTGGACACATAACCCTGTGAGACTATGTACTTTTGTACCTAAGCGCAAGTCATAGAGGGACTTCCCATATTTTAGTTCCAATAGGTGATTATTTGGGGTATTCACCTGTTCAGGTCAAAGACTCAGGTTGTAGCCAGGCAGGGTTTGAACCTGCATTACTCTGACCTTCCAGCACAGTGATTTAACCACCACAGGCATGAATCATAGCTGGTTTTAGAGCTCTGTTTGAAGCTTCTGAAAACTTGAAACATGCACCTAAAGCCCACCAGCCACAGTGGGCCTTAGGGGTATGGGGGGGGGGGGTGTGTGCATTTTAATTAGAGCAGCTCTGAGAACACCTCTAAATAAGCGCCATCAATGTCTCATGCATCAGCATCCCTATGCTTCAAAATGGTAGTGGGGGGTGCTTTAACTATAGCTTATTGAACAAACTTTACTTAAAGCACCCCCATCACCCTTTTCAAGTGCAGGGACACTGATACATGAGATGCGGAGGCTGGCTGGAGCATGCTAATTAACATGCCCCCGCAGACTTGATTAATCAGGTTTGCTCCAATGCGCTGTAATTACAGTGCATCAGGGCAGCCTCTCTGCATGTGTACAGGCACCCCAGGTACTTTTGTATCTACAAAGGACACTCACAAGCAGCCATATATGTGCCTAGCCAGTGGGTAGCCTGATGCACATGCCCATTGCTCCACACAGAATTGCTAACTAGCATAAATGCCACTTAGATAACCAAATGGAAATAGAATGCCACCCTTGGTGTACCTTGGTAAGTACCTTGGTGTTCATATTTAGCTCTTCCCAAGGTATCTGAAGTTTCACATGATGCCATGATAAAGCACTACTGATTTCCACTATTGCTTAAAACCATTGTAGAAAAAGAAGCCTATAAAACTTATCCATATAAGATCATGTGTTTTCCATGATCATTAATCTAATGATTCACAAATATGTCTCCATGAATCATCCTCTTAGGCCATACAGGTATTACAGTGACTTGTGACCCCAAAAGTGTAAGATTCTTGAAAATGTAAGTGCAAAATGTAGTACCCTTCACAGCCCACTTGCCTCACTCCCACCCTTATGCACAGAAGGTCCTGGCCCAACCAGGATGCAGATTCTGGGCAG
>NW_005842438.1:277830-285542 GCF_000455745.1 Alligator sinensis | reverse complement strand
GCAGGTGGGAGGGAGAGCGGGGGGGGGGGGGGGGGGGGGGGGCAGGGGGAGCTACAACTGGGCAGGAGCGCAAAGCATAGGCCTGGGGCTGGTGAGAGCAGAGAGCCCGTGACAAGGGGGCAGTGGTTGTGCAGAGTTTGGGTGGGCAGGCTGTGGGTGTGAGAGAGGGTAGTGGGGGGGGGAACCCCCTACATGCTCCCCTCCATGGTGCACATCTCCCACCTCCAGTGGTAGCAGCAGTAGCAGATGGTGAGCATTCAGGGTGCTTGTGCCCCATGCAGGTGCTTCCATCTAGCAGCATATGGCTCTTGCCAGTGCTTCATGTGATGGCAAGGAGCACAGCCAAGCCAGCACTCACACACCACCAGGGGAAGCCCCGCACAATGGAGCCAGCTGCCTTTCCTGCCCTCTGCTGTGCCTGTCCTGGGACTCCACCTGGAAGCAGAGGGTGTGGCTCCCCTCCACTTCTGATGGAATCCTAGGATCTGCACAGAAGGGGGCTGAGAAGGCAGCTGGCTCCATATGGGGCTTCCCCAGTGGTGTGCAAGTGCTGAGAGCTGCATGTGCGACATGGGGAGCCTCACATGATAGAGGCAGGCTAGCCTAGCTGTGCTCCTTGCCACCACATGCAGTGTTGGCTGGAACCATGCACTGCTGGGCAGCAGCACCTGTGCAGTCCACAAGAGCCCTGAGCACCAGCTGCCTGCTGCTGCCACTAGTAGCAGGTTCTGTGCCATGGAGGGGAGTGTGTTGAGGGGTCCCCATGCCCTGCACCCTCTCTCACATCCCAAAACCCCACACAACTGCACCCTGCCCCAACACCTTCCCTATATATACAGCCTCCAACATACCCTATGACCCCTGAAACACCTAGCCCCACCCACTCATGACCCCCCACATACACACCACACATGCAATATGCAAGAGTAACACTTTATTTTTGATCTATTATGCAAACATCTCTGTGCAAACATAAATCATGGCAAAAATGGTTTATATGCACTAAACATCTGTTCTGTTACAGGCTTAAACCAGTTTCTGATCACTTAAACTGGTTTATGTGTAAAGTCTGTCCCTTGCCTTAGCCATTTAATCTAATATTATAAAAGCCTAAGTCTGTCTGTCTGTCCATTATGCTTTATTTGCACTCTGATTGGCTGTCTTGGCAGCCAATCAGAGTGCCCTACACAGACAGGGATAGACAGCAGCATGCCGCCATGACAGTGGGGACTGAGGGGCCAGAGGGGAGGGGGGCAAGGCCATTTCTGTGGGCACAGGGCTCCAACCCCACCCACTCCCCCTCCCCTGCTCCTTGGAGGCAGAGGGGGATGATGGGGACTGGATCACCACCATAATGGATGGGACGGAGTGGGAAGTCTCCTCCTTGGATCCAGGGGATGGCACCTCCCCACAACAACAGTCGGCAGGGAGGGGAGGTGGCAAGGAACATGGGAGGGAGGGAAGCAGGAAGGGGAGGGGAGTGGACCCAGTTGGGGGGGCACAGGGCTTCATTCCTGCGTGCTCCCCACCCCCGCCCCCATCATTCTTGATGGGCAGTTGGCTAATATATATATATTGGTCATTGGATCCTTGGAAAACCCATACTATGTGTAACCCAGGTGGCACTCAGACAAGGTACTGCCTCTCCAATTGAAGGGATTTACTGAGTGCTAGTACGCTATAGGAGGGGTAGCCGTTCCCCTCCTATTCCCTATAGATTAGAGCCAAGACCAGTTGGAACTTAACCATATACAGGTTTAATAGGGAAATAACCAGGTAAAGATATGACCCACAGGTGTGTGTGTGTGTGGTCGGGGGGAGGGGATGGGGAGCAATGTGTGCAGGAGAACAAGAGGGGAGTCAGTAAAGGGAAGGTACACTTATACGTCTAGCAGAGGCAAATCAACAACAAGCTTAAGGAATAGGATTTCCCAAAATATAAGGCTCAGGTTAACAAAATTTGAGATGCAGGTACCCCAGAGGGGCTGGGGAGAAGGAGACGGGGAAACCCTCCTCTCAGGTGGGGATTCCCTCTTCAATCAACTCACCCCTCAGTTGCTTTGCCCAGGAATGAAACCCAGATCTCCAGTGGAACAAGTGGGGATTCTACCCTAAGCCATCAAAGCCAGAGTTACTAGCTGTAGCTTCTAGGCCGGGGTCCTTGCTGGGGATTTCCTACACACTGCCCTGTGCACTGAAGGGAAACACCACCTGGGTTTCCCAGCCAAGCTGCAGCCTGTAGCTCCCACCCCACTGCCTGCTTTGGGGCTCTTCTGGGGCACCTGCTCCACCCCTGCTGGCCAGCTCTCACCAGCTCTTCAAGGCCCCTCTTCTTCATCCCTCATTAATCTCTTCTCCTTGGGGCCAGGCACACTACCCCATTTATCCCCCTCCAGGTGGCTGGCAGGACTAATCAGGCAACATAAGAGGTGACTCTACTCTTAGGTCCAGTTTCCCTAGCTGGACCCTGCGTGAGGGGGAGCAACCCCTCTTTTTTCCAGGGTCTGATGGGTGGGGGAAAATAAATCTGCCCCCACCAAACATTTTTGCACTTTTCAAAATCTCCGGGCCAAGCTGCCACCTGTCACATATGCACATAATTTTCTGCCCCACAATGCTGTATCTGTTTACCAGACCAGAAGTCTTTCCTGTTTCATTTATGACCTGGGGAGTATTAACATCCTTTCAGACATATCCAAAGGTACAATCTCTCATTAAGTTCCCCACTGTGAGAAATATCCTTCTCTGAGTAGCCCAGGGGTCATTCTTGCTATAGGTTACTCCTTTTAAAATATAAATTCTTCATTATGTGAAAGGGCCTGACTGTGCCTCAGACTAGGTCTGCAAGGGGCTGTTTGACTGGCAATTAAATATACCCATGTCAGATGTTAATTCTGAGCAATTATTTCTCTCAAATATGAATAGGAGAGGAACACTTATGTTAATCATTGTCCTACTTAAACAGTCTTGGTCAAAATATGAAACAAAAATTTATATCAAGTACCACCATTTATACTGACATAATAATTGTAAGGCGAAATACAGCTTAATGCACACCTGTATATAGAGATCACACACATCATATCAATAAAAAGAATTCAACATGACATTGTGAATGCATGACATTTTACAAACACATCAAAATATTATGGGTTTGTGACTTTCTGGTCCTTCCCTTCCCTCCACCAAAAAACCTGAGCTGATAATATCCTGTGGGAATTCTATGCAAATACTTAATATGTAATATATTAGATAATAATATATTAGATGTACCCTTATTGAATGGTTAGTTGGAAGAGAGTTATAATTGTGACATACACCTTTTTGAGGGTGAGACACACTGATTCAGTGCATGAAGGAGAGAGGTGCATATGTACCTTGTGAAGTTTAGTGTGTCTTCAGTTTAGTGTCTCTTCTTTTAATATTATTTTATACTGTCAGTGGCATGAACAATGTCATTTTTGTCATGGGTTTGTCAGCAGCGAGAAGGAAGATGTGTTGTCTGTGAGTTTAATGATAGTTAAGTGGAAGTACAATGGTAGGTATCATGGGCATAAAGTTGAAGGAGTTGTAACATTTATTTGAAGGAGGCCAAGTTTTTAACGGTAAGGAAAGTGTAGGTTGTTCCTTTTCACTACACTTCAAAAGGAAAGAGAAAATAGGTGTATTATAAGTGTATTGAGGAATTATTCAAAGAGAGCAGAGTTAAGATTATTTGGCTGTGGATTTAATTGACTCTCAAATTTTATTTTTGCACAAGGCATTCCAAAGCTTTCTTGAAATTATATTAATAATATTTTTGTCACTGAATTTTCTAGGTCAGTATTTCATTAAACAGAGAGAGATACGGAGACACAGAGAGAAATATGAGACACACCAAACTTGAGGGAAATCTGAGTAAACTGCTCTGCTATAATATCATGACATTACATAAGCAATCTGTAGCACTTCACCTAGACTACTGTGTTCTTTCTAGTTACCTCATCTCAAAAGAAGTATAGAGGGGCTTAGAAACATGCAATAAAAATAAGCATTGTCATTGGGTGACTTCTATATTAAGAAAGCTTGAAAAGATTGGGATTCTTTCAAGGAGAAAAGGTAAAGAACAGCTCATTGTATTTAGTATGTATAGTGGGAGCACTTCCTAGAGCTCAAAAGCAAGGAAATAACATTTAATCACCTGCAAATGCAACAAATCTGTAAATAATAAAAAATAACCATTTTCCTTATTAAATATATGAAAATATTTGTAACTTGGGGACCTTTTTGACTTAAGGGATCACTAAAACCATTAATTTAATATTTATTTAAAGAGTCCTCATTTTATAGTTAATAAAAGCATGTATAAGAATATTCTGAAATCTCACAGAAACAAATCTTTGGTTTGTTTTCAAGTCACTTCAACCCAAAATTGAGCTCTGGTAATATTAGGATTGTTGCTGCCATGCACTTTGATTAAACGATAGTCAGTGCAACTTTACATTTTTCAAGGTAAGTCTATTAACACTATTATCTAATAGTATTAATGTAAAATGGTACTTGGAAATTATTTAAAATATGAGAGCTAAAGAACATCAGTACTGGAATATCTTGAAAATAATTGTAATATCATTGCCTTAGGATGGTCAGAAATAATGTGACTAGTAATGTTCAAATTATTGTTAGCTTGATTCATAGTATCATAGTACTTAGGGTCAGAAGGGACCTAAACAGATCATTAGGTCCTACCCTCTTCCCTGGGCAGGAACGGGTGCTGGAGTCATATCACCCCAGCCAAATATCTGTCCAGCCTCCTTATGGAGACCCTCAAGGTAGGAGAGAGTACCACCCCACTAGGGAGGCCGTTCCAGAGCCTGGCAGCCCTAACTGTAAAGTAATGTCTCCTGATGTCCAGCCTGAACCTTCTCTCTAACAAGTTGTAGTCGTTATTCCTAGTAACCCTGCATGGTGCATGATTAATATTATATATTTTCATCAAATGTGTCTTTGCTAGCAATACATCGGATCATTAACTTGAATGGTAAGAAAGTATTTTCACTGCAATATTCATTCAATTTAATTAATACAAAACTTTCAATTTAAAAGTATTCTTCTACCATTAATTCTAGCACAATGGAACCAGTCCCAAATGTCAGATATATATTGATCCATTTTTCTAAAGTGCATGTGTTTTTTTATGTTCTGTTTCAACCATAATTTATTGGATTTGATAAAGGAATTGCTGGGTGAAATTTCATGGCCTGCATTATGCAGGAAATCTTACAATATGATCGTAATGGTCCCCCTTGGTATTTCAGATCCATGAATCTGTGAACGGTGTGAGATTTTCAAAAAGAATAAACAAAAATGGGCCCATTACATAAAGGAAACAGGCATACTCATAAAGAAAAAATGTGTATTTATAGTTTTAAAAAGATGGGAAAGGGAACATTAATCATTATAATAATTAAGTAACAGTATAATTGAAACATAATAAGGATCTACTCAATTATGCCTGAGGCAAGGGAAAAATCTTGGGCTGCTCACGGCAGCTTGTGCCATTTTTACACTCTTCTCACAGCAGCTGCTCTCTGCCACTGACTGTCCAAGGGGCCCTGGAGGACTCACCCCTCACCAGTGATTGGTCAAGAGGCTGCTCATCATGTGGTCTTGTAGCAAAACCCCCAGTTTTTCTTTTTTTTATTAAAATGCATTCCCTCCCCTTCCCCAACCATTTCTGACTTTGTCTCTCCCTCTCTATTCCCTATAGATGAGTACAAGTGAGCTAAGACTCAGCATTAAGTGAGATAAGCTTCAGCATTTTATTTTGGTTGTATCAAGTTGTAGTTGTTTTATTTTTTCTCCTTCTTTTGTATAATTATTATGCCTATATTGATTTTTACTGCTCTACAGTGCTGTTTTACTGATACTATATGATTTAGGCTTATATATGTAAGTTAGCATAAGTAATGACAAGTTTCCATCTTGTAATGTCAAGCCTCCATCTTGTGTCCCCTGATGTTCTGCAACCTATGACTCACACCTACCCCTCCTATGTAACTTGGTTCCTGAATGAGTCAGGATGAACGAGGGTGCTTGAGAGACAATGGCAGTAGGTCTAAAAATAGCTTCCTCTGAATGACCTAACTATCAACACCAATACCTAGACCAATGACCCAGCCCTTGGAACCACCCTCAGAATTCAAGACACAAAAGATGAGGTAACCCCCCATGTTGCCAAGGCTGCACATGCTCAATATGAACACCTGGAATCCTCTGGAACAGGGTTGACCTTGCTTGGACATACTCTCACCATAGGACATCATAGGTAGTCTGCCCCATAAAAAGGGGTAGTGAAGACTGACTCCTCGGGGTGCCCTCTCCATCTGGACCAGCACCATGCCACACCACCTATCCACCCAAAGGCCCTGCCAGCGACCCCCCGCTCTGAACAACACCTACTGGACAAAGACACCTTTCCACCCTAGATAGGTAGCTATCACCTGTACCCCCTCTTCAACCAAGGACTTGGACTCTGCTTCTCTTCCCTACCTGGACTCCAACCCTTGCATTGAGTCTCTTTCTCTTGCTGCCATTATGAGTGTGCACGTGTGCGAGTGCGTGCGTGCGTGTGTGTGTGTGAACCAATAACTTAATGCGGCTGTGTAGTGTGTTGTCTGTTTAATAAAACTGTTATTTGGACCCCTATGCTGGGTTTTGCTTTACTATGGTTCTGGCCCTGCTCCAGCCTCTGCTCCGCACCCCTCCATCTGTCTCATTTCTCCCTCTCCTGCTTCTGGCTCACCACCACCTCCAACAGCTGTCCTGAGCTCCTCTCTGCCTCCAAACCCCATGTTTCTTTGACACTGTTTTATCTCCAATGCCTTTTCCCCGAATCTCTGACACTGCTATTCCTTTGTCCCCACTGCCTTTTACCCTGAACTCCCAGGTTTCTGCCTCAGTTTCTTTCCTGGCTGTCTCCTCCTTGCCACCACTTATCTACCCCCCATCCAATATCTCAGCTTTCTGCCTCAGTTTCCAGCCCCAAGCTACCAGGTTTCATAGATTTCATAGATTTCATAGACATCAGGGCTGGAAGGGACCTCAGAAGATCATTGAGTCCAGCCCCCCGCCCAAAGGGCAGGAAGTCAGCTGGGGTCATAGGATCCCAGCAAGATAAGCATCCAGTTTCATCTTGAAGGTGTTCAATGAAGGCGCTTGAACCACCTCTGGTGGCAGGCTGTTCCAGACCTTGGGGGCTCGGACAGTAAAGAAATTCTTCCTTATGTCCAGCCTGAAACGATCTTGAAGTAGTTTGTGACCATTCGACCTCATCATCCCTTGGGGCACTCTGGTGAACAAACGTTCCCCCAGATGCTGGTGGTCACCCCTGATAAACTTGTAGGTGGCCATCAGATCACCCCTGAGCCTGCGCTTTTTCAGGCTAAAGAGCCCCAGGGCTCTCAGCCTGTCATCGTAGGGTCTGCTTCCCTGACCTCTGAGCATGCGCGTGGCTCTTCTCTGGACTCTCTCAAGCTTCTCCACATCCTTTTTGAATTGTGGAGCCCAAAACTGGACACAGTACTCCAGCTGCGGCCTCACTAAGGCCAAGTACAGGGGGAGAATGACGTCCCGGGATTTGCTTGAGAAGCATCTATGGATGCAAACCAGCATTTTGGTTGCTTTACTAGCTGCAGCATCGCACTGCAGGCTCATGTTCATCTTGTGGTCAA